>NC_089219.1:8976565-9276565 GCF_963924675.1 Phocoena phocoena
AAGATGTCTAGACAAGGCCTGTTAGAAGGTTTAGAATTCACAGAAGTGTCTTTCTTTCATCTAGACTATAAAACTGACTCTGGATTCTTATCCAAATTCAGTTTCTTGAATTTTTCAACCTACAGTCTGTATCATTGATAAAACATCTGATTCCAAACAGTTTCCTTTGAGATAACAATACTGTTTAATTACTTCATGTTTATTCCTACACTGTGTCATTCCAAAATTCTTTTTTTGTTTTTTTTTTTGTTTGTTTGTTTGGTTTTTTTTTTTTTTGCGTTACGCGGGCCTCTCACTGCTGTGGCCTCTCCCGTTGCGGAGCACAGGCTCCGGACGCGCAGGCTCAGCGGCCATGACTCACGGCCCCTGCCGCTCCGCGGCATGTGGGATCTTCCCAGACCGGGGCACAAACCCGTGTCCCCTGCATCAGCAGGCGGACTCTCAACCACTGCGCCACCAGGGAAGCCCCAAAATTCTTTTTTTAATTTAATTTTTTTTTTTATACAGGAGGTTCTTATTATCTATTTTATACATATTAGTTTATATATGTCAATCCCAATCTCCCAATTCATCCCACCACCACCACCACCACCCCCTGCTTTCCCCCCTTGGTGTCCATACGTTTGTTCTCTACATTTGTGTCACTATCTCTGCCTTGCAAGCTGGTTCATCTGTACTGTTTTTCTAGATTCCACATATATGTGTTAATATAAGATATTTGTTTGTCTCTTTCTGACTTACTTCACTGTGTATGAGTCTCTAGGTCCATCCACATCTCTACAAATGACCCAGTTTCGTTCCTTTTTATAGCTGAGTAATATTCCATTGTATATATGTACCACATCTTCTTTACAAAATTCTTGTTTAATTCCTTCAGTTTTGAGTGTGCCCTTGCTGTATTCACTGTTCTAAGATACAGACTTTTGGATGGGAAGTTCCTGAGAGATCTCCCTCCTACCCCTCCTTGTTACTCAAATGTGACCACAATAGGTTTCCAATCTGTGCACTTTCCCTCTAACATGGGACAGGACACCCAGAAAAGATCATTCCTGGCATCACGGGACAAAAGGCCACTGAATGCTGATTTAAAAAACAGACAAAAACCCTGACTCTTGATCAGTGATGCTTTTGGAGAAAGATCTTGATCAAAAGGGGGAAATGTGAAAATTAATGAAGCGAAACCTCACTAAAATGGAGTCGGGAGGCCAGAAGCGGGGAGTGCTTGACAGTCAATACAGGAAGAATCAATACAGATCTCTGGCAGGAAGTAACACTACTAGTGCCAGCAGGAGGAAGAAAGATTTTCTCTTTTCCTGGCAACAGCTTAGCTAATGGTAGACTGTCACAACTCAGCCATTGAAAAGTCACTATATTTGGAACTCCCAGTTTCCTCCAGCAGACTTTTTGTTTATAACAGTCCCTCCCATCTCTTCTATAAAAGAATTCCCTCTGCTTTGCCTAACAGGACTTACAAGTGGTTCACTAGTTGCACGTCCCAAATTTCAATTCTTTGCTGCTCCCAAATAAATCTGTTTTGCTGGTAAAATATCTGGCTGTTTTACTGTTTTACGTCAACAACTGCTTCTCTGGCCAAGTCGCAATGAAAACTGAAGTCTCCCCAGTGTCCCTACATGTCCCAGGAGAATATTCCCTTCCCCACCCATAAGCAGATAAGGCCTATCTGCTCCAGCCATCTTGAGTGACAGTGGCTACAGGCCCACTCCCACCCACCTGAGGGAATCCCCTTAGACAGCTGGATAACCAGGATCCCCCCAGGCAAGATTCAGGCCAAGGTGGTGGCACTGTAATTTTCCCAAACCCTGTACAGTTCAGATGTAGGAGGGAGGAATGTGTTCTTGGGGGCGGGTACCTCTGCAACTACTGGAGAGTTGTTTTGCTCTGAGGCTAGGAGTGTGGTTAATGATGCTGTGGAGCACTTCTCAACCAGCCCTGTGCTAAATGCTTTACTTGTACTAACTCAGTCCTCCCAGCCCTTCTGAGGTCGGGACAGTTACCACCTTTTTTGGGGGGGACTACCTTCCCAGCGAGTCACTCCAGGCCAGGATTCAAACCCAAGCAATCTTGCTTCTTCACCTTCAACGTGCTTTTCCGTTTCTGGGCATTTCAGAGTGGCCTGATGCCCAACGCAGAACCGTGTGGGGAGCCTCCTCATTGGGATGTATTATCACAGCTAAAGTGGGCCATTTGGGGAGAGAAAGTTTGTTTCTCAGCCCATCACTTAAATTGTGAGCTAGTCTGTGGATGTAATAAAGATTTTACGTTCTTTTTTTTTATATATATATTCTTTCCCTCACACTTTTTAAAATTATTATATTTTTATTTTTGGCTGCATTGGGTCTTTGTTGCTGTGTGTGGACTTTCTCTAGTTGCAGCGAGCGGGGGCTACTTTTCCTTGTGGTGTGTGGACTTCTTATTGCAGTGGCTTCTCTTGTTGTGGAGATTGGGCTCTAGGCGTGCAGGCTTCAGTAGTTGCGGCGCACGGGCTTAGTTGCCCCACGGCATGTGGGATCTTCCAGGACCAGGGATCAAACCCATGCCCCCTGCATTGTCAGGCGGATTCCTAACCACTGTGCCACCGGGAAGTCCCAAGATTTTATGTTCTAAGGGTGAATTCATAGTATTAAAATAACATCACTGAAAACCTTTGCAGAGCTTACAGACAACAGCATGGCCTTGGCAAAATCTTACAGTTCTCTAGGCCCACCAACTGAAAATTAAGCCATTAATTTTTTAATGGGGGGTGGGGTCTCTTAAAAAATGAGTCCCTGAAGACTTTATCAATATTTTTATTGCACTCTTTCAAATGTGCATAACATGTGGCCACTCTTTATTTTGAGGGTCTACCATGTACTGGAAAGGGGCTCCAGTGTTCCCTGGCCCAGGTCCCTGGGGCTCTAAGGGGTCCACCTCCTTGGTCAGAGCTCATGACCACTGTTGCTCCCCACAGGCCTGTGCATGCTTCTCACCCCACCACGGCCATGGCCCTGGTCAGCATCAACCAGCTGCCCGAGAGCATCCTGCTGGAGGTGTTCACGCACCTGCCCGCTCGCCAGCTGCTGCTGAACTGCCGCCCTGTCTGCAGCCTCTGGCGCGACCTCATCGACCTTGTGACCCTCTGGAAGCGCAAATGCCTGCACGAGGGCTACGTCACTGAGGACTGGGACCAGTCCGTGGCTGACTGGAAGGTCTTCTACTTCCTGTGCAGCCTCCGCAGGAACCTCCTGCGCAACCCGTGTGCCGAAGGTGGGCCGGGGCCTGCTGCTGGGCTGGTTCTGTCCCTTTCCTGAACCTCAGGGCCTTTGTACTTGCTGTTCCCACACTACCTGGAATGTTCTCTCATCACCACCACTCCCCCCAACACCTGTCATGCTCCCTTGGTCCCTCTCCTCGTTCTTCAGGTCTCAGTTCAGAGACGTGCCCTGATCCCCCGTCTGCAAACAGTGCTCCCCACGTCTGTCACATCGCCCCATTTCCTTCCTTCATAGCACAGGTCATAACCTGTAATAATGGAATCTTTTTTTTTTTTTTTCTCTCTGCCACAAATTTCAAGTTCCTGGGGCCTGACAGATCTTGCCACTCTGCACCCTGTGTCCACATAGCGTGTGCTCAGGAAACGTTTGTTGAATGAATAAGCACACTGCAGACCCCCTCCCCTTTAGTTCAGTCTGTGCTGTCGAATGTTGAGGGAGGGCTTCCTGTGTGCCAGGCACTAGTCTGAGGTCTTAGAAATGTCATCATCCTCCCGTCACCCCATGATACGAGGAAGGAAATGAACTTCAGAGGCAACTACGATCACATGGTTTGAGGCTCCTGTTTGGCTTGTGTTCTCATATATTTGCCAGGCTTTTTATTTTCTTCATTTAGCATCTTCATGTAGTACCAGGCATCATGCTTCCTGTTTAGGTATCGCAGCAGTTGATGAAGAGGCATAGTTTGTACACTTAGAATCCCTTCCTCTCTTTATCCTCATGAAGATCCCGAGAGTTAGCCAGATAAGAAGGGTTTGGCTCCATTTTATAGATGGGGAGCGTGAGGCCCCCCAGATGAGTGTCTTGCTCAAAGATCTAGAACTGCCCAGCTTCTGGGGTCTAGTCCTGACTGCTGAAGGCCCTTAGGCCCCTCTTCGGGGCCCCATAGACAGTGCCCCAGACACTCAAGTCTCCTGGCCTGCCCCAAATCCTGTTCAGAAGCTGCCCAGCCGGGCCGGGCCACCAGCGCAGCTCACACAGCCCTGCAGAGCCGGCTACCCAGCCTTGCACAGCTCTCCCCCTGCGCCTGCCCTGGGCACTGGCCTGCTCTGGATTTCTGAATTCCTCTTCTGGTTCTCTACTGGGGGGCTCCCGGGGCACCTGGGGAATAGATGTGGGCTCCTAGTAGAGGGAGCAAAGGAATAATTTGGAAAAGCTCTCCTGGTGATTGTTCTGGAAAGCCTGGGTAGAGAAGCACTGTTTCCTGAGGTCCTCTCAGCTCAGTCTGAAGCGGGAGATGGGAGGGACAGCCTTACGCCTACAGACCTGCCAAGGCAACCTGGTGGGGACCCTTCCACCAATACGGGGTTACTACATATCACCAACCCAGAGGATGCCCAGCCCCCCAGTCCTCCCTCCTGCCCTGGGCAGAGGGGGTCCGAGTGGGCAGAGCAGGTTCCCACGACCCACCAGCAAAGCCCCCCAGATCCCAGTATGTAGTTAACCTCCTGGACGTCGACGTCAGGGGAATGCCAGTCGTCTAGTAAGTGGTCTGAGTTGGGACAAACTCACATTAGCCATTAAGAACAGAATTACTGGGCTTCCCTGGTGGCTCAGTGGTTGAGAGTCCGCCTGCCGATGCAGGGGACACGGGTTTGTGCCCTGGTCTGGGAAGATCCCATATGCCACGGAGTGGCTGGGCCCGTGAGCCATGGCCGCTGAGCCCACGCGTCCGGAGCCTGTGCTCCGCAACGGGAGAGGCCACAACAGTGAGAGGCCCGCGTACCACCAAAAAAAAAAAAACAGAATTCCCCACATAGGCCCTTCATAATTTAATGGTTCGAGAACTGAAACTTGGGTATTTCCAGAGCCCCTGGGCAACGTGGAAGTGAGGAAAGGTTCATTTAGAATTTCTGGTCATACTCTCTTCTTTTTTTCCAGCTTCACGTTAAGTGTTGACCTGCTCAGGGACAAACTGGGAGGCAGAGGGCCCAGATCAGAATTGATGTGGTGGGCACAGGTGGGAACACGGGGAGGGGGGCTTTGTAGGGCGGCTCCAAGGTACCGTGGGGTGCATGCCTTGAGATCTAAGCCTTACCTGCTCCCTCCCAGGACCAGGTGGAGAGGGCCAGGCTGAACATTCACCCAGAGGGTCTTACTGCAGCTTCTGTTTTTCCTAGAGGATATGAGATCCTGGAAAATCGACTCCAACGGAGGGGACCAGTGGAAGGTGGAGAGCCTCCCTGGGGCGCATGGCACAGACTTCCCTGACCCCAAAGTCAAGAAGTACTTTGCCACGTCCTATGAGTAAGATGAACTGAATTGAGAAGCTGTGTGGAGGGAAAAGGGTCCGGACAACCTTTTGCCAAATCCCAGGCCTAAGTGAGGGCCTGTGTGTGAAGCTCCAGAAAGGGGGTTCCAAAGCCAGCTCAGCATCTACCTCTTCCTGGGGCAGGAGGCAACTCAGTGGCTGGGTTGAGGCAAGTGGGGGAGGCGAGCAGTTTGAGGAGGCTGGGAGCCCGTTAGGTGGTTTGGGTAAGTCAGGGATGGTTGTCCCCAGTCTAGGGGCCTGAGTTCACGGAAGCGCCCTCCTTGGGTGCCCAGGACACCGGGCCTAAGGACTGGGATGATCGCCACCCAGGCACCAGTGGGTCAAACTCCCCGCACGTTCCCCACGGGCCTGCACGGAGGCAGGAGCCAGGGTCCTGTCCTGCAGCCCCTGCACCAGCCCCCTGGGTCCGGGCCCTGCCTGGGGACGCACGCCTCGCCTCTGCTCTGCAGGATGTGTCTCAAGTCGCAGCTGATAGACCTCAAAGCCGAGGGCTACTGGGAGGAGCTACTGGACAAGTTCCGGCCGGACATCGTGGTTAAGGACTGGTGAGTGGGGCCCGCGCCCGAGTCCCACACTCTGCATCCCTCCCTCTGCTCTTCCTGAGAACCTCTCTCGGGAGTGCCCACTGAGCCCGGCGGAGTCCTGGGGCGAGGGCTGCCCCCCTCCCTACTGACAGGCCCAGCACCTATTCAACACTGCCCCCCGCCCCAACCCTGCATCAGCAGATGTTAGCCCCAGTTTACAGATGGGGAGACTGAGGCCTACAGATGAGTTGTCACTAACAGGCCCTGGAGCAAGAGACACTAGGACCCAGCCTCTCTGGACCTCGTGGATACTCACATGCCTGTCTGCCTCCCCTACCCCTTTCACTGTTCATCCCACGACTCTATCCCAAGCTCCTACTCTGTGCCCAGAACTTTGTCTGGCCTGGCCCAGGGCAGAAGCAGGACCCTAATGCCAGCCAGGCCCCAGGGCCACTACTCTGAGGGTGGGGGGTTGGGGCTTGAGAGGTGTGCAGGGCTGCAGTGCAGCTGACCAGAGGGGGAGCTCTGTGCGGCCCCCATCACACAGGCCACCCCTCCCGAACCTTCATTGTAATGTACTGGCGGCGACACAGATCCTACAGCCCAGGACTTCATCTCTGTAGAGAGCCTTTCGCTTTTTACGGTGACATCTTCACTGGAACACCCAGGAGGGTTACCTCTTTGCTCAGATGGGATGATTGAGGCCCAGCGCAGACAGACTGCTTACCCCAGGGGCACGGTGGGGCACAGGGAGCCCTGGAGCCGGCTGGGCCTCGTGGGCAGAGCAGGGAAATGAGACTCGGGGCTCCGATTCGTGGGCCTGCTGCCTGCCCACCTCCAGAGATGGTGGCCTCCAGGGCCACCTCTGTACTGGGGTGCACAGTCCCAAGCCCTCTCCTCCCCCAGGTTCGCCGCCAGAGCGGACTGTGGCTGCACCTACCACATCCGAGTACAGCTGGCCTCGGCCGACTACATCGTCCTGGCCTCCTTCGAGCCCCCGCCCGTGACCGTCCATCAGTGGAACGATGCCAGGTGGACAGAGGTGAGGCCTCACCTGCTTGCCCCTCGCCATCCACTTCTCCCAAGGCCAGGATGGCAGGAAATCTGGGGCAGCCCCAGGGCCCAGAATGCACCAGTCCTCTGTCTGGAGTCCCTGCCTTCTGGCCGGGGGGCTCTCCCCTGCAGGACCTGACTCCAGCCGTCCCCTCTCCAGCTCAGTGGTCATCCTGTCTCATCCCCTCTTCAGTGCTGGTGGTCACTTCCTCTCCCCTCCTCCCCCCAGGTCTCCCACACCTTCTCGGATTACCCTCCAGGTGTCCGCCACATCCTCTTCCAGCATGGGGGCAAGGACACCCAGTTCTGGGCAGGCTGGTACGGTCCCCGCGTCACCAACAGCAGCATCGTCATCAGCCACAGGGTGACCAGGAGCCCGGCCCCCTCCGTGGCTCCGCGCTAGACCATGCAGGGGCCAGAGGAGGTGGCCCGCCTGCCCTCCCCCCTCCTCCTCCACAGGCCCTCCTGACAGCCTGTCCTCTGACAGCCATTCATCCGTCCTCCGTCTGGGCCAGCCGATTGCCAAAGGTCCCCTCCAGGCAAGGCAGCGAGGGCCCCTGCCCCAGTTCCCACCTGGGGCAAACCCACCAGTCTGTGAACTTAATTGTCACGTAGCTCGGACATTTTGTTGTAATAAATGTTTTCAGTAAAACCAGCCTGGGGTCGGGTCTAGGGGTCGGGGTACAAGGTCCTCGGCACTTTGGTAGAGAAGCAACCTCCCTCCCCTCCAGGGAGTGACAGCCCAGCTCAGCCCTGGGGGCTCTTTATTGAAACAACTCACAGCACAGTATTTGAGGCAGCGCTGGCCAGCGGAATCCCAGGAGGCTGAGAAATTGAGGTCCCAGCACCTGTCCCTGCCCTCCTGGGGAGGATTCCTCCATGAAGGCAACCAAGCCTGAGCAGCCCCGGGCTGGAGGGTGGGTGGTCCATACATAGAGGCAATAAGAGCACTTGGAATCAGAGTGACCCTGCAGCACTGCCCTAGGCTGGGCCCCCAAAGTGCGACAGCTGTGGCATCCACGGTGGGCAGGCACACCCTCAGCTGCTTTTATGAGCTCGCTCTTCCACGTAGAGCTGCATCTAATGGACAGGAACGAACACCGTGGTCAGGTGGACAGCCAGGGCAGCTACTCTGGAGAACCCACGGGGTCTCCGACAAGGGTGGGCTGTGTGGCCCCAGCCAGGGTTTAAGGGAAAGAGGGAGTTGGGAGCCTAAGCCAGGCATGCCCTGGTCATCTCCCCCGAGCCTTGATCCAAAAGCCGCCTGACAAGGCCTCAGCACACCCTAAATAAAGCACACTCGGGCCCAAGCAGCTTACCTTTAAGATGTCTGATGTCATGGTTTTCAGGGGTATCAGTCGGGGGTCGTGCATGTGGACGTCCTGCTCATCTGCCAGGATCCAGGGGAAGTCCTAGGGAGGGGACAAGGGAAGGGTGGCAGGGGGCTGGTCCATGGCCCGCCCTCACTTTGCTGCCCTCTCCCCTTCCGGAGCTGGCATCCTCAGACTTCGGGGAGCATCAGAATCACCAGGGAATCGCTGGCCGTGCAGATTCCTAGGTTCCCCCACCAGAGAGAGGCTGAGTCTGTAGATCTGAGCTGGGCTGGGAGCCCCAGTGATTTAACAAGCCCCAAACACCAGTTCTGAAACTGGATCAAGGACCCCCTCCCTTGAGAACCCCCAATGAGCTGGTGGCTCTCCCTGCTCTCAGCGCCAAGTGCCCAGGTGGGGCGAAGACAAGCGGGTGTCCACAGAGCCAGCGCACAGTGAGAGCCTACCGATGCCAGGCGCTGCCGTAAGAAGTGTAATGAATGCCCTGCCGTAGGCACTGCCCTTGCTCTCATGGAACTCTGGTTTTCAGAGCCTCCCAGCGGTCTCCCTGCCCACCCTCCCACACCAGTCTCATCTCACCTTGATGACCTGGATCTTCTCCATGTTGCGAGTGGCAGCTTCTCTCGTGTGCACTAAGACTGTGAAGGTACAGCCTAAAGAGGCCAGAGTTTGGTCAAGCCTGGGCCACCCCATGCCTGCCGCGTGGCACAGCCTCTTCCCACCTCCCTAGCTGGCTCAGCAGCCCCGCAAAGCAGAGTGTAAACCCAGTGTTCAGACAAGTCACAGTCAACAGGGAGACTAAAGCCCAGGTGGAGTCATCAGGGAAGCTTCCTGGAGGAGGTGGGCTTTCAGAAGAGTTCTAAAAGGCAGGAAGGAAGAGAGGGAGCTTGGTGCAGCCAAGTAGGGATCTGAGGACACAGACCAACACAGGTAGCCATGGAAATGCCCAGGGAAGAGGGGGTGGGAGTGAGCACACCTGGGGGGTTGTGGTCCAGGACAGCATCACATACACTGATCTTCAGGATGAAGGCTCGGAGCAGCTGCTCCACGTGAGACAGCAGGGAGTCTGAGCTGGGAAGCAGAGAAGAGGAGGGTCTCCCAGCACATGGGTGTCCCCCTCCCACCAGCAGGCAAGCAACTCTGGGAGCAGCCCTGGCGGTGCAGAGTCCCCCTAGTGCTTCTGAGTATATTGACTACTGAGGCCCTGGCTACCTGTCTCTACACAGTTGACATCATCTGGGGAGTTTAAAACCAAAGCCGAGTCCCATCCCAGGCTAATTAAGTCAGAATGCGGCGGGGGGAAAGGGGCACAGGGAACCCCAGTAGGTGGTTCTAACATGCAGCCCAGTCTGAGAACCGGACACAAAGCCGGGAAGGGACAGAGTTTGCCCGAGGCCACATAGCAAGTGGGGACAGATTCTAGTGCCCTGACCTCACCGCACGAAGCTGGCAGCTGACCAGCCCAACACGCCCATCCAAGGTCAACTTCTAGTTGACTAGGGACTGGATGGATGCTTGACTGGGAAGTCAGGAAACGGGGTCTGTGTCCTGGCTCTGGGTGACCAGGTCAAGATCATCTCTCGGGACCCTGGTTTCTCCATCTATAAAATGAGGTTGAGACTAGCCATTCACCAACGTTGTGATTTTCCAGGTGTGATACTGGAGGGTCTCCGTGTAACCTGTGTGATGTCCACAGAGACCACTGGGCGGCCGGCTGTGACTCAGACACTAACAGGCCTCGTTAGGTTAGCACACCTTGCCATGTCTCCTCTCAGGCCTTTAGCAAGGCATTCAAGGGCTGCCTTAAAGGGGTTAGGGTGGCCGTGTTACTAGGGACCTCACACCAGTGAGCACGTGGATGGGGGACGAGGCAGCGCACCTGATGGACAGCAGCGGAGGCTGCGTGATTTCGAAGACGAATTTCTCCACTGGGCGGTGCTCCTTGTCCAAGATGACTACCACCACTTTCTCCACATCGTTCTGCAAGGACAGGAAGCCCCGATTCCAGAACTGGACATCTGCCTCCCCCTTACCCCACCCCCCAGCCCCTGCCCCCTGCTCCCTGCCCAGGGAAGAATGGGAAAGGTGCACTCACGGCCCTGCTCAGCTTCTAGGCCCAGAGTCCCTGAGAGCCCAGAAAGAGGTTTGAGAAGTTGAAGTAGGCGCCCCCAGACATAAGTGGTACCCGCGGAGAGGAGAGGATGCCTGGGCCCTGCAGGGGTCCCAGCGTGTCCCAGGGAGCAGAATAAGGTAGAATAAGGAAGCCCTGAGGGGCCAAGCTCAGACAGAGCTTGAGGGGCAGAGGGGGAGAAAAGAACAGGTGAGAAGGACCCAAAACCCTCTGGGCAGGCCCCAGTCAGCCAACTCCACTAACCAGGGCTCCCGGGCCCAGCACGCCCTGAACGTGCCCACATGCCCTGGGGCCTGTCCCTGGGCAGGGGTGGTCTCCAGAGTGCAGGGCACAGGCTTCTGGGTGTTAAGAGTCATGGGGACCCGGTATGGTCCCAGCATCACCCCATCCTGGAGCATGGAGGAGCACTGAGGGTGGGGTGGGCTAGGGGCCTGGTGCCCTCACCTTCTCCAGCAGCGGCTTGACGCAGTGCAACGTGTCCTGGATATACTGGTTCAGCTCCGGGTGACAGGACATCTGCACACAACCCCATGATGGCTGGTGAGGCTGCAGCACTGATGGGGGAGTCATTGGAGACCCCCTCCAGCAGCCCAAGGGCCTGTCTGCCTTCGGAGAGAGGCGCAGCAGTTCCCTAGGGCTCCCCACCCAAGAGACAGACTTCCCATCACGAGGCTAAGGACTGAATTATCCACAGAGGGAGAGAAGTTAGAAGATCCTAAGAATTCAGTCTCAACATTAGCATTTAATATAGCATTAGGAGTTCCTAACGCGGGGTCACTGAGCTCCTCCAGAGTCTGAGAAGTCTTTAAATCGTGAGTGTTTGAGCATACAGGCATTTTTCCAGAGACGGGATCCAGAAATTTAATCCATTTTCGAACATTAAGAATCTGGAACAGACTTCCCTTGGTGCACAGTGGTTAAGAATTCGCCTGCCAATGCAGGGAAGAGCCCTGGTCTGGGAAGATCCCACATGGCGTGGAGCAACTAAGCCCGTGCGCCACAACTATCGAGCCTGCGCTCTAGAGCCCGCGAGCCACAACTACTGAAGCCCGCGTGCCTTCAGAGCCGGTGCTCCGCAACAAGGGAAGCCACCGCAATGAGAAGCCTGCGCACCGCAACTAAGAGCAGCCCCCGCTCACCGCCAACTAGAGAAAGCCCGCGCGCAGCAGCGAAGACCCAATGCAGCCATAAATAAATAAATAGATAGATAAGTAAATAAATAAATTTATTAAAAAAAAGAATCTGGAGCTAAGGAGTTGTGTGGCCTCAGGCTTAACTTCTCTGTGCTTTAGTTACTTCATCTGTGGAAGATCTCATTTAAAAAAGTGAGGATTAAGTGAGATAAGTACCTAGTACACAGTGGGTGCTCAGTAAGTGCTGATTCTTTTTTTCCTTTCCCTTGTATATCTTTTTGTTTGTTTGTTTTTTGGGTTTTTTTCCCCCCTATATATCTTTTAAGCTTCCACCACCTTCCAGTATTCGGTCATTTATTCTAATATTTACGTAGTGCTTTCTAAGGGACAGGCACTTCTTGAGGCTGAGGATAGAGTAGCATATATTTACTGCTTTGTCTGCCTTTTAACCTAAAGCAACCCGTACAATTAGGGTAAATGAGGGGAGAGGGAAGGTGCCTGAGGTTTATAGGAATCCCCTCCCCAAACCAACCATTCACCAGCTTCAGGAGACCTTTAAAATACAAAGATGGGGGGCTGGGGGGCTCTAATCGGAGGGCCCGGTCCCTAACTTCTAGCAAGGGGAACTCCCAGTTCAGAGGGGACAGAAACAAACGCCACTGCGGTGAGGGGTGGGAGGTTGTCGGGCTATCAGCAGCTGCCGGGAACTAGAAGGCAAGGCCAGGCCGCTGGGGACTGAGAGGGCTGAGCCTGAAGAAGGAAGAAAGTTAAAAATGTCCTCTCTACCCACTCTGTGATACGGGGGTGACCCAGTGCACCCAGTCTGGATGTGGGGCTCACCTGGACAGGCACGTTGTACTTCTTACGCTTCTGGAAGATGCCCACGGGGTAAACCTCACGCACGTAGAGGATCAGGTGCACCGCCACCTCCAGGAACTCGCAGAGCACGTCGGCCACCACTGCGAGGGGGCAGAACCCGGTGCGCTCGGGGAAGTCCGCCAGCCCAGGACCTCCCTCGCCCCCCGCCAGGGTGCGCAGGTCCAGCCTCTCTACCTTGACCAAAGTTGAGGTCCTGTCGCGTGAGCGTGGTCATCCTTCCTGATACCTAGGGGGTGGGGCAGGCGCGGGAGCTAGTTCCTAAGGCCCCTACAGCCGCAGGGCCCGCCCACCTCCACTGCCCCTCCCCTCCGTCTGGGGGGAATCTGGGCAGGACCGCCCGTCTCTTCACACAGAACCGGAGCAGCTGGGAAGGACCCCCCACGCTGGCGTCAGAGCTCGGAGGCATCAGCTGCGCCGCGATCAGCCTCTGCGCACTGGCCGCCTCGCCCTGCCGTCTCCTGGGAGTAGATAAGGCCAGAGCTGTGCCCGCATAAAGGGCACCGCCGCAGAGGGAACAGCTGGATGCGCAGGGCCAGTAGCCGGCCAGTAGCCGGACACGCGGAAAGCGAAACTAGGCTGGAATAAGACTTCACCTCCTGCCAGGCTGGATTCTTCCCCTGAGGGAATCCCGCCCTTCTCCTCTTCCCCGGTACCGGCTCCGGCCTCGATTCCGGACTCGGGGCCAGGCCCCCGCGAGGGAATCCACCGACCGATCACTCGCGCCTCGCGCTCAACCAGAGGCCCAGGCGCCGCTCCATGACGTCCGCGGCGCTCCGGCGGGTCCTAGCGCCGGCTTCCAGACACGCCCACCCCCCGCGCAGCCAACCACGGGTGCAGGAGGGAGAGACGGCCAGGGGGGCGGGGCTTGGGAGGGGTGGGGCCCAGCCTGGGCGCCGGTGTGATCCCAGGGCCGATGCTGCACCACGCCTCTTCCTTTCAGTTTTAGGTGGGCGCGAAAAGAGACAACTTTGGTCTCCAGGTCGGATCGCAACGTATTTCCACCCCCCCAGGGCATTTCTCTCGCTTTAGGAGGCGCGGGAAGAGGTAGCGTACGTGTTGCTGGTGAGAGCCAGCTCGAGGTCACAGCTGGGCACTATGGACAGCGACATCTACCGCTAGCTCCGCAGTCACCATACCCGGAACCTCAGCTGCCCAACCGAAAGCGAATCCGCCGGCTCCGGGGCGGGGACAGGGGAGGGCCGGCGAGCACCGGGTACGTCCCCGTCCCCACCCCCACCCGGAGCCTAAATGCAGCCAGGCTTTACCTCCCAAGAAGGTAAAAACTTCCCGGGCCGTGCATCATAGCAACAGCTGACATTTATAGAGGTCCAGCCATGTGCCAGGGACTGGGCTAAGTGTGTTCGTGGATCAGCTCACTAAATCCTCAAAACAATTCCACGCGACAGTTGCCATGATTGTCCCCGTTTTACATATGAGCCAAGTGAAGTTCAGAGGGGTGAAGTAACCTGCCCGAGTTACCCAGCTATTGGGGGAGGCGGTGGGCATAGTTGTCTTCTGCCACTACACTTTGTAGCTCGGAAGTCCCCCAGAGGCATGGACTCTGGAAGGGCTGAGAGGACCCTGGGAAATAATAATATTAATATTAAAATAATTACTAACATGCATTGAACACTTAATATGTTTCAAGCACTGATTTCTTTAATTCTCTCATTAACCCTAGGAGCTAAGCCTTCATTTTACAGTCCCACTTTATAGATGGTAAAACAGGCTCAGAGATGTTCCCTAATTTGCCAAAATCACACGCTTGGAATACAAACCCAGTTCTGACTTCTACTCGAATTCCAGGGCTTCACCTTATTTTCAGCCCCTTTATTTTACAGGTGGAAAAACTAAGGTCAGAGAAGTGGCTGAGGAGTTATGGCAACAAATCAGGGCCAGAAGTCCGGGGATCTTGTCTCTGACCTCCAGGGACACAAAAGCTGGTTAGGAGTCATGCCCATCTGCTGGTACACAGATACAGCTATAGGAATGTTTACCGTTTACTGCTTAGTATTGGAGACCTGCACTCCTTCACCCCAGATGCTTTCAAGCCTGCATTTACACACTTCTGATGGGGTGGGGGCAGGGGAGAGAATAACTAACCTAGCCCATTAAGCCAAGAATGCCAGCAGAGCATTTCTCAAAAGCAGTCCTAGGAAATCTGCATCAGGATCCCCAGGGAGCCCATTAAACGTCAGGAACCTGGGCTTCCCGGACCTACCAGATCAGTTGGGGTGCACAGCAGGGCACTAGCCCTTTAACAAGCTCCCAGGGGACCTGATGCCCAAGAAAGTGTGGGAATTGCAGCCACAGTAGTTTGGGCTTTTCCAGGGAAAGTCTGCATTTCATAAAATTGCAATGCTTAACCCAATGGAATGGATGATTTATTTCAGAAATGGATGCACCTGGCAGCACATTTGGGGCACAGCAATCCTTTCCAAGACCTGGGGACCCTGCCCATGTCACATAGAAGAGGACCATTTCCATACGGAAAGAGCTGAGCAGCTCACTTGCTTGTAGACAGGTGTCCCCTGGCTCCTTGAGATTTAATCACTGAGGATGCTTTGGAAACTGGAGAGATTTGAGGGTCCCTCTTTGCCCGTCCCTGGAGCCCGCTCAAGCAGCATTTTCACTGGTAACAGAAAGTGGCAGTCTTAAGGGGGTAATTCTTTGTAAAGGGTCCCTTAGGATTGAGGTCTAGGGTGGAGAAACTCAGAGCCCAGCTACTCCTGTGGCCTCCGAGGCACAGTGTGAGCGACCTGGGCGCTCATGCCAGGCATTCCTTCATGGGCCCTAAGCCCCAGCCCCCCACCCCCCCACCCCGCCCTGAGACGACACAGTGCAAGTCACCCATAGGTCTCCTGCCACACAGAGCTAAAGAACTTCAGAGAAACCTTGGTGGACATACACCCCAAAACTCTCATTTTTCCAGTGAGGACACTGAGGTCCCAACAGCTTTGTTTGACACTGGGGCACCCACCCTGTCAACTGTAACCTGTATAAAAACACCTCCATTCGGGGCTTTGGATTCGGAGCCAGCCACAAACAGAGGAAGGGGGGCTAGGAGACAGATAAGGAGGGATCAAACTGATCGACCTCAGCCCCCAAAATGCCTCCATCTCATTTGTGAAATGAACAGGCTGGACAGATGTTCCCTAAACCTCTGATGGCCTCGGGTTCCATGGGGGCCAAGAAACTGGGCATGGGACAGGGGTAGGGGGCCGAATCAGCATGGGGCCATGGGGGAGCTCTGTGAAAAGTCATCTGTTACTTCCATCCATGCGGCATCTGGTTTTTCATATCTTAATCGCATCAGCATGATGGATGGTCACGGATTACAGATTACAGATTACAACCCCAGATTACATCATGGGGTTAATTTATTACATTTTTGAATACCCACTTGCTGGGAGACTGTTTTTCAAAGGTATTTGCATATCTTTCACCATAACAACAATGTGTAGGAGGGCATCTGGGAGGGAAGGATGGATGTTTAGGAGGGGAGAGAGCTTATTTGCCAACTGAAGCAGGTTCCTGAGGGTCTGCAATGGGAACGGAGAGCAAATCACTCCCTAGAGACATTTAAATTGAAACTAAGAGAAGGTGAGATGCAAGGAAGTTTTGCAAAGACTGCATGGGTGAAGGAAGGTTCCTGGGGTTCATTGAACAGCACACAATGAGTGAATGGGGTATAATAACAGGCAATGAAGTGTCCAGACCCCTAAGATGCTTCCAGAGTCCCTCCCATTCTCACCATCCTGATCACAGGACATATTATCCATCCCATCCCTGCCTAAGGTTCCCAGGACACCAAACACAGGGTGGTGGGAGGAGCCACAGAGTCAGCTCGTATAGCCCGGGGACAATCCCACTGATACCACGATATTCAGGAACCCAGCCAGCTGGGATGGCCCTGAGCAGAGGCCCAGCCTCATTCATTCTCTTAGTCCAGCACCTCACCAGTGCCTGGCCAAATCCAGGTTCTGAATGAATGTGTGTCCAATGAGCAAATGAAAGAATGAAGGCATGAAATGATGGTGGGCAGTGTCTCACTGCCACTTGCCTGACATGAATCCTAATTTAGTCTGGATGAGGGGCAAAGACCTCTGATTTCAGTGCTTGGGCTCTAGGTGGTGGTGTGCAGAGAAAAGCTGCTTTCACAAATGAAGCAAGAGCTGCGGATTACTCACTGCGGTGCCCCTCACGCCCACTGGGCTGCTGCTTCTCTCCCCACCACTGCCCCTTAACCAGCTGTGAGGCCTTCCCTCTCTGAGTCTCAATTTCCTCACCTGTAAAATGGGATCATGGCAGCACCAATTCCATAGAGTTGAGTAAGAAGTAAGTGAGATAATGTTTGTAAGACTATAAAGTGCACAATGCCTGGCACATAAATGCCTAATTACTGGCTGTTATGACAATGATGTTAAGATTGACACACACCTTGCTAGCTTCGGCAGCACATATACAAAAACTGGAACGATACAGAGGTTAGTGGGGCCCCTGTGCAAGGACGACACGCAAATTTGTGAAGCGTTCCACGTTTTTCTAAAAAAAAGAGTGGATATATGTGTATGTATAACTGATTCACCTTGCTGTACACCTGAAACTATCACAACCTTGTAAATCAACTATACTCCAATAAAAATTCTAAAAAAAGATCGACACACACTATCTAAGCCCCTAGAGCAAACACTCTGAACCAGCCATCATGCCTTTCAAATCCCCATCCAAAACATCCGGAGCTGTGCCCCTCTTGCCAGTTCCATTACCCAAGGCAGCAGGCAGCCCCCAAGATGCCCTTAAGGTGGGCATGCATCCTCATGGCCCGAGATGCCTAAAGACAAGTGGCTGCGGCTGAAGACAGCTCTTCTCCCCGCTCATCTAGTCTTCCGGTGTGAGGCCCGACCTGCCCAGCTGCCCCAGATCCTGGGGTCCACTGCTGACCTCAGACCCAGGTCAGAGCCCTGACCTTAGGCCAGTAACACTGGGCGGCTTCCAATCGTTCAACCGGGGCAAAGCCCCCATGCCATTCCGTCCCTGAAGTTCTGCTGACTCCGCAGTGTCATTGACACCTTGTTGGTCAGGGGGACCCGACAGGTCATCTCTTCTTAAACTTTGAACTTTTATCCACAGAAATGCACAGGGACACTAAATGTTTTCCACAATTTTAGGGGTTGCCGGGACCTGAAGTCATCCTCAACCACAGGGTAAGAACCCTTGATCCAACTCAACTGCCACTTTTTAAAAATAACTGCTTTATTGAGATATGATTCACAAACCATAAAGTTCATCCTTTTAAAGCAGGCAATTCAGTGGTTTTTAATATAGTCGCA
This sequence comes from Phocoena phocoena, assembly GCF_963924675.1. Lineage (NCBI taxonomy): Eukaryota > Metazoa > Chordata > Mammalia > Artiodactyla > Phocoenidae > Phocoena > Phocoena phocoena. The sequence goes on from NC_089219.1 coordinate 8,994,491, forward strand.
AAGTTGTACGTCAATCACCACTATCTAATTCCAGAACATTTCCATCATCCCAGAAAGAAACCCCCTCCCCCCCCCGCATACACTGGCAGCCACTTCCCCAGTCTCGCCTTCTGCCAGCCCCTGGCAACCAAGCACTAGTCTACTTTCTGTCTCTATGGACTTGCTTATTCTGAACATTTCATGTAAATCATGTGGCCTTTTACGTCTGGTTTGTTTCACGTAGCATTCACGTTTTCAAGGTTCACCAAGTTGCGGCATATGTACTGGCACTTCATTCTTTTTGTGGCCAAATAATATTCTGTTGTATGAATATACCACATTTTGTTTATCCACTCCTCACGTGATGGATATGTGAGTTGTTTCCACTTTGGCCATTCAAACATGGGGAAACAGACCCAAAGTCACCATAACCTAGATGGGATAGGAGTCCGGACCTCTCTCCTAACATCCACCTTTTCCTGCATCATTGCTCTGGGAGGACCCAGAGAACAGAGAGTCCGAGCACGGCGAAAGATCGCCCCACTGGCGAATAGCCATCACAACAGCATTTGAACCAGAGGATCCAATAACTTGCTTCCGGTTCAGTAAATGCTGGGCCACAGCTTCATCCTTGACAGAGAGAATCATACCCACTGTCCCCCTCCCAGGCCCAAGCCACCATCACCTCTTCTCTGCCACTGTTCCTAGCTGTTCTCCCTGCTTTTGTCCTTGCCAAATGCAGTCTATTCTCAACTTTGGGAATCAGAGTGAAGTTGTTAAAACCTAAGTCAGATCATGTCTCTGCTCTGCTCACAACCCAATCCATCCTCGTGCCTGCCCATCAGGCTGATAATATCACGATAACAATAGCAGATAACTATTCTAGAGCATATCCTGTGGGGTCAGGACCTTAGGAACATTATCTCCTTACACTGGCCACTGCACTTAATCCTTGAGCCCTGAGAGCTCCGGATAACGGTGAGCTCAGAGAGGTTAGGCCCCTTGCCCAAGCCTACGGGGAACGAATGACAGCAGAAGAGGGGCCCAGGCATCTAACCCGACTACAGAGCGGAGCTCTTAAAACTCTGAGCCATAATTTGCCACGCTGGAGAAAGAAGAAAACAGTCGAAATGGAAGCCGCTGGGCCAGCTCTGGGCGCCAGGCAAGACTGCTGCTTCCCGCGAACGCGGGCCCGCCCCACCGCTCTCTGATCTTTGCAGCGCCTGCGGCCCCCCTGACCCCGCGGTGAGTTATGGGGGCCGCGGGACCCATAACACAGCATTCCGGGACTCCCAGGGTCGGCAGGACGCGGCACCCTGCTCTGTGATGGATGAGCCACCCCTAGCGCTGGCTTTGTCTTGCCTGGGCCGGGTTGGGGACCTACTTTGGACGGGGCGTGGCGAGAGGCGGACCGCGCGCGCGCGCGCGCGCGTGTGTGTGTGTGTGTGTGTGTGTGTGTGTGTGTTGGGTAGGGGTATTGTCTTTTTCCCTTCCCTCCCAGGGTGTGTGAGTGGGGGGCGGACACTAGCGCAGCCGTCAGTGCTCCCCAGTCTCACCTGGTAGCGCTTTGAAGACCCCCCTGGACCCCCACGTCGAAGAGCGACCCCTCCCTGAACCTCGCCCCCAGCTCTGCGCACTTTCGGAGGCTACTGAGGCCCCGCGGTGCCCCGTTCCTCCTCCCTCGCACAGGGCATTTCTTCCGTCCCATTTGACAGCCTAGGCGGAATAATCCTTTTGGGGAACCGCCGGCCTCTGCGCTGCCAGACGCTGCCGCAGCTGAGCGCTCAGCTCCGATCCATTGTTGGGGTCCGCCAGGGACCCCCTGCCGCGGCCCTTTGTCGCCCGCTCCCTGCTGGGCCGCTCCAGATGCGCCACCGCTGCCCGCGCCCCGCCCGTCCCACGCGCCCCGGGCCGCTCCGAGGCGGCTCTTCCGCACCGGGAGGAGTGGGCCCGCCTCTCCCGGTGTCTGCACAGCCGCCCGGCTGCGCCCGCCTTTGTCTACCTTCTTTGTCTGCCCCGCGCCTTCGCGGCGGCGGCGGCTAGGCCTCTGGGGAGGGGGCCCGGAACGCCGAGCGCAGCTGGCGAGGGCGCGCTGGCTGGGAGCGCGCGGGGCCCGGCCCGGCTCGGCCCGGGGCTGCCCCTCGGCTGGGGGCAGTGGAGCCCGCTCGCCGCCGCCCCTCCCCCGTCCCCTCCGCATGCTCCCGCCCCCTTCCCTCACGCCCGCCCCCTCCCCCTTCCCTCCAGCCCAGCTCAGCCTCGGCACATCCTCCTGCCGCCCGCGCACCTCTCCGCGCGGTCCCGGCTTCGCGGCTCGGCCTTCCGCTGCGCTCGGCTCCCGCAGGCGCTCGGCCCCGCGCCCCTCGGCCCCTGCCCCGCCGGTTGGACAGGTAAGGCTTGGCCTTGGCCCGCCCCTGGCTCCGCCCTCCCGCCTCACCTGGCTGCGCGCCGGGACAAAGGTGGGCTACCTGGAGCGCTCAGGGGCGGGGCGCACCGGGGACTGAGGCTGGAGGTGAGGATGCTGCTTTCCTCCCTGCCCTCCCGGCCCTCGGACCCGTCGGTCAGTGGCTCCGCCGCCTCCGCTCCTCGCCGCGTCTCCCCTCGGCTCCTGGCTCTGCTCCTGGGCCCCTCATCCGCCCCCCTTTCGCCGGACACTCACTTTTCCACGTTCTGACACTGCCTAGCGTGCGCCCTTGCCGCCCTCTTCCGGACGCGGCTCTCGCCCACTCTCCTCCTCGGCACTAGCCTTCTCCCTCTGGGACCCGGTCTCTCTTTGTCTCTCTGTCTCTGAGTCTCCCGGTGGTCTCTCAGGCTGGGGACCCCAATCTGACATCGTTTGAAGAAGATTGGAAGATTCCCTAAGCTCCGGACAGAGCTGGCAGGAGTGCCCTCTGCTTCTTTCGAGGCTGCCTACGGGGCTGGGGTGTGTTGCAGGTAGAGGGAGGTTCCGGCTGCGCCCCCCGCCAGCACTGCCCAGTTCCTCGCGCTAGCAACCCCGACAGCGCTGGCCTCGCTCTTCTGGCCCCGGCTCAGGCTCCCTCCCTCTCCACTGCTGGCTTTTCTCCAACCGCGCGCCGGGGTCTCAGGCTCCTGCGGGAGCCAAGGTTTGAGTGGTGAGACTTCTTGGGTTTCCCGCCAAGTCTTGCCTTACTACACTGCGTGCTCCCTCTGCCCTCGCCTCTGTCTGGTCTCTCTTGCATGGAGCCGTCTTCCATGCTGCCCACCTCCCAGCCTGGTGGCATGCAAGAAGTGTCCCAGTACTGGTTCAGTACCACCCCTCTGGGGTCAGGCAGACGGAGGCTGAGGTGACCTTGGACAAAGGGACGCACTTCTCTGAGCCTCAGTGCCCCCTTCATAAAACGGGGATAATAGCACCTACCTATAGGGATATATGTGAAAGCAGTGAAAAAAACATATCGGATGCCAGCGAGGCACACACTCGGTGGCCACGGGGGATTCTACAGTCCCAGTCCCTGGGTGGGGTGGGGATAGGGGGTCCACAGAAAGGGGGAAATGGATCAAAAATTCAGGCTTAGAGACACTGCAGGGAAACCTGACTGTGGCCCCTCCCGTATCATGGTCACCTCCCCCTACACACTGTTACTGGCACTCTTCTCTCTTTCTCTCCCTCCTCCTCTCTGCTTGTCCTAAAATCGGAGCTTAAAAATCAGAAAGAAAAGAGTGTCTGCTTTCAAAATGAGATCAATGTGGCTGTGTCGATGTTACCAACAGCTGGTCATTGATCGTGAGGCATCCATGTGACTCATTCCCAATTCTGAATCTCTGTCTTGCACCCATTTCCTTTTTCATGGCTCTCGCTCACGAGCCATTTCCTTTCCTCTGGGGGGGATTGTCTTTTGGACCCTGCACCTGTTGTGTAATCACCCAAACCCTCTGACCGTCGCCTGTGTCATCGCGACAGGTGACACACCACCCCAGGAGTCGGGCAGTGATGTGGGCTTAGGGCCATAATGAGGGCAACTTCGGAAGAGGGACATCTTCTCCCGGCTGGAAAGTTCTAGGTTCCCCTAGCTGAGCTTTTTTTTCAGCCACAGCCAGAGCTAGCAACTAGTGCCTTTCTCTTTAGAGAGGCAAGAATGGGACTGGAAACACCCACAGACGCACACACGCACACACAGACACACACACACACCCCATCCAGACTCCTGCTCACAATCCTTTCTGCCACTTTCTCTGCCTCCCTTCCCACCGTTCAATTCACCCTGCTTCGCATCCCTAAATCCCTCCATAGCTCCCTGTTTCCACTAAATTAACTATGCTCCCTGCCTCCCATCACACCCCCTGTCGGCATCTTGGGTTTCAGCCATGACGGAGGGCCGATCATCTCCACGCCCTGACTGCCTCCGAGCTTTTGCTAGGGCTCTCCCCTCTAACTAAAATGTCTCCCCTTGCAGGCCAAGGTCAGATGGCCCCTCCTGTGGGGAGCCCTCCTGCCCCCCCTTGCCTCCCTGTCTCTCCCGTGGTCTGCACTTCCCTGGGCGGGGCTGGGTCCTGTTCCACTTGGGTTTCCAGTGCCTGAGACGCAGCAGGCACACAGCAGCACAGCACGTGCTCTGTCCATATTTGTTCTAATATATGGAATCCTTGGCCCAGGAGTTAGGAATGAACTGACAATTGCAAGCCACAGGTTATCCGTGGGTTCCACTGGGTCCTGCTGGCCAGGCCAGGGGCAGAGTTGGCCCTAGGGCAGACTGGTGAGGTTGTGGAGCGGGGAGCAAGCCTCCTGGAAAGTCCCTGTGGTACTGGGGGCTCTGCACGCCTCCAGAAGATGAGGATGATTTCTGTGCCTGATGTGAACAGAGGAAATCGGCTAGACAGGGAACTGACTGCCCAAGTTCAGCAGACTAGCTTAGCAGCTACGTGACCTGGACCTTCACTTGCCTCAGCCAGAAATGTGGCAGAGCTGGGGTTTGCATCCTGGCCTCCCTGACTCCACAGCCTGGGAAGAGCACGAGCTGGGCATGTTCCCGGGATGGGGAGGTGTCATACTAACATCTCTCCACTGGCCCATTCAGGTGCCATCCGCCTCTCTTGCTGTTCCAGGCCCTCTGCTTGTCCTACCCCAGCCCTTCCTCTCACGTGGGCCACCGTAGCCAATGGAACACAGGCCTCCCCAGGAAGGACCCTGCCACTAGAGGCCCTGCCCCCCTCATACCAGTTCCCAGCTTTGGCAGCCTCGCACACCGCAACACCATGGCCTGGCATTGACCATCTGGGACACATCCCTGAGTGAGTGTAGGGGTACCGGTGCTAGAATCCAGAGCAGTTGGGATAAAGTAATTGCAGACCTCAAGTTTTTAGGGGCCCCCTCTGTGCCAGGCTCTGGGTTAAGGCCCCCACCACGTGTCACCCCTGAAAGTCACAGCGTCAGCACTAGTATTAGTTACCGAGTCAGCATGAGGCGTGGTCAAAGAGTCTGCCTTTGGAGTCAGGTGGCCACAGGTTCAAATCCCAGCTCTACCACTCACTCTACTGTGTAACCTTGAGCAAATCCTTCAAATCTTTGTCCCAATGTTGAACCATTGTTACTATTGTTATTACCTGAAAAGTATTGTCCACTTCAATGGGCTGAATTATAAACTAGGTAATACATATAAAGCTCTAAGCCTAGAGTAGTTGATACCCTAGAAATGACACCCGAACAAACATTCATTTTTCAGATGTGGGATTGAAGCCCGGAGAGGTTAATTGACTTGCCCAGGGTCACACAGCTATTAAATGCTGGAGCCAGGATTCACACCCAGGCTTGTCTGACTCCAGGTGTCTTTCTACTCCACACTGACCTCTGCCAGAACTGACAGTGGGCATTTTGTCACTCGATTAAGTGATGGGTGCAACCAAATTGTCTGGGAGCCAAGATAATGAAATTTGGGGAATAGGGGGCCAGGAGGATGGCTTAGGAGAGGAGGAGGGGTGGCGAGTACCTGTAATGTAGCAGGAGGTAGGACTCCGCTCCCTCCCCGCAAAACAACAGCCCTACATCAGTTTTTTCGAGGTGTGAGGCCTCAGGGGGGTGGGAATTCCCAAGGCTGCTGTTGGAAATAATAAAAGCAGATGGTGCTGCCCCTGCGGAAAGCCAAACCTCATTTGCCAAGACAATGGTCCCCTCCAGGCTGGCCTGGGCCTGTGTTGACCTGCCCCACCGAAGCCATCCATCACCCCACCAAGGACTGAGGACGTGGCCACCTGTGCCTGCCCCCATGCACACGCAGGCACAGATGCACAAACACTTCCAGGAACCCACCCCCAAGCCCCACTCCCGCTCTTTCCCCTCCTCATAATAACAACAGCTACTGTTTATTGCACCCTTACTGGGTACCACTCACTCTGTATACCTTTGCCTCCCCTCATTCTCGCAACCTCCAGCATTTTACAGGAGAGGAAACTGAGGCTCAGAGGGGTCAAATGACTTGCCCAAGGTCACACAGAGCTCCTTCCGCTCTGGTCAGGGGGGGGCTCTCCCATGGCTCAGCGTAATGGATTTGGGCTGACATTTTTGTGTTTGAATCAATAATAATTACATCTGTGCCTCAATCTTTCATTAGGTCTGTGGCCTCCCTGCCAGGTCAGAGTGGGGACACCTGGAGGGCAAGGACTGTGTCTTTGCCCACAGAATAGAAGCTCCCTGCAGCGAAGTGTATGTTTTCCCCATGTTCTGGGAACGTCCAAGGCCAGAGCTGTGTCTCCCCTATCAGACTGGGAAATCCCTAAGGGCAGCAACAGGGTCCCCCCTGTTACACTGGAGGCTTCCTGGGGCAGGGGCTGCTTTTCTTGTTCAGACTGAGAGCTCCCTGAGGACAGGAGCCGTGTCTCATCAGTCTAAGAGTCCTCCAAGGCAAGACCAAGATCTTCCCTGTTACAGTGGGAGCTCCCCAGGGCCAGGCTATTGTCCCCAGTCAGACTGGCAATTTCCAGAAGCAGGGACAAGGTCTTCAGACTAGAGCAGTTTCCCTTGGATGGCATCCAGGTCCTGCACCCAGAAGAGCTCAGCAAGTGGTGACTATCTGGTTCACTGTCCCTGGCAGTCTCCACCCTGGGGCTCCACGGGTCAAGAGGCAGAGTTCTCTGTGTGAGGCCAGGTTGGCACAAAGGCATGTGGAGGGGTAGGTGGGGCTCTGGCTGTTCTGAGGCCTAGGGGGCGCTGAGAGGCCCCTTCCTATTGGACAGGTGGCACTTTGGGGGCACAGAGCCTCAGGGCGGCAGGGGAGATGGGTAGGGACTAGCTCAGGACTGTCAAGGCCAATCCACCGATGAGTACCCCCCAGGGCAGATGTTTCAACTCTTATCTCCCCTTCCCACTTCCAGGAAGCTCATCTTTGCTGCCTTCCATCCCACCTACACTGCCTGAGTTCCTTCCATACCTGGAAACCTCCCCTTCCCCAATCACACAGAAGTCCTCATTTCCTAAATAGTCAAATCTCATGACAGGCTAATAACCCCATCTCACAGACAGGGAAATTATGACTCACGATGAGGTGTGATGGTGGGAGGATCGTGGGAGGGGCTAGGGAGACAGAATCTAGCCCCAAATTGACTTGGGAAGAGCCCAGCCCAAGAATTTAGGATCCCCCTCCTCTCCCCCACTGTCATTGAGGACATAACTATTTTTGTTTTTTGTTTTTTTTAACATCTTTATTGGAATATAATTGCTTTACAATGGTGTGTTAGTTTCTGCTGTATAACAAAGTGAATCAGCTATACATGTACATACATCCCCACATCTCCTCCCTCTTGCGTCTCCCTCCCACCCTCCCTATCCCACCCCTCTAGGTGGTCACAAAGCACCGAGCTGATCTCCCTGTGCTATGCGGCTGCTTCCCACCAGCTATCTATTTTACGTTTGGTAGCGTGTATATGTCAATGCTACTCGCTCACTTCGTCCCAGCTTACCCTTCCCCATCCCCATGTCCTCAAGTCCATTCTCTACATCTGTGTCTTTATTCCTATCCTGCCCCTAGGTTCTTCAGAACCTTTTTTTGTTTTTTTAGATTCCATATATATGCGTTAGCATACGGCATTTGTTTTTCTCCTTCTGACTTACTTCATTCTGTATGACAGTCTCTGGGTCCATCCACCTCACTACAAATAACTGAATTTCGTTTCTTTTTATGGCTGAGTAATATTCCATTGTATATATGTGCCACATCTTCTTTATCCATCCATCTGTCGATGGACACTTAGCTTGCTTCCATGCCCTGGCTATTGTAAATAGAGCTGCAATGAACATTGGGGTACATGACTCTTTTTGAATTATGGGACATAACTATTTTGATTGAACAATTACAACTACTCATTTTCCAGCCCTGGGGGAATCCACTCCCCCTAAAGAAGACGGGAACCTGCTGTCTTAGATGCTCTAAGACCCCAACTGGAGTTCCAGGTTTGTGGAGCTGACTACCAGGTGGCCCCACTGTCCACTGTTCTAAGAGCAGAAGAGGGTACCTGGGGATGGCCACCTCCATTGTCTGATTCCAGCCATTCCAGGAAGTGTCCAGTCAAGTCATGAGGAGGTGCCAGAGGGAAGAGTCAGGCAGATAATTCCAAGTTAGAGCATTCCTAAAATCTTCACGGCAGTGTGGAAACAAAATCCGAGAGAATTCCTGCATCTCACAAAATCTGTCCTGTCCTAAGCGCTACTGACCTGGGGTTCTGGGCATACAAACACTGCCCCCAGGGCTCCCAGGGATGAGAGTGGAGTGAGAGTTCTTTATATATTAAGGAGTTAATCTCTTGTCTGCTGTATGAGTTGCAGAAATGTCCACTGAAGAGTTTTAAGCAGGAATGCTAGTGTCCGATTTGTTCTTCTGACCACAAAGTGGAGGATGTTTGGGTGATAAGCTGGGGCCTGGGCAGACAGCAGCACCGAAGAATGTTTGTGTTACTGGAAACATGGCAGGGAATGTGGCAAGAGTTCTGCGATAAGGGGGCACCTACACAGAGTCCAGTCTGGCCTGAGGCAGCTACTGTGAAGGACAGAATTCAGCCCTTAGTGTCAGGGTCCCCAGAGATGCCCAGCAGGCCACAAAACTCCAGACCCACTTCCCCCATGAGCCGGGAGAGCTCATCACCTGTGGCTAAGAATACTGGCTCCCAGATTGCCCCAGAGGAAGGCTGGGTTCTCTTAAGGGAGCAAGGTCCCCTTGGAGATGTTTCTTGGCCTCTCAGGGGTAGAGGTCCCTTCTGGTCCAGGTTTAGCAGAAGGCAGCTACCTTCCAGTTTCTTATGAGCTAAAGAGGGTTAGGATGTTTCCATGTGGAGGGTCCTTTCAAGACCTGAGCTGTGGCCAGGGGAGTGGCAGGAATCAGGGCCCCTTCCTGTTCAGATCCCTGACCCCCAGCACTGTGCACCCCTTTCTGAAGAGCCCTTGAAAGACAGAAGTGTCCCAGTCATCCCAGAGACCCCTGTACTGGTCTCAGGATGTCCATCCCAGCGGCTCGGTGGGTTAGGGTTTCATCTGGGTGCTGGGGGTCAGTCACGGTTAGAGAGGTGACCAAAGCAAGGCAGAGCTCCTCCAAAAGCGAGTGAGAGGGAGGGATGGCCCAGGAATGGGCACGCATGGCTGTGTTTTGTCTTTTTTTTTTGGCCGAGCTGCTTGCGGGATCTTAGTTCCCCGACAAGGGATTGAACCTGTGCCCTCGGCAGTGAAGGCGCAGAGTCCTAACCACTGGACCGCCAGGGAATTCCCACGTTTGTCTTTGAACATTCACAAATATGTCCTCTGAATCCATGCTACTTCACAATTCCTGTCCCTGGTCCCTGGGGGATCACTCCAGAACCTGGAGGATATGATGTGTCATCCCTCCCCACAGGGGGCTGTCAGTTGGATAGACAGACAGATGGAGGAGTCTTGTCACTGTGGATCATAAATTCCTGGGCTCCCTTGGCAGACCGAGCCCTCGAGACCATCTAATCTAACCCAGTGATCCAGTGGTCTTCCCCTAGTGCGCCCCCCATTATTTTTTGCGCAGTACGAATCATTTCCCATGAAATCTTATCCACAATCCCAACATATAAAATCAATAAAGGCAGCATTTTACGAGCGGTGTAGCACCTCACCAACACCACCAATAATCTCTTCCCCAAACCAAAACGTTCTCCGTTTCGTGCAGATACAGTTTCAAGCCCTACATGCCGTCAGACTCTCTTCAGCTTCTCCTCCATGGAGATGCTGTGTGACCACTGTTATGCCCCCAATGTACAATATTGCCCATTTTACAGTAAGTCAAAGAGAAAGAAGAAGCTGTCTTCAATGGTATAAAAGCAGGCTATGGATGTCAGTTGCATTTGTCGGTATGAGACCGGGCCTCTAACAGGCTTTGGTCGTTGGTGTCCAGAAAATCCTGGAACATGTCAATAAGTAGCTGCAAATGGCAACAGTTCTCTTAAACTGCTCACCTCGCATCCCTGGAACACTCTGCAGTGACCCGGGAGAAGGCCAGGTTATTGTGGGGTTGTGCCCGAGTTAAAAGCGTGTAGAGGACGCATTTGAGAGTGTCTGTTGTTTTCACCTACAGTTTTCAAAATAGCTTAACAAATATTTTTTAAAAGTGAGGTTAGAATCAAAGGCTTAGAGAACCCCTGAGACATCTCTACCACATATGGTGGCTCAAATGCGTCACTTTCACACGCGAGAAGGAGACACAGGGTCAGGGAGGGGGGTTGACGGCCAAGTTCTCCTGGGGGGTGGTCGTCTGGCTCACAGCCTGGACTGAGCGTCATAATCCCTAGGCTCCATCACAGCATCACTGATATTCCTGGCCCAGGATTCCCATCGGACCCCCTTCAGCCAGCACTGCTCCCACCTCCCACCCCCCTACCCGCCCCCTTCTCCCGTCCAACCCATCAGGCATGGGTGAGCTGATCAGTAAAGGAGAAATTCAGGCCTCACTGTTGTCTGCCAGGCAGGTGGGCAGGAGCTCCCCTAGTCGCCCGGCCCCCAAATGCGAGGCTGTTGTGGGGACGGGGGAGGAGGCTCAGGAATCAAAGCGAGCTCCGGGCTCCATCAGCTGCCCTCATTTGCATTAACACTGCCTCCCTGCAGGCTTCTGGATGGAGACCATGCTGGCAGTTCAACCCTGCACAGTATGGGGACAGGATAAGGGCGCCAGACAAGCCCCTTTCCCCTCCTTTGTCAGTTTCATCTTCCCAGCTGCCTGGTCCCCGCTCCGGGGCCCTGACTGCACTCTCGGCAATGGCAGGAGGTTACGTGGGGGAGGTAGGCGACCCCCGGTAAAGCTCAGTGGACGGGCGATGGGGTGCAGAGAGAGCCCAGGCCTTGAGGTGGGGCTTTGTCACTCACCAGTGCTGTCACCTTGTGTTTGTGGGTTACCCTCCCAGAGCCTGGGTTTCCTCATTTTAAAAATAATGGAGAACAACCTGCCCTGTGCAGGACAATTGAGAGGATTCAATAAGAAACGGATGAAGTAAGCTTGTAAGAGCCTGGGCTTTCCAACTGCTCAGGGAGTGGCAGCTCCTATGATGACGATTGCTCTTGTTCAGTGTAGTTTTTAAGGAGTCACTAGTAGATCTCTGTTGTGAGACGGCTGTCTCGGGGTTCTGGGTGGTTCTCTTGTCCCGGGCGACTGAAAGCTGTTGAGCGTCCCCAATCCTGAGGGAAAGCGACCCAGGCCCCAAAAAGCAGGCTTTATGCGCAAACCTCGGGCAGAACCATCCCAGGCTGATGGGGGTGGGGCACGTGGGGCACCTGCTGCCCCTTTTCTCCCGGCTGCTTGGTGCTCTGGGAGGCAGCCTCCAGCTGGCTTCCAGACCGGCAGAGTGGATTGGAGCCCGCATCGCTGTGGATCCTTGGTGCGGCTTCTCTAGCAGCCCGTGTTCCCCAAGTGGCTCTTTGCCAGGCTGGCATCTTGGCTGCTGGAATGTGCCAAGATTCAAGTACAAATGCTGTGGGCTTGGGGACAGGGTTCCATGCGGTCTTCAGGGCAAAGAGGTGTCAGCATCCCCAACCCTCACTTAGCTGTCTCCTTCTCTGTCTCTCTGCCGCACACACAAACACGCACACGCACACCCTCCCTGGGAATTCTTTATGATCTTCTGCTCAGGTGTCAGTTTGATTCCATCCCGATCTGTAGTTGTCAGTGCCTGTTATTTGCAGGGTCTTGTAAATCTGACAGGGACAGAGGGGAAAGGGATCTTCCCCAGATCTTCTCAGGGACTTTATTTATTTATTCTAATATTTATTTACTTATCTGGCTGCGCCGGGTCTTAGTTGCGGCGTGCGGGATCTTTAGTTGCGGCGTGCGGGATCTTTTATCTGTGGCACGTGAGATCTAGTTCCCCGACCAGGGATCGAACCCGGGAGGGACCAGGGACCACCAGGGAGGTTCCGAGTGGGGACTTTAAAAAAGGCTGATTGCCCCAGCAGGAAATGAGCCAGGCAGAGCTGTGTGGGAGCCCCGAGGGGGGAGTTTGCTGCCAGAAGGGACATTTGGGGTGAGTCCCAGAGGATGGGCAGGAGTTCCACAGAGACAGAGATGAGGGTGAAGAGGAGAGGCTGTTCCGGGCAGAGGGAACAGCCTCAACGAGAAGAGAGAGACAGGAAAGATGGGAGGTGCTCGAGGCCCAGGGCATCGTCTCTATTGGCTGTGATGGGGAGGAAATAGAAGTCGGGGCTGCAAAGTTAGGTGGGGGCCACATTATACAAGATCTTGAGTGCCACAGTGAGGAGTCTGTGGTTAAATGGGAAATGGATAGGGAGCCATGGACAGTTCTGGGCAGGAGAGGGTCAGGATCAGAGTACTTTGGCGGCAGTGTGGGCTGGGTCCAGGGGCTGGACGGGGCTGATATCCATCCAGGAGAGGGATGGCCTCTCAGGTGCTTCAGTCTGCACGCTGAAATCCCCGCTCCCTGCCCCAGGCTGGCTGCGTACATGATTTGTGGGGTGCAAAGGGTGGGAGGGAACAAAGATGGCACTGAAGTTGGGGTTCCTGGGTATGATGAACAGACCCATGGCCACTGGCAAGGGCTTGGTAAGAGGACTTCATTGGGAGAGATGGCAAGTATGGGTGGGGTCGTGATGCATGGGGGTGTAGGGTTGGGATGGGGCTGGACTTCAGCTCCTGGCTCTGCAGGGGAGGAGCTGTCCTCTGGGACTAGTGCCGAGGCTGGTCACTGAGCTCAGAGGCTGGCTCAGGGTCACTGATGGGCCTCATGTGTGTCCACAGGGACAGCACGCTGCCCATACACGCCGTGGGGCTGCCCACTCCTCACCCCTCTGCCAAGCCTCATCTGGTGCCTTGCCTGCACTTTTTTTTTTTTTTTTTGGCGGTAAGCGGGCCTCTCGCTGTTGTGGCCTCTCCCGTTGCGGAGCACAGGCTCCGGACACGCAGGCTCAGCGGCCATGGCTCACGGGCCCAGCCGCTGCACGGCATGTGGGATCTTCCCGGACCAGGGCACGAACCCGTGTCTCCTGCGTTGGCAGGCAGACTCTCAACCACTGCGCCACCAGGGAAGCCCCCTCTATGTTTTTTAAAATTGAGATGAAATTCACATAATATAAAATTAACCATTTTATAATTCAGTGGCATTAGTACATTCATAGTGTTGTGTAGCCACAACAGATATGGTTTTTTTGTTCGTTTGTTTGTTTTTGCGGTGCGCGGGCCTCTCACCGTTGTGGCCTCTCCCGTTGCGGAGCACAGGCTCCAGACGCACAGGCTCAGCGGCCATGACTCACGGGCCCAGCCGCTCTGCGGCATGTGGGATCCTCCCGGACTGGGGCACGAACCCGTGTCCCCTGCACCGGCAGGCGGACTCTCACTGTCAGGTGGGACTTCCCACTGCGCCACCAGGGAAGCCCCTGCCTGCACTTTCTGGGTGTCCCACCTTGCTCCTCTCTACTCTCAAGGTGGAGGGATTCTGTTCACCGGGCCAGTGTCCCAAAGGTCCCCTGTTGATGGTGTTCTGTGGGTTTCTCCCAGGTTATCGATATGATGTCCCCACAGGACAGAAGGGCGGGGCTGGGTCAGGGCAGCATCCAACACAGACTCAGCCTTTTTCAGCCACAGGGAGAGGAGGGTGGAGTCTGGTAAATGCAGCCTGGCATCTGCCTGAGGCCTGGAAATAGGGTTTGAGGGGTCCCCGGGGGCAGAACAATGCTTGACTGACAGGCCTCTCAAAGGGCCCCTCCTTCTCCCACCTGGCTGCCTCAGGAGTGCAGGCCTTGCCTGAGCACCGGCCTCCCGGGCCCTCATTATGGAAAGGCTGGGGCTGAGGCTGGTGGGGCAGAGCCCAGGGCGGTAGAGGCCCGCACCTCCCAGGGGACCACTACACGCCAGTTGGGGGATGAAGGAGCAGCAGGATAACAGGAGGCTGGTGACCAGGCGAGCTGGGGAGGAACCGCTTCCCTCCCCCAGACCCCTCACTCTTCCCAGGGTGGGTCAGCCTGTCCTCCCCAGCCACTTCAAGGGCCCCTCACTCAGCGTTGGCTAACGGTGAACCTGGGGTGGGATGGCCAGTGCAGGGGCTGCAGGAACTGAGGGGGCTGGAGGGAGAGAGCCAGCAGTCATCCCCAGGCCACCGGCCTTTCCTCAGCCCTGGGTAATTACAAGGCCACAAATCACAAGGAAACGGTTGTGTAAGCACCTTTGTGAACCTAATGGAATATGCAGGGGGCCCAGGGAGGCCATGAAAATTCCATCAGCCTGGCTAACCTGGTGCCCGGCTCAGCCGGACGCAGTGAGGTTGGTGTAGGGGGGAGGGCTATGGGGGAGGGGCCCCAGGGGGGTGGGACACTCCCACTGTCCCCCAGCCACGAGTCTCCTGAGCCTTAGCTCCAAGTGCTTCTGGAGCATCTGGGGCTTCCGACTCTTCCTCTGGCGCAGAGTGGGGAGCAGTGAGGTCCCCTGAGGAGACACCACTTCTGGTGCAGAAAGATGGGCTGTCCCCAGTGTAGGTCAGAGGCAGCTCACCCCACCCTGCAGGGTCAGAGTCCAGCCTCCAAAGCTCCCTGGCCCCAGCAGGGACAGTGCCTGCCATGTCAGAACCTGCCTGGAACTTGGAGGAAAAGAAAAGGCAAGGCCTGGGCTGTCCTGGGACAGCACGTGGGAGCTCAGAGCACAGGCATAGCAGTTGTATAAATGCCACATACTCCGTGTGACAGCCTCTCTGAGCCTTTATTTCCACTTCAGAAAATAACAGGCGTTACTTCAGAGACTCGGTGAAAGGACCAAGTGATAGAAATTCACACCAAGCGCTGAACACGATTCTTACTTACAGCACGTGCTCACATGCTATTATTCCAGCTGTTTGAATTTAGGCTTTGAGGCAAGGCTCTGGGACTGTCGGCCTGTTTCTGAGCTTGGAGGGACTCAGCTCGTTCCGGGGAACTTAGCCAAAGGGAGAGGTTTGTACAGAAAGAGGAATCTAATCTGGAACCTGGGCGCTTCTTAAACTATTGAAACCAGGGATTCTCAGCTTCAGCACTGGGGTCTTTCTGGGCCAGTGATTCCCTGTCATGGGGGAGTCCTGAGCATTGCAGGGTGTTTACCGGCATCCCGGGCCTCCACCCAGTAAAGTCAGTGGTGCTGCCTAGCTTTGACCACCAAAATTGTCTCCAGATGTTGCCAAATGTCACCTGGAGGGGTGAGGGGGCCAAGTCCCCCTCCATCCCTGTTGAGGAACACTAGGCTATAATAGTGGGGGTGCGGGGACTGGGGAGCCGGGCCGTGCAGGAGGAGGAGGGCTGCCCCCTTAGAGTCCTGCTTTTCTTGCAGGGAAATGCCCATGGCTGGGCCCGCCACCCACGTTGCCCCCATGCTGTTCCTCGCCCTCCTCCCGCTACTGGAGCTGAGCCTGGCAGTCTCCCTGGGACCCGGAAGCTCTGCTCGGAACCTCGCGGAGAATCACATCGACCTCCCGGGCCCAGCAGTGTGGACGCCCCAGACCAGCCACCACCGCCGGCAGGGCCTGGGCAAGAAGGAGCGCGACCCAGGCACACCTGGCCGGGCCCAGGATGGGGCTGTGGTTGCCACCACCAGGCAGGCCTCCAGGCTGCCAGGGGCAGGGGGGCTGCTGCCTGGGCAGAGTCCTGCAGGCCTGCTGCAGGACAAGGATCTGCTCTTGGGGCTGACACTGCCCTACCCTGAGAAGCAGAGCCGGTCTCCAGGGTCCGAGAGGGTGAAGAAACGAGGCAGGGAGCACAAGAGACGTAAGGAGAGGTTGAAACTACACAGAGGTAGCTGGAGGTCTTCGAGGGGGTGGGGCCCTGCAACGAAAGGGGGAGGGAGAGTCGGGGAGAGGGATCAGATCCAAATGGCCAAGGGGATTTCAGGGACAGGACAGGGAGGCGGGGGAGGGGGGGAAGTGGGGGGCGGCGGTGTCAATGGTGTGAGGTCCCTGGGAGGACATCCAGAGGCCCCAAAGGGGGCAGGTAGTGGACCCCCAGAGGAAGGGAGGGGTCTCACTGAAGTCAGAGGGGTCTGGTAAGAAGTGGACGCTGGGAAAGGCCTGGGCATGGAGCATGGGAGGAAGAGAAGGACATGTGGCCATAGGAGCTCAGTCCTATCAGTAGATCGTCCTCCTAAATCAGGAAGTTCTACCTCGTATCTGACCTAAATCCATCCTACTGTAAGTCCTGAATAGAGATGGGACAGTTCGGTGCCCTCCAAGCACATCACTTAATCAAGTCCGAGGCACAGAGCAGAGGCCGAGGGCTTAGACTCTGAAGCCACATCTTCCCCAGGTCTGATTCTGGCTCCACTACTTACTGGCAAGTCATCTTTCTGTGCCTCAGTTTCTGCAAAGTGAGTGTCATGGCCCCTTCTGCCCTCAGGGTAGATTCAGAGCCGGCTTGCTATCTGAAGCACCCAGAATGGTGCCTGGCACGTGGCGGGGGCAATGGGCAGTGGTTGTCACTAGTTAATTCTCGGTTTTCTCTCAGTGCTGAGTCAAGTGTCCTCCGACCTGGACACGGCTGACCAAGGAGAGCGGTCACGTCCTTATTTCTCCTGCCTCTGCTCTGTTTGTTTGATGGGGTTTCTTCCTCGTCTTTCTGACCTTCCTTTAGTTCCCTCCACGTTCCCAAATCCCCTGTGAGCCGAACCACCCACTGGTCCCAGCCTCCCCAGAACAAACGTGTCCCAGCGGCCCCACCCAGCAGGCTCCTCCCCAGTCTCCCCTGGCCAGAGCCCAGGCAGGCAACCTCGGCTTCCAAGTCTCTACATGTGACATGACTGCCTCTAGGGGCAGACCGAGTGCCACAGGCATGGATGGGGGCGGGGGCTGTGCAGGAGGTGGGTGATGGAGCCTCAGCCCCACCTTCTCCTGCAAACAGCTGGGGCTTGCTTCCCTTCCAGGCCCGCTGAGACCCCCCAGGTGGACAGAACACAGGGGAGTGGGCCCAGCTTAAACTCTCAGCCTCCCGCCCCTGGGGGTCACGTGTCAGGTGGGGTGGGGGCAGTGGCAGCCTTGACAGCAAGCAAGCAGGCATACACGGGGCGTGGACTCAGCCCAGCCCAGCTCCAGCCCCAGCTCCTGTGGACCAGCGGGGCGCTCCCACGAGAGTGGGTGAGTGGAGGTCTGGAGTCCAGGCCCAGGCCTGCTGACCAGCTGTAAGGTCTCAGCCTGATGGGGCCTCAGTTTCCTTCTGTAAAATGAATAGAGCAGATTCAGTGGTCCCCGAGTCCCCTTCCTACTCTCTGGGGTTCATCTCTGGATGGTGGGGAGGCCCCAACTGACCCAACCAACCTTAAAGTCAGATCTTGCCTGAGAAAAAGAGGCAAGGATGAGCCTGGGGCCTCTAGCTTTTCTCGAAGCCCCCTGGTTCCGGACCACCCCCAAACCTGCACACTCTCCCCCCTCACAGTCATCCTACCCCATCCTGCCCACATATCTTGGAAGGCAGCATCAGTGGTTAAAAGTATTGGTTTTGCAACAGATGGACCTGGGTTCGAATTCAGACTTTGATACTCACTAGCTGTGTGCTCTCAGGCAAGTTGCCTAACTTCTCTGTGCTTCAGTTTCCTTCCCTGTAGATGAGGCTGAAAGAGTACCTCCCTGCCAGAGCCCCTGCAAAGGTTAGGTGAAATAGTGCTTGTAAAGCAGGACCCAGCGTACAACATGGTCCCAGCACACAGCATGTACTCAATGAACAGGGTCATTATCACCACGTAGGGAGCTCTCACCTCCCAGCCTTCTCAAAGGCCTCTGCCTCCCTGCAGTGCCTCTCAGCCTCATCACGTTGCTCCCCTACTCAAACTCACTCTCCTCCAGGAAGCCTTCCATGGTTAATCCTACTAAGTTCCATTCATTGCACTTACACTGCTGGCTGCACCCAACCAACCCAGACTTGAACTTGCTGGACTATTGCTTTAGAGCAAGAATCCTGGGCCATCTCCCCAGCAACACTGCAAATTCATCCAAGACTTTCCCCCTCGTCCTGCCCCCAGACTCCTGCTTCCACCCCCGCAGGAGGGTGGGCAGCAGCGATGTCGGCTGAGCCAATAGCTTGTCATATGGTTCCTGCCGCCCCCCTGTTCGCAGCAGGAAATGTGGGTCCAGCTGTGGGCCGATACGGGGTGGTGGGTGGCAAGCAGATACAGTTGCTGTGTTTCCTGCTCCTTGTCTCAGGCCGAGCCTTGGTCAGAGGTCCCAGCTCCCTGATGAAGAAGGTGGAGCTGTCAGAAGACCAGGCCCCAGATGCCACGATGGAGGAATCCTCCA
This sequence comes from Phocoena phocoena, assembly GCF_963924675.1. Classification (NCBI taxonomy): domain Eukaryota; kingdom Metazoa; phylum Chordata; class Mammalia; order Artiodactyla; family Phocoenidae; genus Phocoena; species Phocoena phocoena. The sequence continues at coordinate 9,013,166 of NC_089219.1, forward strand.
CCAGCCTGGCCCCCACCATACTCTACCTCACCACCTTTAAGGCAGCACCTGCCACAGAAGAGTCCCTGATCCTGCCTGTCACATCCCTGTGGCCCCAGGTAAGGGGCCCGGGGCGGCCTCGGAGATGGAAGGGTCCTTGAGATGATGTCATGCAAACCCCTCTTAGTACATTTAGGGAGACTGAGGCACAGTGGCAGGAAGGAGCTGGTCCAGGCCGGCGGGGCTGGATGGAAGCCAGGTCTCCTGATGCCCGTCCAGGCCAGTGGGCCCACTGGCCGGGGAGGGCTGCCGCTGTCCAGGCAGTGGTCCTGGGGGCTCACTCTAGGGAATGCCAAGGAAGCAAGTGCTGGCTCAGCACACTGGTCTCTGCATCTAGAAGAGCAGGGCCTTTGGGGAAGAATTTTATACGTGCTGAAAAGTACAGAGAATAATAATCTTTAAAACCATGTCCCCATGATCCAGAATTAACAAGCTTTAGTTAACACTTTGACCCATCTGCTTCAGACCTTTAAAAAGGATATATGGAAGGGACTTCCCTGGAGATCCAGTGGTTAAGACTCCACGCTTCCACTACAGGGGGCGTGGGTTCGATCCCTGGTCGGGGAACTAAGATCCCACGTGCCGCGTGGCACAGACTAAAAAAACAAGAACAGAAACAAAAAGATATACAGAGAGGGAGCAGGCCAGCAAACGTGGCAAATACACCAACCATTGGTGAGTCTAGATGGAGGGGACTTATTGTTGCAATTAACGTGAGGTGCATCATTGCACCTCTTCTGGGGCTTTGAAATTTGTTTCAAAATAAAATCATTAAAAATGATCAAAAATAAATATATGTGTAGAAGAAATAAAACTTTTTTTAGCAGTAGATCTTTCTTATTCTCTTTTTGGGTCTTACACCCCCCCCTGAGATTCTGATAAGACTATGCGCCATTTCCGACGAATCCATGGTTACCCATGCTGTCTCAGGGCCCCTGAAGCCCATGTGTTGAGAACCCAGCCCTCGAAGGTGGGTTCACATCCTACTGTGGCCAGGACTGTGAGTGGAACTGAGCCATGGCCGTGGCCTCAACAGTGCCACAGAGAGCTGATGACGTCTGCAGGGGAGAGAAGGGGCAGGGGAACAAGCAGCTGGGCTTCCTCCTGAGCGGACACTGCTGCCTCCCCCCACCTCCCCCAGAGGGCCTGGTGGATCCCTTGCCCGACTACATCAGCTGCCTGTAGGCACCGTCCCACATTGGGGGTGGCTGCTCTGGGCGGCCCCTCGATGTCCCCGGGCTGGGATTGCAGGCTGTCCAGCACAAGATGAGCTGGCCTCTGAGGAGCCCCTCCTTTGCTCTCTGGTCCTGGGGCCCCACGTTTCTTCTTTCACCTGTTGGGATCTTCAAGCTCCCTCCGCTCCACCCCCTTCTGCAGGCTCATCCCAGGCCCGACGGGGAGGTGATGCCCACACTGGACATGGCCTTGTTTGACTGGACCGATTATGAAGACTTAAAGCCTGAGGTCTGGCCGTCTACGAAGAAGAAAGGTATGTCTACCCACCCCGCCACCCCCTTGCTGGGCTCCCTCCCCTCTCCCACCATCCACTGGGGTAGGGGCCTCAGTGACCCCAGCCTGACCTACATATGTCCAAGGTGGGATAGGGGGCCTGGAGTCTGTAATGGAACGGACAACTGAAATGGACTTGCTGCTCTCAAGTGCTCTCGCACGGCAAACGCCTTCCACGTAGCTACTCACTTAACCTTAAAAAAAAAAAAAAAAAAGTTAGGTCTGTTCTGCTGTTGACCCCACTTTAGAGAAGAGAAAACGGAGGCAGAGAGAGGTATTGTGTCTTATCCAAGCCACACTGTGGGAGTGGCGGTGTGAGCGCTCTCACCCTGGTGTTCTGTGCTTTATCTCTCTGCCCTGCTGAGCCTCAGCCTCTGACCACAGATCCTGTTTTCCCCAGAGAAACACCGGGGCAAACTCTCCAGTGATGGGAATGAAACATCACCGGCTGAAGTGGAGCCCTGCGACCATCACCAGGACTGCCTGCCAGGTACCGAACCAGCATCGCGTTCAAGGCACTAGGCCGGGCGCTGGGGAAACCTGCATGGGGATGGGGGCGGGTGTTCCCAGACACATGAGCAGGACCCTTTAGGGATGGTAAATGATAACAACCACGGCTACCACTTGAGAGTTGCTGTCATACTTTGTTCTATTTAATCCTCACAGCAACCCAGAGAAAGGGACCCTGTCATTCCCCATTTTCAGGCAAGGAAATTGAGGCTCAGAGAGGCTAAGTGTTTCAGCCGAGGTCACACAGCTAGGAAGTGGCTCAAACCTGAGTCTGCCTAGTTCTGAACCAATGCCCCACGCTGCCTTAAACCATGATGACCCTTCTCTCGACTTCTCTCTCCTAACGTCTTTTTGGGCTTAATTCTGTCCTTGTCCCATCATGACACTGCTGGGCTTCTTGGGATACTTTGATGACATCCTGACCTGTCCAGCAGCTGACCCCATTAAGACAGTCTGAAAACAGAGGCCTGGGGTTTTGTTTGTTTGTTTGTTTTGCGGTACGCGGGCCGCTCACTGTTGTGGCCTCTCCCGCTGCGGAGCACAGGCTCCGGATGCGCAGGCTCAGCGGCCACGGCTCACGGGCCCAGCCGTTCCGCGGCATGTGGGATCCTCCCGGACCGGGGCACGAACCCGTGTCCCCTGCATCGGCAGGCGGACTCTCAACCGCTGCGCCACCAGGGAAGCCCTGAGGCCTGGGGTTTTGATTGATGGTCTAAACTGCTGGCCCTTGATTGGGTCAGTCGGAACTTCTGAGGAGACGACAGGAAGGGGGAGTTAGAAGGGCAGGAGGTTTCTGGGGGTGGGGGGTAGGGTAAGGCCTGTGAACGATAAAAGTGGAACGAAGGAGGAATGGACAGGAGACTGTGATGCAGTCGCCCGCCAGCCCAGCGGGGAGCTCCAGAGCAAAGATTCCCTGTTAGAAGAGGCCCCTGCTGGGCCGGTAGCCGGGCCCTGGCACCCCCGCTGAGCCAGTGACTGCCTGGGCTCTTCTGCTCCAGAACAGTGTGACAGTGGCTCAGGAGGCTCCTGCAGGTGTTAACAGCTGGAGGCTGGCAGCTAACTGCTCTCCTGGCCGATGGATGGCAAGTGCCTTCCGGAGGGACATCTGAGGTGCACACCTCCACGATGCTCGTTAATTCAGTGACCAGAATATTCTACAAAACAGCAACCCAACAAGCCATTTGGCATCGGATAAGCCAGACCGCCAGCTCCCTGAAAGGCTGTTTTCTTTCCAAACCATTGTTTTCACCCTGAGCAGAAAGAAAAGGCTCAAGTTTGGGCCAACTGAACAGTGGCTCTGAGAGTTGGCTCCATGGTGGGCGAGGCCGTGCCTAGGGCCTGCCTCTCGGGGGCTTCTGTTTCCCCATGTGTCCAAAGAGGACGTTGGCTCCATGATCACTGAGGCCCCTCCCAGCTCCATGCTAACTTCACACCTGACAGCCCCCAGCCGTTCCACCCAGGGGGGGAATCCCACAGCGCCCTCGCTCCTCCCATGATCAATCAATTGCCCATCTGGGGCGTCTGGGGTCTCTGCCGCCCGCCCCCAGGGGCCTCGGCCGTGACATTCGTCAGTGGTTCCAGCTGGGAGCCTTGCGCACCAGATGGTCCATCCTGCCCGGGATGGCCCCACCATGGAGATGATATATCTCCTGTCCAGTGGGAGCGTGTGCAGGGCACAGGGAGGGTCCGCTCGGCGTGGCTGACCGAGTGTGCTTTTGCCTTGTGGGCAGGGACCTGCTGCGACCTCCGGGAACACCTCTGCACGCCCCACAACCGAGGCCTGAACAACAAATGCTTTGACGACTGCATGTGTGTGGAAGGTGAGCCCGACGTCGGGGGCTCCCTCGGTGCCGAGACCTCGCAACCTCCCTTTCTCCTCCAAGCTGGGGTGGGCAGAGAAGGGGGTGGGAGAATCCCTGGGGAGCTGAAGACACAAGCAGGAACAGCTTTGCTCGGTGCCTTCACAATCTGTGAACTCATTTAGTCTCGATTCCTGGCATCGTTGGTCAAATTTGCTTTTCTCACCTCTTGAAATACAAGCTGGCATGATCTCCCATGATCTGGAGGCGGGAGAGGGGAGGAGAGAGGAGCGTATCTTTTAAAATAAGATCAAACCTGAGAAGCCTGGTGCTTTCATACCGGAATTCTATCCCAGGGGAGACATTCCAAGTGTGATAACAAGGGGTGGGGGGTGGATTTCCCAGCACTGTCCCAGGGAAGGATGCACTTGCCCGGCTGGCTCCCTCTTTAACTCCTCGGAGCTCCCACGTGGAGCGGTATGTGCCCTCCTGCCCAGGTGGGCCCAGGTGTACCCGGCTCTGTGCTAAGCCTTTTACCCATTATCTCCTTAATCCTCCCAACGATCCCAGGAAGGGAGCTATTGTTCTCCCCATTTTACCCAAGAGCAGACTGAGGCACAGAAAGGTTAAGCCACTTGCCCAAACCTACATAGCTAGAAAAGTGGGAGAACATTTTAAATTTTGTATTCTGAAAAATTTCAAACACATATTAAAGTCGTCAGTATAGTATAATGAACCCCCATTTCCCGTCACCCAGCTTCAGTAATGCTCACACGTGGCCAATCTGTGCTGTCTCCCCTCCCATCTGCTTCCCCGGTTGCAATAGGATTTTTTTAATCTTTTTTTTTTGGCCACGCCGCGCAGCATGTGGGATCTTACCCCGACCAGGGATCAAACCTGCGCCCCCTGCAGTGGGAGCGCAGAGTCTTAACCACGGGACCGCCAGCGAAGTCCCTGCAATAGGATTTTGAAGCCACTCCTGGAAGTGTAGCTATTTCATCTGTGAATATTTCAGTATACACATCTAAGAGATAAGTACTCTTTTAAAAACAAAATACCAAAAATGCACAGTAATTACTGAGTGTCATCCCACATCCAGGGCTCACATTTCCTGAGTCTCAGTCCCTCTGTTGACCGTTCTGAGATACATGCCCAATTTTTTCTCACATTAGCCTCAAAAATTATCTTCTGTGAGAGCAATAAAGCTGCTTAGGTCCAATTATTCATCCAGTCTGTCAAGAGATATTTATTGAGTGCCTACTACGTGTTGGGTTCTGATAAGGACATTGGGGATTCAGCGGCAAAGGGAGCCAGCAAGCTCTGCGCCCACGGATCGCATTCTAGTGAGATGAACATAGCAAATAAGCAGACAAGATGTCTCTAGAAAGGAAGAGGGGCTGTCAAGAAAATAATCCAGACTGGCCTGATGAGCAGGCTGGGAGGTGTTTTAGAAAGGGTGGGCAGGAGCGGACTGCAGAATCAGCCGCCTGAAGATGAGGGGGTGGGGGGAGGGAGAGAGAGTCCCAGGCAAGCGGCAGAGCAAAGCCAAGGGCCTCGGGCAGGAATGAGGCTGGCGTGTTTGAGGGCGCCTGGCACACAGTAGCCAACGGGGAAGGTGGCAGAAGGGGAAGTAGGAGAAGCTGGCGGGGAGGATCATGCAGGACTTTGAGTTATAATGGGAAGGTGTCGGCAGGTTTTAAGCAGGGGAGTGACCTGGTCTGACTTAGGAGTGTAACAGCTCACTCTGGCTGCAGTACTGTTGGGGGCGGGAGTGGAGACACAGAGGACCAGCTGGGAGGTGAGGGGATGGAGGCAGGCAGGGGTGGAGATGCCGGGGAGCTGCCTTCTGTTACCCGTGTGCAGGGCTGGCGGCCCATTTCGCAGAGGAGGAGACTGAGGTGCAGAATGGCCCGGAGGTCCAGGAAGCCCGGAATAGCGCCAGGGCCTCCAGATCCATCCTGCCCACGTGAGGGGGATGTGGCCCGGCTGAGTTCACACACCCAGCTGGTGCCCAGCCCCTCTGCCCAGGAAGGCGCCCTTCCTTCCTCCCCAGGGCCTCGGGTAGGAGGGGGTAGCTTTTCAGGCATCCAAAAGATATGTGTGCGGCCAAAAGCCCATCTGCTCGTTTCCCGTGGCCTCTCCCACCCTGGTTGGTCCCACCAAAATTCTTGCTTCCTCCGTGGAGACTCAGGCTCCAGGAAAAAAAAATTGAGTAGAAATGACAGCTCATTAAAGATGGTCCAGGAAGAGGTTGTCAGGAACCCTCTGAGGACCAAGAGTCCTGACGACTTCTGAGAAATCCCACAATGTTGAATTCAGGTTCCAGGGCTGAAGTCCAGCAGTCTAGGCCAGCCTGGATTCTGGAAGGTTCCAGAAGGGCTTCTGTGGCTACCAACCACTCCTGCTTATAATCCCCTGCCCCCCTCCTGAGTGTATTTTGTGTGGCCACAGGTCTGAAAGCTGCGATCCAGGTGTCAATTCTAGACCCCAAAGCACAAACTTCACAGCAATTCCTTTATTCTCTTGACAGTGATGTAAGCAGATCTTAAGCAGGTGATGTCCTCCTCTCTCCCTGTGGTCACTCCTAACCTGAAATGTAGGGATTGCTCAGGCCACACTGAGCAATCTCTTCCCCTAACCCTCCCACCCCCAATCAGGAGGATGTGGCCTTCTGTGGCCTTAAATGAAAAACATGTCTACCCATGTATGTCAGGGGATGCCTGACATATGGTTACGATAGAGCCACAGCCAGGAACCCCTGCCACTGGTGGGCCAGGAGGGCCACGACTACTTTAATTGGGGTGGTCAGGGAGGGTCCCTTTGAGACCTGAAGGCTGTGAGACCTGAAGGCATTTCTGGCTGTGAGAACAGCAAGTGCAAAGGCCCTGGAGCCAAAAATGAATGGGTGTATGAGGAAAAGCAAGAAAACTGGGTGTGGCTGGAGTTAGAGAGTGAGGAGGGGAGTGGGAGGTGAAGAGAGCAGACAGGAGGCAGGTCCAGGTCCCAGAGGGTCTTATAAGCCAAGGTAGGAAGTTTGGATCTCCTTTTGAGTACAATGGGGAGTCATGGGAGGTTTTATAGGGGAGGGCAGAATCTGCATCCCTTTAACAAAAGGTTTTTAATGGACTATTTTTTTTTTTTTGCGGTACGTGGGCCTCTCACTGTTGTGGCCTCTCCTGTTGTGGAGCACAGGCTCCGGACGCGCAGGCTCAGCGGCCATGGCTCACGGGCCCAGCCGCTCTGCGGCATGTGGGATCTTCCCGGACCAGGGCACGAACCCATGTCCCCTGCCTCGGCAGGCGGACTCTCAACCACTGCGCCACCAGGGAAGCCCTAATGGACTATTTTTTAAGAGCAGTTTTAGGTTTACAGAAAGACTGTGCAAAAAATGCAGAGTTCTCATATGCCCCCCCCAAACACACAGTTTCCCCTATTATCCTACTTTAGTGTGGTGCACTTTTTACAACTGATGAACCAATAGTGATACCTTATTCACTAAAGTCCATAATTTACATTAGGGGTTCACTCTTTGTGTCGCACATTCTCTGGGTTTTGACAAATGTACAGACATGTACCCACCATTACAGTATCACACAGAATAGTTTCGTGGCCCTAAATATCCCCTGTGCTCCATCTGTTCACTCTTGCCTTCTCCATCTGTGATTCGCTTTTTTAAGCCCATTCAGGCTGCTCTGCGGGGGATGGGTTGGTTGTAGGACGGAAAAAAGAAGGGGGTGGTGGTGAGAGGATGCAGGGGGTTCCAGAGGGCGCGGAGGGGTCTGGCTGGTCACATCCCTGACCCCCTTGCCTCTCTTCACCCAGGGCTGCGCTGCTACGTCAAATTCCACCGGAACCGCAGGGTCACCCGGAGAAAGGGGCGCTGCGTGGAGCCCGATACGGCCAACGGCGACCAGGGATCTTTCATCAACGTCTAGCGGGCCGCGTGAGGCGCCTCCCTACCGGCCAGGGGACTGAGCGAGGGAGGTTTGGAGAAGCCGGGCAGTTTGTTTATAACTCGCGGTGGCAGATCAAATGGGGAGGCAGATGACTGAGGCTGCAGGCTCAGACCCAGGACACTCAGCCCCAGGAGGGGAGCCCTGGGCGAACTGCCCCCGCCCAGGAGCCGAGCAGCAGCACACCTGCAGCCACCACCTGGCCAATGGGAGAGCCACACCGCCAGCGCATCCCGGTGTCCGCGTTCTCCGCGATGGCAACGTCGAGAGCACCCTCTAGCGTCCGACCGCAGCACTGCAATTGTTTCAAGTTTAAAAAGGAAGAGGTTTTCGAGCTGGAAAAGAATGGAAACTCCCTGAGAGATAAGGGAGCCCAAGGGCGGGAGACGAGTACGAAGCACCTCCTATGTACCAGGCACTGTGCTAAATGAAGGGCATACATTATCTCATTTGTCACATGGCCCTTTAAAGTAGGCATAATCACCATTTTACAGGGGAGGAAACTGAGGCAAGGTTTTATGACTTGTCCAGGGTCCCACATCAATTCTCCTCAAACCTTCACCTGTGTAAGAATCCCCAGGGATCTGGTTAAAATGCAGATTCCAATTCAGTCGATAATGCATTTCTAACAAGCTTTAGGGCATGCCAATGCTGCTGGACCCAAGACCCCACTGAAAGCACCAGGTCCTGGAGACTCAGGGTGAAGCTGGCATCTGAACCTGGGTCCGACCAGCTCCAAGGCCCACGTCTTTGCTCCTCCACAACTAAGGACGCACTTCAGGTTCTCCACGGCTTTCGGTGAGAGAGACGTGTTCTCCAGTAGTTCCTTTCACTGTGGTGAAGGCTGGAATAACCGACTCTTCTCTTCTTTCCCTGGACAAAGGTATATAATTTAAAAAACAAGAGGAAATGTGCGTTAAGCACCTGCTTGCCTAGAAGGCATGATTTGGGCAGATTGACCCCTGCCCTCTGGGAGCTGGTATTCTGAGACATGAAGTGTTTGGGGTACACAGTAAAGCTGTTTCTTATTTCTGTGGCCCCACTCACCCCGTCCTGGGACATGCACTTTGGAGTTGCCTGAAAGCTGCCACCCCAGGGGGGTTCTTTGGCTTTGGTAGTTCATGTCCTTTGAGAATCTAATGCAAGCATGGACTCAAAAAGTACGCACGTTGCCCGTGTGCACCCACTTTGCATACGTCTTAGTGGTTCCCAGGCCCCCCAGAGACCATCCCAGGACCCCCAGCCTACACTTCGGCAGCAGAACCCACTGAGGAGTTGGGGCACCTCTCCTAACAGCTCCCCACAGGCCAGACTCACGATGCCTACCCCAAGCACCTCTCTGAGCAGATGTGACTCTAGTGGCCACCTCAGGAGAGCCACTTAAATCCCCCCCACCTGGCATCTCACTCCTGGCCAACCCTCAGGTCCAGGGCAAAGAAGGTTGCAAGCCTTCTCCATCCAGAGTCCTTGCTGGCCTGGACCCCAGCCGGGGGACCACGCCCACGAGATGCCAGGGCTGTTTACTCCACTGGGAAAATCAGTCGGGGGTCAAGGGTCCGGCACCAAGGAAAGCAGACAGATCTAGGAGAAACCAAATACACTGGCTCTTTTTGCCCTATTCAAGTTCGACGGGCATGGGAATCTTGGGGAGAAGGGGGACTGCAAGAGATCAAAGCCGGCTGTTTGTAAACTGAATCCACTGGCAGTTTTGTCTGTTCGAGACCAGACAAGGCCCACACTGTGGGCCTCACATGGAGTGGCAGATTCGAGATAGTGATAGAACCCTAGCAGGGGTGGCTGCAGGCGGGGAACCCAGAATTGCTTTTGTCTGGAGGGCAGCAGTTAGGCTAGCCCTGGGCCATCAATGATGGAAAACACCGATCGGGACAAAGCTGAAAGGCCCCACAGAACTACCACTGACTACCAAGGGAGCTCCATAGCTAGACAGTCAAGGCCTATCTCTTTGCCCTAGCTACTTGCATTTTGCATTTGCAAAGGCAGGGTGGGTGGAATCCTCATAACTCCAGAGTCAGGGATCCCAGAGCCCCCTGTGTGTTTAACAAACCTCTCTACCAGGAAGTTCTTCCTTGGTCTATCTTAAATTTCTTTTGCTGGGACATAAGCCAATTTCCTCTAATCCAGGGTTCAACGAACTGTTACTGTAAAGGGCCAGATAAATATTTAGGCTGTGTTCCAATGAAATGGTTTATGGACACAGAATTTCATGTAATTGTTCCTTGTCACAGACCCATTATTCTTCTTTTGATTTTCTAAAATGCATTTTAAAATGTAAAAACCTCTCTTAACTTGCAGACTACACAAAAAACAGGCCGTGGGTTGGATTTGGCCCCTGGGCCACAGTTTGCAGATCGCTGCTCTAATCTGCTGGTCTCAACCCTGGCTGCACACATTAGAACAGTCTGGGGAACTTGCAAAGGTACCGATGCCCGAGCCCACCTGCGAAGATGCTGGTTTAATTGGTCTGGGTTGTCTCTGGGCTTCGTGCGTTTGCAAAGCGTCCCGGTGACTCTGATGTACACTGGGCCCGAGACCCTTCCCTCGCCCTGCTGACTGCGCAGGTACAGCTGCCCACAAACGGCCTACTACACCGCTCACCACCTCGGTGACCTTAGGAAACTTAGTTAAGATCTCTGTGCCTTGATTTCTTTATCTGTAAAATAGGGATAATAAATCTTCCTTCATAGGAGTGCTGTGAGATGTAAACACAAAATCCTGGTAACATGCTCAGAACAGTGCCCGGCACATAAGAAGCCCTCAGTGTTAGCTAATTTATTTTTAGGATGATTTTAGTAGGTGTTCTGTTTTTTGAGATAACAATCCGTCACATACTCAGAGGTTGCCATTCAGGCTCCTTTCCCAAGGCGTGTCCCCTGGAACACGGGGGCCGTGAGATGCTCCATTAGGAGAGAGGGGATGGGGTTCTGGGTCAAAGAGGTTTGGAAAACTGCTCTGGACTCAGCCCGAGGCAGCATGTACAGATTCTGGCCACTGAGGCAGAGCTGCAGGGGTCAGTGGCTTTGCAATAACAACAAGATGGGGACTTTCTAAAAATACCCACCCCACCCCCCCCCCGGGGCCGGGAAGAGCCGAGCAGGAGGCCAAGTGGAAACCAATAGCTGCAGGGACGGTCACCTGTGACCCCTGCATTCTTCCTGCGGGAGTCTTCCAGCCACTCCCCAGAGATACCCACCGTTCCCATGAGGCTGCCTTTCTGGGATTTGTCTGGCGATGCCAAGAGGGGCTCCTGAGCCTGCTGGGAATGAGTGAAGGGTCAGAGGACATGAAAGCCACGCCACGTGGGAACGTGACAGCTTTACCTGCCCCTTGTGGAGTCACGGGGCCACGATTCATCTCCCAAAGCCACGATCCCTTCCACCACTGAGAAGCTGCAAGTGGATGCTTACTTCAAGCCATATTCAACACATCCAATAAAATCTGATGTCAAGATGGTGGGCATCAGCTCCCTGGAAGGGGATCCGCTTTGCAGCTGGAGAGACAGCGAACATATATGCAACCTGCAAGGAACATGTTTATAAAACAGCAGAAGAGCAGGGAAAAAATACATGCTGGAAGAGACAGCGGGAAGGGGCCAGAAGATCAAACCATTTAGGCTACTCATTGGGGGGGCTTCATGGGCTTGAAAGGTGCACCATGACCTTCAAGATGACCTTCACTCCTACGGGAGACAACAGGGTGTGTGCTGGGGAGGGGTGACAGGATTTGCCAGTCTGAAGAGCCAGGGGCTTCCATTGCAGGGAGCGTATTTTCTGAGCCCTACGTCAGGACGGGTGGTCTGATGGAGGCCAAGCAGCCTCTTCTGGAAGCAAGAGGCTTTTTGGTCCCTCCATCCTTTTTTGTCGTTATTGCTGTTGCTGGGGCAAGGACTAATGACTTTAACTGGGAAGCCAGCAAACGAGAAGATGGGGAGCGCGTGCCCCAAAGAACCATCTTGCCAGAGTTAGAATTCAGGCTCCTTTTATACTATAAGGGGAGCGAGTAAAGTCAAACACTTCCCGGTTCCCATCAGCCTCCAGAAGGGATGTGTTAATTTCTTCCTCCCTGCAGTCATTCACAGATGGGCCTGGCCAGAATGTTTCTTGTGAGCTAAACAAAGGTATTTTAGCTTAATGCTCATTATCTGGGAAGAAGGGTTCCCAGAGATGGGCCATTGTGTACAATTTGAGCTTATAGGCAATATCCCTTTAGTGATTAACTTGTAATAGGATACAAAAGGCTCTTCCCTATTACAATTCCCCACTGTCAATGTCCATTCCACATTCTTGTGGGAAAAGGAACGAAGACCTGGGAGCTTGGCAGAAATGTGGGATCCCGGTCCCGCCGGGACCTGCTGAACCACAAGTTCTCCAGGCCGTGCTTGTGCACCATAAAGATTCAGAGGCGTTGGCCTAGGATGCAGAGGGGGAGACAGGACTGTCAGACGGTCAGGGACATTTGGATGATTTGGGGGCGTTTGCATTCAGATGTGAGTTGGCAAGTCTGAGATCCAGTTTGCCTAGTGAGTAACCAGCAATGACCACCTCGCAGGCTCTGAGGCCCTGTCTCCCGGGCTGGAACTGGCCTTTATTTTTAGAGGAAATGAATTGAAGCACCTGGGCCTGGGGCCTCAGTCATTGGGTTTTCTGACTCTTGGGAACTTCCCTGGGGGTGGGGGCTGTCGTTCCTCTTTAAGGTGTTGGGGCAGCAGGGGAGGGGGGAGGTGCTACGCCCTTGTAGTCCTGTGATGGCCTGTTGCATGCGCTCTCTTGAGCCGTAAATAAAGAGATGATGATTAATAAGCTGCCGTGTCGTCTCTCTCTGCCCCTCCAGAGATGTGCAGGCAGGGAGCACTGTCAGGGTGTTTGGAGGGGACTCCGAGCCTGGTATTTCTCCAGCTACTTACTCATTCACTCCGCACCTTGGATTGAGCATTTGCTCAGGGCTGAGCAGTAAACAGGCAGACAGGGTCTCTGCCCTCACCTGGACTGCATCACGGTCCTTTAACCAGACCTCCTGGGTGGGAGTTTCATATTTTTCTCTCCCATTTTAGAGTTGGGGCAGCTAAAGTCCCAAAGAGATTCCAAGGCTGGCCACATACAAGGCTGGCAGGCTCATTCCAGGCAGAGTGCAGAGACGAGCAGATGCCAGCTTGGGCAGAACGCGGAAGAGCAAAGCACCACCGCCTGAGGCCAGGCCTGGGCAGGCTCCGATGCCATCTCGGGAAAGGGTGCGAACTGGGCAGCCTGGCTTAGCACCAGGGAAGACGTCCCTTATCTCCAGCCAGCAGCTCCAGGCAGCACCACCCAGCTCTGCAGACCAGACCCCCCTAAGCCTATCTGATCAGAGCAAGGCTATGTCATGGCTCTCAGCAGCTCTGCATCCTAAAGCCAAGGTAGGGTCCAGGCTCTCCTGGGGGCCAGGGTAACCACAGGTGTGGGAAGCCCTTAAAGGCCTAGTGTACCTGTGGGGATCTCCATGCCCAGGCACCACTGAGGGACTGGCTAATCCAGGGTTTCCTATAACACGGGCCTGGGGTACCAGCATCAAGCTCCTCTGGGGAGCAGGCCCAGGTTTCTGAGCCTACCCGGGCCTCTGACTCAGAATCTCCAGAGGTGGGCTTGGGAATCTGCATGTTTGATAACCACCCCCCTCATTCCCCAGGTCTGAGAACTACTGCACCAAACCCTCCTGAGAACTCACTTTCCTCCCTGCTTAGGCCCCAGGGAGCTGGCAAACCTCCCACTGGGGATGGGTCTCAGGAATCAAGCCCAGAAGGTCCCCCTTCATATAGGTGTCACAAGTCGCACCCTCTCTGTCCCAATTGCTCAACCCGGCCGTTGTAGTGCAAAAGCCCCCATAGACAACATGGAAATAGATGAGCACAAATGAATGAGCATGGTTGTATTCCAACCAAACTTTATTTACACCAAAGGGCAGCGGCCTGGATCTGCCATTGGTCTGTAGTTTGCCAACTCCTAGTCTATACGGCTGATCCCGGGGTCAGTGGTTGCAGAAAGCATGCTGGGCTTCTATAAACCCCTTCTGTCGTGGGATGTCAACTCAAACCCATTTCTGCTAACGAGAGTCAGAGCAGTCTGAAGTGAAAAGTCAAGACCTGTTGAACCCGAGGCCACAGTCACTTTGATGCTTTTCCTGGCAGTGTGGGTGCTGCCCCTCAGGGGATCAGGTGGCTAGACTGGGGGTGTCTCAGAGTTCTCCAGAGAAACAGAACCAATAGAATATTTATATTTATGTATCTTCTTTTAAAAATTTATTTATTTTTGGCTGCACTGGGTCTTCCTTGCCACGCGCGGGCTTTCTCTAGTTGCGGCGAGGGGGAGCTCCTCTTCGTTGCGGTGCGCGGGCTTCTCACTGCTGTGGTTTCTCTTGCTGCGGAGCACGGGCTCTAGGCGCACGGGCTTCAGTAGTTGTGGCACGCGGGCTCAGGAGCTGTGGCTCGCGGGCTCTAGAGCACAGGCTCAGTAGTTGTGGCGCACGGGCTTAGTTGCTCCACAGCATGTGGGATCTTCCTGGAACCAGGGCTCGAACCCGTGTCCCCTGCATTGGCAGGTGGATGGAAGTCCCAATATATTTATGTATCTTTACGTATCTCTGTATTTATCTCTTCTTTCTATATGTATTTGTATAAAGAGATATATTTTAAGGAGTTGGCTCATGCTGTTGTAGGGGCCACAGCCAGCAGGCCAGAAGCTCAGGTAAAGGTTCATGGTGCACACTTGAGGTCACATTTCTTTTTTTTTTTTTTTGCGGTACGCGGGCCTCTCACTGCTGTGGCCTCTCCCGTTGCGGAGCACAGGCTCCAGATGCGCAGGCTCAGCGGCCATGGCTCACGGGCCCAGCCGCTCCGCGGCATGTGGGATCCTCCCGGACCGGGGCACGAACCCGTGTCCCCTGCATCGGCAGGCGGACTCTCAACCACTGCGCCACCAGGGAAGCCCCAAGGTCACATTTCTTGTTCCCCAAGACCGCAGTTTTTGCTCTGATGGCGTTCATCTGATGGGGTGAGGCCCACCCACATTCTGGCACGTCCATCTCCTTTACTTGAAGTCAACTGCTTGTCGATGTTGACCACATCTGCAAAATGCCTTCACAGCAGCACCTAGATCAGTGTGTGATTAAATCCTTGGGTACGACAGCCTGGCCAAGTTGACAGAGAAAACTCACCATCACAGGAAGGCTCCTGGAGCTGGGCTCCCCAGCTCCAGATCTGGATCACAACACCTGGGTGTGTGGTAGCATTGTCTGTGGTGTGTCACGAAGCACTGGGCTTCCACAGTCTGTTTGCTAGCCTTAGCATCAGGTGGCAGCAGCGGCCACCATCTGTCACGGACGTGGGCATGGGTGCTTTGGTGTGCCCGGAGGAGTGCCTGGACGTGAAGTTCTGGTCGGGATGCATAGGGTGGGGGAGGGTGGTGTGAGTGGACCCACGTAAGCAAGTGGCTAACAGAGGTGCCCCTTCCCTTCATCACACCCCTCACAATGGTTTATCCCGAAACCCGCCTGTTTGTGCCACTGGACCAGCCTCAGGACACCCGGGCTCCTTCCACACTGGTGACTGGTCAGTGCAGCAGGGCAGGTTAGGCAGTTCTGCACATTGTGGTCCCGAACTGTCCCGCTGTGTTCCCAGCCTTGACCTTGCGTCAGCGCCCAGCAGAGAGTGAAATCCAGGGTTAGAGAGGAAACGCATTCATCCAAAGAAAACCCCGACCTCTGTTTATTGAGCTGAGTGCCCTGCACGGGGCACCCATCCTCTGGTGTAGCCGGAAATTGTTAGAGCCCATTCTGCAGAGGAGGAAAACTAAGGCACTAAGAAACAAAGGCCACTTGTCCAAAGTGACACAGTTACTTAGTGGCAGTGCCAGGGACCCTACCCGAGTCTCTCTGAGTCTGAAACCTGATTATGTCCACCAACCCCACGTTCCTCTCAAAGGCCAGCAGTTCACTGAGCACCTACTGGGAGTGGGTCACCGATCCTCACCCCTGCCCCCAACCACACCACTCCGCCCATCACAGGGCTGGGCAGCTCACCCAGGACCGTCAAGGCTGCTGTCAGGGCCATCTGGCGGGGTGGGCAGGAGCTCTGCCGGCAGGTCCCAGCCCTGGGCTGCCTGAGCCGAAGGCCCCGCACTCACCTTCAGGCCACCTCCTGGGGGACTCCTCAGAGAGGAAAGAGTTCGGGATTCCTCCCAGGGGCTTTCCAACTGGTGGAACCATGGAGGCACCCTGCCCAGCCCCACCACGGCGTCCTCATTCTTCTCTTATCTCTCCTGCCTGCCGCAGAGACTGAAGGCCATCGGCGGTGAGCCAGCGGCGGGCAGCGGGTGAAAGCAAACACCAAGATAAACCCCACCGCAGACAGGTATCTTGGGGGCCGCAGGCCTCAGCAGCCATAACTGGCCTTGTCTGGGTTTCTGAGCGATCATTAAGGCGCGGCCGGAGCCCTCAGATGCCTCCTTTGGAATTCCAACCTACCCATGTGGAGAGATGGGAGGCCCGACAGAGGAGAGGAGGCAGCAGCCTGAACTCCGGACAGAACCGGGACAGAGGGACAGAACCGGCACAGGCAGGGGGAGGCGAGAGGCAGTCAACACACATTTAGTGATGGCCTGGGAGCTCACTCGTGCGTGTACGCGCACACACACACACACACGCATACACACGGTGACATAAGAGGATTGCTGGAGTGGGAGTTTGGGATTCGCAGATGCAAATCACTATATACAGGATGGATGAACAAGAAGCTCCTACCGCAGAGCACAGGGAACTGTATTTAATATGCTGTGATAAACCATAATAGAAAAGAACATGAAAAACAATGTGTATATATATATAATTGAACATATAATTGAATCACTTTGCTGTACAGCAGAAATTAACACAACATTGTAAATCAACTCTACTTCAATAAAAATAAAGAGGATTGCTGGAGTATGGAGGCAGAAAATGCCACAGGATAGAGAATTAGAATGCAGCGGGGGGCTGGCTTTGTCCTGGGCAACAGCCACTTCTATCGCTTTCTTTCTGGCTGGTGTCTAACAGGACCACTGTTTCCTGGGACACGGCAGGGCACAGGCAATTTCCCTTCTGCCTTTTGCACGCTCACCAAGGGGTCCACGGGGCATTCCAATGGGTTTTCTGATGCCTGACTTGAGCACACCGGCCTCTGGAGGGACAGGGTAATATCACTAAGTGTTCGGTGAGGCCGTCCCAGGATGGGGCTCACCCAGCAGTGATTTTCATAGGACCCTGATGAGGCGGCAAAGCAACAGGAACATTAGGAATTACTGGCTGTGTTTTAAGGCTCAAGGAGGAGTATTTAAGGAGCCTGACCGTGGCCTATAAAAGTTAGTGGTGGACGCTGCCGTAAGTTCCAATTCTGTGCCACCGGGACAAGTATTTCGGAATCAGCCCCCCCGCTTTTGACCAGTCACACAAACAAAAGCCTCTCTGGAGAGGGGGCTCTCACACCTCCCAGCAATGTCCAAGCTCCTCCAGAAAACCCAGGAAGAGGAAAGGAGCAGAATCGCCCACCTTAATGCCCCCTGGGCATGTGCTTCCCCAGGATCACATCCCTTGCCCGGCTCCGAGTGAATGATGTGTGGACACGGCCGATCTTACTGACAAGTCATGATGATCTCCGATACTTTCAGAATTTTGGCATCAACCGGAGAACGGGCCGCAGGATCTGAGAGCCTAAGAGAGATGCCCCGACTCTAACCCTACAGGGTGCCACTCGGTTCCTTCACTTCTGCTCCTCCTTTCCTGCTGTCTTTGCTCAGAAAGAGAAAAGATCACATCCTCAGATACAAGGAACAACCCTGACCAACAACACCCGGGCTTTCCCCCATCCTGCCAGACCTTAGGCCAAGAAACACAGAGCCAGTGTGTCTGGGTCAAGCCAAGAAGCACTGGAGGAAAGGTCTCCAGATCGAATCCGGATCCAGCATGAATCCTGGTGGCACCCAGGGTCCACGGCTCTGCCTTCTAGGCCCCTCTCTGATGAGCTTCCTGTGGAGGGCCTGCTCTCTCACAGGTGCCTGTGACTTTCAGACGGTGTTTTGGTTATTTTCTCTGCTCTGTTTCTTCCAGTTTGATGTACCCACTCAGGGAAGGAAGTGGCCGGGTCACATGAGAATTGTTGGGTGTCTAGTACACTGTGGACCAAAGGCCAGTTGGAAATCATTTCAAAGCCTTTTCATATTCAGTGCCTCCTTGGTGCCTCACACTGCCTGAGGACTGATTATCACTGTCCCCATTTTCTAGATGCAGAAAACAATTCAGAGAGGTTAAGCAACTAACCCAAGGTCACATAGATACAGAGTGGCAGTGCCGAGGGGGTCAAGGTTGGGAAGGCGGCAGCGTGCTGCAACACTGAGGTCCATCTCCCAGGCTTTGCTCATAGGAAAGGGCTATGGGCGTCTTCTCCCCATCCGAGGGGCCTTTCTCTGCTGCTCCAATTCAGCAGGCGTTATCAGGGGCCAGGAGATCCTGAGAGACGCTGGAAGATGCTGTGGTTTTCCCATAGCAGCAGCTATTTGCTTACTGAGCATTTACAAAGTGCCAGGAGTTGTGCCAGGCATGCTGTGTAAACTCTCTCACAGGATCCCCACCATCACCCTGAGCTTTAAGATCACTCTGCCAGGAGGAGGCGAGGCAGAGCAGGGATCCAAATAATATCTTTATCTGAAGGACACAAGCAACTATGGGGAAGAAACGGCAGTGGTTGCTTCATCGGCCATTTGCATAACCAACAACATTGACTGAGTGGCTTCCAGGGCAGAACCTGGACTATATTAGTGGCACCCTGAGGACGAGCAGAGAGTTGGGTGGCAGGTCTTCCCTGGTGCCCGTGATGGGAGGAAGTGGTGCACACGTACTGGTTCGGCTGGTGTATTCCCTGAGCACCTGCTATGCACCAGGCGAGTGTCAAGGTTGCAAGCCCCTCCTAGGGCTTGCAGTCTAGGTGGGGGGACAGACAATAAACAAGGTGACAAGTAAATTGATAGGGCAATACCGTCACGTATTGATAAGTGCTACGAAGAAAAAATAGGACGGCACCACGGCCTTGGAAAACAGTTTGACGATTTCTTAAAAATTTAAGTATACACGTGCCGTGTGGTCCAGCCATTCCATTCCTAGATATTCACCCAAGCAGGTGTTCAATAACTATTCCCTTAATGACTGAATGAATCCATTCTGCATGTCAGTTTTTTGTTTTGTCTTCAATTATGGTAAAAAAAAAACTACATAACATAAAATTTACCATCCCAACCATTTTAAAGTGTACAGTTCAGTAATGTCAAGTACATTCACATTGCTGTGTGGTGTCATTTTCTTTGTTGAAGGTATGAAGATAAAACTCGGCTGAGACAGACAGGATTGGTGAGGGACATGAAAATTTTAAACTTGACTTCCAGAAGTGTACCCCCTAAAAATATGACCCCAAAGCCTTGTGGAATGTACCTTGTGGGGGTCCCCTTGTCTTTCCACAGTCAGGATAGATCATGGCAGGAACTCTGGCTTTAAGAACAGTTTCACTTTCCTTTTTCCCTGTGGGCTCCCTCCCCACCTCTGCTGGGTCTGCTCGCACTCTGCCCCACCCCCATCCCAGAGTGCCTCTGGCCCCAGCTGGTCAGGGTGAATGCAGTGTCACTGTGTGAGCTGCAGGGACATTCCACAGCCCCAGCCTTGTGCTTTATCTGGCTCCAATCTGTCTTCCCCTCCTTGCCTTGCTTCATCCTTTGCATCTCAGCCTGGGCTGTATTTTCCTGTGATGTGGGCTGTGGAGCTGAGTGGCTGAATGTGACAGCCGTGGAACCAGACCTCCTTGGTCCCCAGCCCAGTTTAATACCAACTAGTGATGTGCCTTTGGGCAAGTGTCTTAACTCCTCTTAGCCTCGGTCATCTTACTGTAAATCAGGAGGAGAATGGCACCTACACCACAGCGGTTGTTGTGAACATTTATTATGAGCACTTTTCACACTGTCTGCCACAAAATAGTACTTTAAAAATGTCAGCGCTAATCCCAGGAGTTGTTTTGCATTTTCTCCTTACGAGGTGATCACGGTTTTATTACACACCTGCAGGTTTGGATTAAACACCTCTAGGATCTGGGGTGGATGGGGAACATCTCTTAGAAGGAAATAATATGATAATAATGTTATAATACCCACCAGTTATTGAGGAATTCCTCTTTTCTAGGTACTATGCCGGTAGCAATAATTAATGATAATTAACTAATAATGAATAACAAAATAGAAGCAAATCCTGATTGAGTGCTTACTGTCTGCCAGGCAATGCTCTAAACATTTTTTGTGTATTAACAAATCCTAACAACCCGTTGAGGAAGATACTATTATTATCCCCATTTTACAGATCAGAAAACTGAAGCACAGAGAGGCAAAGTGACTTACTCAAGTTGAACCAGTAAGTGGACAAGGATGGGACTCAAACTCTTGCTACTCTGGTCCAGCTCGTCCCCTGGGCTCTGAATCCCGAACAATCCCACCCAGTGTCTGGTCCCTAAAGCTTACCAGCTCTCTGTTACTCTGGCAGATGTTGTGCTGTTCTGCCCCCCCGGCTGGATGACTGTGTCTCCAAAAGGGGCATTAAATTAGGCCAGCGGACCCTGCAGCCCTGCAAAAGTTCCCACACTCACCTAGAAAAGTCCTTCTTTGTATCTGGAGAGAGTATGTGTCTTGATATGATCTCAGGACCCACCCAGGCAGTTTTTCAAGTTTCCACATGGCCTCTCCCCTCCTGGAAATAAGAATAAACACTCAGACAGACTCAGGCGGACCCTCTAAATGAAAGCTGAAGTTATCCAAATGAAAGTGTTCTCTGGTTATGGGTGGAGGATGCGCTGGGGAGGAGGATGGTCTTTAAGAGAGATGCCAGGTGGGAGAGCCCTTTCTTTCCTCCATCCCTTCCATTCACAGCTGGGGGGCAGACAGTGTCTTGGTAGAATCTTCTCGAGCCTTCTTCCTTCTGGAGACAAGTGTGACTATAAGTTTTCTGCTGGTCTTCCAGGTGGATTTTTCTGAAGCTTTAAGTATGTTAACTCAAGAAGGCTCCAACCATAGGCCCCTTATGTATTGATAATAACAATATTTTATGTATATTGACCATTTACTAAGTGCCAGGCATTTGTTCTGGGCACGTTATGTTCACAAAGACTCTATCTTTTTTTTTTTTTTTAATATTTATTGAGCTATTTATTATTTTGTTTGCACCGGCTCTTAGTTGTGGCACGCGGGATCTTTTTTTAGTTGCGCCATGAGTACTTCTTAGTTGCGGCATGCCTGCGGGATCTAGTTCCCTGACATGGGATCAAACCCCAGCCCCCTGCACTGGGAGCACGGGGTCTTACCCACTGGACCACCAGGGAAGTCCGGACAAAGACTGTATCTTTAACCAAACTGTAGTTAGGCTCCTCTGAGCCCTCTTCTTGACTAGGCCTCAACCCAGCCTTCTGCATCCTGCACAGACCAGTTTTAGCAAGAATCCCTCTGACCCTTGATATCTGATCACCCTCCATATCTGATCAAGTTCCCCATTCCCCACTTTTGAGGTCTGTCTTTGGCCTACCTTTAGCAAGAATCCTGTCAGGTCAGGTTAGCAAGAATCACCCTATCCTTGATGTTTCTTCGTAGTAATACCTTTGCCATCCACTGACCCTTCACTCTGCTGCTTGCCTATAAACCCCCACTTATCCTTGGGGTTCTCCGAGTTGGGCTTGATCTCTCCCTTCCCTATTGTGGAACCCCTGCCCCAGTAGTCTTGAATAAGTTTTCCTTACCATTTTAGCAAGTGTCAGAATCATTTTTTCTTCAACATGAATTAGTTCATTTATCCTCACAAGGATCCTCTGAGGTCCGCAACTGTGTCCACTTTCACCGGAGAAGGAGGGAGGAGAGAGGGTGCCCTCTGGGACGAGACACAGCTGTTGCCGCATCCGCAGTTTGTACCTGGACGTTCTCCCAAGTTCTCCCAACAGCCCACTTGCAGGGACTTCAACTTGGCGAGATATTGTGCCCTTTGCGACGCAAATCTGGATGTTTTCCAGCGGTGCCGGGAACTACCTGGGCAGTTGCGGGACTAAGGCGCTAGCAGCCGGACGCCGTCGCCTAGCAACCGGGCAACAGTCACGTGATCCAACCCACGTGCCCATTCCCCCCCGGGGGGGTTGGAGCCGGGGCCGCGGGTGGGGCGGAGCCGGGCAAGTTTGTTTCCCGAGTTTGTAGACCAGGATCCCCCGCGGTTGTCGCGCAGGTTCCCTCCAGCTTGGTCGGGATGGAGCTGCCCGCCGTGAACCTGAAGGTGGCAATAGGCGGGGCGGGGCGGGGGTGGCCCAGCCGCTGGGGCTGGCGGGCTGGCGGGCTGGCGCGGGGCGGGTCTCCCCGAGCGTGTTGGGCGTTTGCGCTTTTAAAGTAGGAATTTAGAGGTGAGAGGACCGAGCGTTTGGGGAAAGAGGGGTGGTAGGGAGAAAGAGAACGTACAGAGTCCAGGTGAGAAGGAGGTGGGTGGATAGACCGTAGCAAGGAGAGGGATACAGAAGCCCAGCAGAAAAGACCGAGAGGAAACTGGAGGAGGGAAGGGAGGGAAGAGGCCCACTCTTCCCGGAGTCAGACCGGCTCAGCTGGGAGCGCCGGGCCCCTGAGGCTCGCTTTGGCCTGCGCGCCCAGAATTCCCCTGGGGAAAGAGGAAGGCGCGGGGGGGGGGGGGGGGGGGGGAGGGGCCCACCGAGAGCCCGAGGGGGACTTAGAGGCGGCCCACCTCCCCTCCGCCGAGAGAGGGGCTAAACCTTTCACCTGCACCCCCGACGCCAACCTGGTAGCCTCCTTTGTTGGCAGACGAAGCTGTGATCCCGGACGAGTGGTTTTTCAGTTTATAAATTCAACGTCTTTATTTCGTAAGCAGCACAGACACCAATAGAAGTTACTTAAAAGCAGAGAATGCCAACTTTGCGCATTTAGGGAAACACTGGAGCTTCCTGGGGTGTCTTCATTTCCTGAGCCGTGTCCTCAGCTGTCAGGATGCCAGCGGCTGTTCTTTTTTTTCCTCCCCGCCCCACCAGCCCAGTGCTTCTTGGCTCTGTTTGCCACTGAGAGGCTGAAGCCTTTAACTTTGGTCAGGAACGTATGAACCTTGGACCAAACCTGCCATTTTGGGTCTCAGTGCAGTTTCCTTCGAGACTGTAGTTACCAGGAATGCCCTTTTACTCACGCATGACAAAGAATTTAGCACCCGTGGTGTCTGGTACTGAAGGAATCTAAGAGATGGATGACTACAGAACAATACATTATCCATATTTGGATTATTAGACACCGTCTGTGCTGTGACTTCATATGGGAAGACGTCCCTTGATACTTTCCTTAATACTTGCTTCAGTAAACCTCCCCGAAGCTTTCAGTCAACGGCTAGGGGGAGAGATGGCTGGAACAAGGGAATGGACTTGGATTGAAGGTTTAGCTGGGAAGAAATTTACATGAGGGCAAGTAAGGTTTGTTGGTGTCCATACTCTGTTCCAGCCTGTGTGGGGCTAATGTTGACCGCCTTTTCTCTAATTAGAGATTTGCCTAAAATAATTGCTAAGAGGGAATGAAATGAGGGACAGAGCCACAGGAATTGAGAGGGGAGGGAGCCCGCATTCGGAGGGCATCTGTGGTGTGCCAGGTTATTTATTTAATCACATCAACCTTCTGAGATTTTGACAGATGAGCAAACTTCAGCTCAGACCAGGTAAGTAACTTGCCAAGGTCCCACAGAGATTTAGTGGCAGAGTCAGGGTTCAAATCCATCAGGGTCAGACTTCAAAGCTGTGTCCTTTCCTGGCCACCAATTAGTTAGGACTGACTTCTGCCTTGACATTTTCTGTCCACGGGGAGGGCTTAGTCTGTTTGGGGCTCTTTTTGGAGCAACTTCATGGGTGGGACAGGCCACACACGACCCCAGGTGTGAGCTGTGCTGGCTTTGGGTGCCCGGAATGAAATGTCTGGTCCTTCCCTTGACTTGGGAAAGAAAACATCATATCTCAGAGGGTCTTAACTGATACCAATCAGAGACAACTAAGTGCTGGGAGGGCCTGAGCAGCTAGGGTTGCTAGGTAACATACAGGACATCCAGTTGAATTTGAATTTCATATCAACAATAAATAATTTTTTAGTATAAGTATATCCCAGGCAATGTTTGGGACATTCTAGCAAATTATTCATTATAACTGGGTGCTCTGTGTGTTTGCTGTTAAACCTGGCCACCCTGTGGAGAGAGCCGCTGATGCTTGTTCACCGCCGTCTGAGTGGGGTGTTCTGAGACCAGAGCCCCTTGGGAGCTGGGGCAATGCACCCCTGTGGCCCTGCACTACACCCTCATTTCACACATTCCTTGGGCATTGGCTCAATGCCTGCTTGTGCCCAGCCCAGCTGGAGTGGGCAGTGGTGCCAGGTGAGCAGAAGCAAGTGCCCCAGGCCCTCTGGGCAGTCGCTAGCCCAGCCCCACCCGTGAGGCAAGTCCTGAGCTGGAGGAATGTCACTGTGACAAGTCTCGAAGGCACTAGGCTTGGGTTCGTGAGGTCTTGGGAGAAAGGCCCTTTGGAGGAGGGTGCAGGGGGTAGTGTAGCGTGAGGGTTAAGAACTCTGGAAGCTGACTGTATAGTAGTAATGAGGATGGCCACGTCTGGGGGGCTGACTACCTGGCAGGCATTGCATTGAATGTTTTGCACATCCCTCCACCTCTCTGTAGCCACACGACACCCCTGTGAAACATTATAGTCCCAGTGTATAGAAGAGCAAGCAGCAGTTCTGAGAGCTCAGGTGACCGGCCCAAGGTCACACAGCTCTAAGTCACAGAGCTGGGGTCCAATCCACATACTTGGCTGCAATGCCCACACCATTAACCACTGCCCACCTCTGCCTCTGCTCTCCAGCAGCCCTGAGTGCTGTCCCCTAGCCTCAGCCCTCGGGGGTCCTCGGGGATCTTGCTGCCTCATGCAACAGGCCACCGAGTGTTTGCACAGGACCAGGAAAATATATTCTGGATGTTTTTGTTTTTGTTTGTTTATGGTTTATTTTGGTCGTGCCGTGCGGTTTGTGGGATCTTAGTTCCCTGACCAGGGATTGAACCCGCGCCCTCGGCAGTGCAAGTGCAGAGTCCTAACCACTGGACCGCCAGGGAATTCCCTCCATACAGATTAATATAGAGAATATGTTTTTCCTGGGAATTCCCTGGCGGTCCAGTGGTTAGGACCCAGTGCTTTCACTGCCGAGGGCACAGGTTCAATCCTGCAAGCTGAAAAAATACAAAACTGTATGATGACCTCAGGTCTGTCTACCACCCGCCTGGGAAGTCCCACCCCCACTCCCGTGGGCCCTCTAGTGGCAAACGAAGGGTCTAAGTCCTGGTCCACAGGACCCTGCGGTTTCCCCCTTAGCCTTCTCTTCTCAAGGTCAAACCTCCTCATTTCCATCCACCCTTCCCTTGCTCTTCCAGCACAGTGGATAGAGCACAGGCTTTGGGGCCAGAGAGATTTCTGTCCAAAGCCAGACTCTGTTGCTTACTAGCTGCGTGACCTGGAGCAGATTTCTAAACCTCTCTATCAGTTTCCTCACCATAAAAAGAGCATAAAATTAGACCCTACCTTCTAGGGTGATAAGGGGAGGATCTAGTGGTCCAGGAGGTGGTGTAGCATCACTTTTTTTTTTTTTTTTTTTGTGGTACGCAGGCCTCTCACTGTTGTGGCCTCTCCTGTTGCGGAGCACAGGCTCCAGACGCGCAGGCTCAGCGGCCATGGCTCACGGGCCCAGTCGCTCCACGGCATGTGGGATCTTCCCGAACCGGGGCACGAACCCGTGTCCCCTGCATCGGCAGGCGGACTCTCAACCACTGTGCCACCAAGGAAGCCCCTTCATCACATTTTTATTAGCAGGAAAACTCAGACCAGATAGACCTGAGATTTGCATCTGGGCTCTCTTGTTTATAAGCATTACCGTTTGGGCCAATTTACTTAATCTCTCACAGCTTCAGTTTCTTCATAAATAAAACAGGATTAAAACTCTACGCCAGACGGTTGTAAGGAAGACATGGGCCGAGTGTTCAGGGTAGTGTAGACACGTGACAGGCAGATCCTCCGCAGTAGCAGGGGTTGATGTGGTTGACGCTGTTTCTGGATGCCTGTTCCATGCAGTACTTACGGTTAGTAAGTAGGTGCATCCAGTGACCGTCAGATGCCTGTCTCTGCGGTGGAAAGGGCGGGGCAGCCCCCCTGGGCCGAGTCTATAGGAAGAGTCCAGGAGCTCAAGCCTGTTTCCTCTTGCCCAGTCAGAACGGTCAGGCTGCCCAGGCACATTCTCAGGCCCCTCCCTCCCTCGTTCTCTATGGCAGTACCTGGGAATCCCCAGTATCCCCTTGGTTACCAGAAACCTCCCCCAGTGCCAGCAGACAGTTCTTCTGTGCTGAGATGAGGGCTGTCAGGAAGGGCAGAGCCAGTTTGGCTGGGTTTCTTTTTCTTTTCTTTATTTTTATTGGCATATAGTTGATTTACAGTGTTGTGTTAGTTTCAGGTGTACAGCAAAGTGAATCAGTTATACATATACATATAGCCACTATTTTTTAGAATCTTGGCTGGGTTTCTTGTTGGAGTTTTCCTGCACATTAGACCCCTCTGGGCCTGGGTGGGTGTGCCCTCCCATTACAAAGGTGGGGAAACTGAGGCAGAGGAGGCTTAGTCTTTGTGGGTTTCTTTTCCCAGGGCTGAAGAGAAGTGATCCACTAATGCTATGTTTCCTAAATATTTAGAAAACAAAAGTGATGTCACACCGAGGGGATGTGTGTCTGCTAAAGGTCTGCAGGATTTCCAGATTATACTCTGTTCTGCCCAAAAGAGAGGGCCTAGTTTTGGACCTTAGCAGGTGCTCACTCCACATTACAAGCTTTTCTGGCTCCAGGAAAAACTTTATCCCGCAGGTTAAACAGAATGGTTTCCCCACAGGCCTCCCTGGGTCTCAAACTTTCCTCTTACCACGATAAAGCTGGGCTCTGCAGGCCAAGAGCACCCCTTTATTAAAGACCCGCAGTGTGCACAGTCTAGAGGTGGGAACCAGAGCACTTGGAAATGAAGACTGTTTCTGAAATAGAAGTCAAGGGAGGGATGGATTTGGTGTTGATTTTCCGGAGTGGCGACGTGAGCTGCCTCCCCTGTGGCTCCTTCCTTGGTGTCTTGTCTTAGTTAAAAACCCGACACCAGGACCACCGTGGCTGGCCACGTGTCATGGCCTCTGACAGGTCCCTTCCCCTTTGTGGGCAGGGTTTCCTGTTAGACAGAGGGGGACAGATAAAGATAAGATAAAGATCAGAATTTCGCCCCACACCCTCCAGGCCCAGCCCTGCCCCACCCCCAGCTTCCTGTCCCTCCTCTCCACTCTCCTCTTCCACTCCAGCCACACTGGCTTCTTTTCCGTTTCCAGAATGTTCCATGCTCCCTTCTGCCACAGAGCCTTTGCAGGTGCTGGCCCTTCTGCTTGAAATGCTCTTCTTTCCCCTCTGCCCCTGGTTAACCCCTGCTCACCCCCTTCGTCCCTCAGAGAAGCCTCCTAAGCCACCCTTGATACGGAATGAGGTTCCTTTTCCTTCGCTGTAACCTCCTTCGCAGCAGGCTGTCTCATTGGAAATCCACACTCCTCAGGTGATGGCCTGGTTCACAGTTTACCGCCCACCCTAGGTGTCAGGTCTGGGAGGGCAGCCCAGTGTCACATCTGCCTAGCTCGCCTTTGAATCCCCAGGGTGGAGGCCAAGCAGGTGCCAGCGATGCCGGCTTAAACTGTACATGTTTCAGAAACTTAGCGCTGTGTGATCCCTCCTCTTCAGCCCCTGGGAAAAGAAACCCTCAGAAGATTAGGCCTCCTCTGCCTCAGTTTCCCCATCTTTGTAACGGGAGGGCACATCTGCCCAGGCCCTGGGTCGGACAACACCTGGCTAAGTCAGGTTTGAAACGTGGCTCTGCTGTGCGACCTGGGGCAAGTTACTTACCTCTGAGCCTCAGTTTTCTCAACTGTAAAATGGGGAAAATTGTACCTCAGAGGATTGTAAGGATGAAATGCGTTCCTATGCACAAAAATCTCAGAATGCTGCCTGACGCGTGGGAGGCACTCGGTAATAAACGAGGGAAGGTGATGGCAAAGATTCCTTCCAGAGCTAGCTAGCCTTCTGTCATGTGGACTCAACTTCTTCGGAGTCTCAAGACCTGTGTAAGGTCAGGTGCATTGGTCCTTACAGAATCGATCTAGTCCTCTGTAGCCGGAAGAGGGATACTTTGGGCGCTGTGGACCATACTCTGGGCTTTGTTCACTTCACTGAGCACTGGGGGTGAAGGTGGGGTATCCCGGGCGTCTGCCCCGGATGTCACCTGCCCCCCACGTGGAAAACGTCTGCGTCTGTCTCAAGCCCAAATTGCTCCTCTCCGCTGAAGGCCGTGCATCCGGCCTGAAGGCGAGGAGCCCTGGTTCTGGAGTCATACTTACAGTTGCATTTGAGTTTTGCCATCAGTGGAATCACGATCAACTGAATTTACCTCTGAGCCTGGTTTTCTTGACTGTAAAATGGGAATGATTCTAGTATCTGCTCCAGAGGCTGTGGTGAGGCCCAGAGAAGGTCACGTGGGGCGCTGGGCCCAGGGCCTGGCACATCGCAGGTGTGCCATAAATAGTAACCCTTCTAGAAACGCAGCCAGAGCTCCTTGTTGCAGGTGGCTCCCTCTCCTTAGCCCCTTGCACCAGACCAGAAACCACTGCAATCCTGGCCGTGCGCCCTTGCTCTCTGGGCCCAGCATGCCGTCCCCGCCCCAGGCTCTTGGCTTCCCCTTCCCAACTTGACTGCTCAGTGCCGGGAGCAAACCCCCTCAAGGGCCCCCACCGACCACCAGGCCCCACTGAAGCTCCTGACTTGGGGCTCTTGGCCTCCCGCAGCCTCAGCGCCCCCCCCCCTCCTCGGGGCTCTGGGTCCTGCGTCCCTGCCTGTGCTTCCGGGTGTCCACTTTGGGACACCCCGCTCTCCCTCTCCTTTGCCTGGCTGGTCCCTGCGTCCCCTTTAGCACCAGCTCCGAGTTTCCTGCTTCTTTGGAAGCTCTAGCTGGCAGCTGCCCTGTCCTCCCTGTAGCATCTGTTCCTTACTTCTTTACTTGCTTTGCAATCAGGGCCCTTTGGATTACCAGGAATAGAGACCAGCGCCAGTAAAGAGGGCTGTCTTTGAAGGACATATGGGGCAACAAAAAGGGTGAGATAGCGCAGAACTCTAGAAAAAAGCCAGGGGGATTTCTTTTCTTAACAAATCATAGCGTGTTACCTTCCTGCAGAAAAGCCCTCAGTGCACTTGGGCTGAAATCCATGCTCCTTGCCGAGGCCCTCAAGGCCCACCTCTCCCCTCTGGTCTTCTGCCACCGGGCTGCTCTCCCATTTCCTGGACGCACCCGGCATCTCCCCGTCCCCACACGGCACCCCAGCTCCAGTGTCCTAAGAAATCAGCCTCATTTGAGCTCCCCCCCACCCCAGTTTCCCACTGAGGCTTCTCTGATTCCAGAGCAGATTCCCAGGTTCCCCAAAGGAGCCTCCCGCCTTTGGAAGCAGGAAGGGCTGTAGGTGTCAGCTGCCCCGAGGGAGTGGGGAGGGCGACGTGGCAGCGTCGCCTGGCCTGTGCTCTTCCTCCTTCTCTACCTTCTCTTCTGTCACTGTTGGTGGTGTTTCATTTCAACAGACATTGCTGAAGCCCTCTTAGGTGCTAGGTGGGGGCTTCCGGTGTTTTCTGGCTCCATAAGCTTTCTTTTTTTTTGGCTCCATAAGCTTTCTTGCCCACCCCCCTGCCACCATGGTGGTCACATTCACAGATCTCCTCCCCACCCACTCCCTCTTTTGTGTGTGTCACAGGCGATCCTCCTGGTTCACTGGCTGCTGGCGATCTGGTGAGTGACTCTCTGAGTGTCCTGTTCTATGTCCACCTGTCTCCCAGGATCTGGGTCCACGTGTCTCCTTGGGGTCTTGTCCATGTGTGTCCTGGCTCTGCATCCATGTGTCTCACGGGCCTTGTCCACGTCTCCCAGCCCGTCCCAAGACTAAATAGCACCTTTGTCAAGAACATCACCAGCAAGCTCCCCATGTTCCAAGGATGTCAGAGGGGCAGGCAGTACCCAGAGGCCTTTGCCATCACTGCCCTAGGAGCTTCGAGCCCTCATCCTCAGGGAGGCAACAGCCCAGGGCAGTACCAACCGCTCAACCTTCCTCCAGACACTGCCCGAGCCCTTTGGGCTTGTCATCCCTCTAGTTCTTCCCCGAGGCCTTCACATCTGGGGGGTCTGAGGTGCTGAAGCCTGGTGGCCGGTCTCTTATACAGTGCTGGGGTGGATGTCAGGTAGAGCTCTGTGTGTCTGTGACCTTGGGTGAGTCACTTAAACCCCCTAAGTCATTTTCTCACCTATAAAGTGAGAGCATTACTGACCCTCCCACTTGTCCTGTAAGGTCATCGGAAGGTGAAAGTGTAACTTCTGAAACTGTAAAACTGCTAACCTTCATTGAGGGTGTCCAGAGGCCAGCTGCCAGGCTGGGCGCCTTCTGGGGGTTAGCTCAGCGGCTCAGCAAGTAGACGCCCGACACAGGGGTGAGGTCACTTGCTTAGAGGTGGACCCTCACTCTCACTTCACACCCCCTGCCCAGAGACGGCAGACTCAGGATTCAGACTGACCCTGTTCAGGTCCTGGCTCTGCTATATTCCAGCCAGGTCACCTTGACCAAGTGACTCCACTTCTTGGGACCTTGGTTTCCATCTGTAAAATGGGTACAAGGAAGCACGCCACTCAGGAGCTGTGAGAGAGAAGCATGGCAATGCTCTGCTCACTGGACACTGCCCAGGCCTGCACAAGGGAGGCCTGAGGACCTCAGGATGGATCTTCATCATTACCGTCTGCTTTAGCTGTTGAGTTTCTGGGGAGATTTCTCTGCCAAACCAAGACTGGAGACCATTGAGCTCACGTGTGCGTTTTGCAGTTGTGGAAGTGCAGTGCACACGTTAACGGGTGTGAATAATGGGAACAGTGATAATCATGGTTAATGACCTCGAGGAGCAGAGTCAAAATCCAGATTTCTCAGTCACGCTCCCCAAGATTTTGAGCTGGTGAGGCCTGCTTTCTCAGAACCAAAACATGAGATTACTTATTCTGAGTAAGCCTCGTTGTGCCCTACACTTAAGTGCTTTGCACATGTTTTCCGTATGGTACACTTCAGGGAATGCCATTCAAATTTGTGAGGCACCCCACTGCGTGCTGGGGCCATCCAAGCTGAGCGAATACGGTGGATAAGAGCGCAGCCTCTTGAGCCAGACTGCCTGGGTTTAAATCCCAGCTCTGCCACTTAGCAGCTGTGTGACCTTCAGCAAGTTACTTGACCTCTCTGTGCCTCTGTCTCCTCATCTGTAAAATGAGGATAGCAATAGTGCCTCCTTACTGGGGTTGTTAAGACAAATGCACATAAATGAGCGAATTTAAAGCACTTATAACTGTGCCAGGTACTAGTAAGGGCTCTGGGTTAACTATTATTTTCTTTGAGTTGACAAACAAGTAAACAATTCAGTTAGTAGCAATACCCTACAAAATAAAAGAGGGTGGGCATTGTGTTAGGAAGCGGTGAGGTGGTACTTGAAATGGGGCAGTCAGAGAAGGAGTCTTGGAGTTAACAGTTGAGGTGAGGCTAAAATGACAAAAAGGGACCAAGTGTTCAGGGTAGAGGGGACGGCAAGGCAATGAATGGGAGGTATAGGCTGGGCTGTGTCACCAGATCCCACAGGGCCCCATAGGCCATGGTCAAGAATCTGAACCTTATTCCAAGAGAACTGTTGGAGAACTTTTAGCGGAGTGACGTCCCCTGATTTACCTAACTGGTTGCTGTTTATGAATGGCCAGGAGGGGGCAGGAGTGGAAGTACGGAGACCAGTGGGGAGAGGCTAGTAGGAGAGGATGGTGGTTTGGACCTGGAGGGACGTGGCCAGATTCCGTTTGGGAGGCAGAGCGGTGGGATGTGCTGACATTTCTGGAGCACGGGGGCGTGGGGGGAAGGAACAAGGCCATGGACTGTGGCCTCTGCTCGTAGGGGCCCTGAGACCTGAGAGCCTTAGGAGGTGACCTGTGGGAGGGGTGGGCACCTGTGCGGCGGCCGCCTCCTGACTTGACTCAGATGCCTCCTTCTCCCGCAGGGGCTGCATCGTGTTCCCGGGCGCCTACGCGTGGTCCAACTTCACCATCCTGGCTTTGGGCGTGTGGGCTGTCGCGCAGCGGGACTCCATCGACGCCATAAGTATGGTGAGCCGGGGGAGAACTGGCTTGAGGGTGATCGTGGGCCCGGCTCCGTCTTCCCCTTCACTCGTCCAATCTCCTCTCCCTTCTTTTTTCCCCATTTCCACTTTCTGCTAAGTAAGCCCACCCAGGCTACCAGCCCATGTGCACCTTCACTAGTCTGGCCTGCTTCCCTGCCTGCCTGGCTCAGAGAGCCCGGAGTCTGCTCATTTTTTCCCCAAGAGGGGCATGGCGTGGGCTCCCACCGGTGTCCCAGACTGGCCCTTCCCCGAGGGCAGTGGAGCACATGCCAGTAACCCGCCTCTAGGGCCCTCCTAATAGGGAGGGATGTGGCCGGGAGGCCTGTGAAGAGGGAACTCCACCACCTTGTGAGGTCAGAGTGGACACCGTCTGGCTGAACTGTCCCACGGGGGAGCTTCCCGACACCCGCTCAGACCCAGATGGCCGTGAGCACCCGCACCGGCCTCTCGGGATGGCTGAGAAGGGATTTCTCTGGTGGTGAAGATGGAGCAAGTGAATTCTGAGGGACCTTCCATCTCAGAGGCTCTGGACTCAAGTCTTGTACCTCGTCGCGGCCTCAGGATGAGAGGAGGTGGGGGAAGGTGCTCTGGCCCCACACCACTGCTCGCGGCCTCACAGCCCCCAGTCGGGCATCTCATCCACAGTGTCCTGCCTGCTGGCTTGAACTGTTGTCCAGCAAACCCCAAGGACACAGCAGGGCACAAGTGGAGCTTCCGGCCTGGTGTATATGGTGGGAGAGTGAGGGGGTGGGACGGGGGGCAGCGGGCTCGTAGACCCGGATGACACGTGGTCGCCCCTGGGCCCTGCGCCCGGCCTGTCTTGCAGTTTCTGGGTGGCTTGGTGGTCACCATCTTCCTGGACATCGTCCACATCAGCATCTTCTACCCAAGGGCCAGCCTCTCGGACACAGAGCGCTTCAGCGCCGGCATGGCCATCGTCAGCACGCTCCTCAAGCCGGTCTCCTGCTGCTTCATCTACCAAATGCACCGGGAGCGCGGGGGTGAGCACCTCCTCCACGCTGGTGAGGCCAGCGCCTCCCGCCAGCTCCCCGACTCCCCTCTCGCTGGCCCAGGTGCTGGCATGCTGCCATCTCCCCACCTCTCCCTGGTCTCCACCTTGCCCGCCCCCCAGCCCCGGCCCCAGGGAGCCAAGCTTGCCCCCTGAGAGAAGGGCTCGAGGTGCAGGGCGGGGCTTGGCGTGGGCTCTGGGAGCCAGGCTGGACCGTGTGCAAGTTTCTGGTCTCTGCTGCAGGAGCCCAGGGGTCCCCCTGGCCGCCCCCACCTGTTATGACCTTTCCCTGGCACCAGGCTACAGTGCCAGGTTCCCCTGTCAGCTCAGACGTGGGTGCAGCTTTGGGCGTGATCCAGTGCCCCAGGCAGTTCTGGGCAGTCTGTGGCCCGAGGCTTGTAGGCACCTGCAGGGCCAGCTTCCCCTCTCAGCTCCCTCCAGCCCCATTGCTGGAACCCCCGTCTCCTGCCGCATACGGGGTCTGGGTGGCCAAGGGAGGGGTGGTGCTGAGGCCTAGGCCGTGGGGGCCCCGGCCAAAGCCAGCCCTGAACTGCAGGCGCTTTCCCTTAGCCCAGACCCGCTGCCCGCTCCCACGGCCTCTCTGAGTTGTACCCCTTCTCATGGTGGCCCTTCCCCTGCCCTCTCTGATGCACATTCTCACCTCCTTTCTCTCTCTCTGAGAGAGGTGGAGAGAGGTGTGGTCTTCCACCTGAGAAGAGAGGCCCAGAGTGGCCCGTGACCTGCTGGGAGAGCTGCTGGGCTAAGGGCAGGAATGGCCCGGGGCCGCCCACCCTGGGCAACCTCAGCACTGCCCAGGCCTGCCCGGGGGCGGGGAGGAGCCAGTGACATTCCTCCATTAGACAGATGAAGAAACTGAGGCCCAGGGCCCTTGGGGCCCGTTCAGGAGCACAGGACAGATGTGCAGAGTGCAGATGGGAGTGAGGGGTGTGGCACTGAGAGCCCTACTGCCTGCCTTGCACCCTCTGGGCTCTGCAACTGTGCCAGCTCTGGGGCCTTCTGGAAACAGTCACGCTGTATCCGCTCTGTCCGGGAGAGGAGCCGGAAAGGAGCCCGTGGGCCCAGGGCTGGGCGTCCTTTGGCCAGATTCCTGAGCATGTGCTGCTCAGAGAACCACTGAGGCATAACGGCTACGAGCCCCGTCTCTGGGGTCGCGCTGCTTAGGTCTGAACCCTGGTGTCCTCTGCTTCAAGCTTTATAATCTCAGGCGAGTCAGTTTATCTCTGTGACCCTCAGTTTCCTCATCTGTAAAGTGGGGACAATAAAAAACCTGCTCTATAGGGTTACAGGAGGATTGAATAAATAATATATGCTAAAGGCTTGATGCCTGGGGCCGTTGGGATGCCCAGCTCTGGCC
The DNA here is from genome assembly GCF_963924675.1 of Phocoena phocoena. NCBI lineage: Eukaryota > Metazoa > Chordata > Mammalia > Artiodactyla > Phocoenidae > Phocoena > Phocoena phocoena. The sequence goes on from NC_089219.1 coordinate 9,047,744, forward strand.
TTTCTGGTCGAGGGGTAGGGGGATGTTGGTTTGGCCTTGTGGAATGTCCTAAGTCCTCACCCTTCATTTTTTCTTTCCCCCCATCTCCCCCGCCCCCTAGCTTTCCTTGGACCTTCACAGGATCACAGTGCCTACCAGACGATTGACTCTCCAGAAGCCCCTGCCGACCTGGAGAGCAGGGCTCACGTCCCGCAAGGATACTGAAGCCAGCCCTGCTGCACCTGGCCCCAGCCTGGGGGCCAGTTTGACAAACTGTGGGGAGGGGTGGGAGGAGGCTGCATCACCTCCTTGGTGCCTTGGATGTCATCCTCGGGGCGCTCCCGTCCCCCCACCTTTCTCAGAACTAATGTGGGATGTGCCTTCCGGTTCCCCATCTCAGGGGTTGTCTGAATCAAGTGCCCTGAGAGGCCAGGAGCCCCTGGGCACACCTGTCCCAAACTCCTCGAGGCCTCTCCTCCCTCCCAGGCATCCCGCTGGCGCCAGGCTGGGAACTGTGGTCGCTTTTGTCACTCCCACCCTTAGCTGCTCCGTGCAGGCCCTGGGTCGAGCCGTGCCTGAGCCTGGCGGGGTCAGGCCTCTAAGAGCCAGTGATGCCCCTGCCCCGCGCCTCTCCCGAAGTTGGCCAAGCCCTCCCGCAGGAGCTCTGAGAGCTTCTGGTCACACTAAGCCCCAGGAGTGCAGGGGTGAGGACCCACGGCTTCTCACTGCCTAGTCACTTGGGGCCCAGGACCCCATCACTGGAGGCTGATGGTGTCTGCAGCGTCAGAGGTCCGCCACAGCCTCCAGCTGCCCTTCTCAGAGCCGTGGCATTAAAGCTCAGGGGATCCTCTAGCTGAGTGTGTTTTGAGCCACGTTTAATCTCCCGTCAGGGCTGGAGCCTGGACTTGCCATTCCTGGGAAGATTCCGGCGAATCCCCAGGGCACCAGGCCTTAGGTGCCCATTCTCTTGTGGCAGGAGGAAGCAGGGGCTCACGACCAGCTGGGCCTGCTCTGTGCTCAGCTCCGGCCCAGCCGAGGCCCCAGCAGAGGAGGGCACTGTCCATTGCGGCAAATCGGTGTCCATTTCTCTGAACTCGGATGGCTCAGGTATTGGTTTGAATCCTGCCCTGCCCCTGACTGTGTGCCCCTCAGACGCCCGTGTCTGCTGGAGGAGGGCTAATGCCTGCCCAGACAGTGACGATGCAGCTGAGATGTACGGTGCCTGGCCCTCGGGAGGGCTCCCTGCGTGACGGCGAGGTTGTCGGCGGGGCTGCTCCTTGAGCCCGTGATGATGTTGGGTCAGTGGGCCAGGGGCGGTCTGCTCCTGGCAGACCCTGTGTCTTGGCCTCAGAGCAGACGGGGACACCTGTCCAGAAGCTCCAAGGATCCCATGGCCAGGGCCCTACCCCACTCCCACTGGGATGGCACTGACCACTGGACCCCAGGTACCTGGGCTCTTTCAGGCCATCCTGGCTCGTCCCCGGCACAAAGAGGTCAAGGCCTGGTGCACGGTCCCCTCCCCCCATTGTTCTGTATCCGTCCATCCAAAGAAGCTGAGTGCCTGCCACATGCTGGAGCTACAGGGGTGAACTCAGGTCCTGCTCTTGCGGGGGAACAGGCATTAGGAGTCCTCTGTCAGGTGGCGAGAGCCCTGGAAGAAGGAACATGGGCCTCCGGGGAAGGGGCTTGTGCTCTGGGGCCAAGGGATGCTGGGTGGCTGAAGCTGTGGAAAACCGGGAACAGCCTCATAGTCAGACGGGGGCGGACAGATAAGCCGTGGTCCGTTCATTCTAAGGAATGCAGTTCAGCAGTTCAAATGAATAAACCAGGCCTATTTCTATCAGTGTTGGTTCCCCCCGAACGTTGGTTGCAGAATGGCACACGTGACATGAGAGCGTTAGTGTGAATTTTAAAACCTCCCAGCAATACCCTGTATTGCTTGTGGCGTACATGTGGTGAGATGTAAAAGCATCAGGTAGAAGAGCCCGTGTCAAGTGCATGGTTGTGGCCTTGGGTGGGGGAGAGGAGGCTAACACTCAAGTTCCAGTTCTCTTGCTTGTACCAGTTCCTGGCACGTGGGAGGCTTGCAGCGTATATACTCCTGCATCTGGATCCTGAGTGTGTCAGACTTCTCAAGGAAGGAAGAGGCGGGGTGGGGGGGTACAGATAGGAGAGGCTGTGTCAAACAGAGGGGGAGTGTATTCAGAGACCCCAGTTCCTTATAGCCCCAGACCCCCAAGTTGAGCGGATCTTTGGGGAGAGGGCAGAGGAAGGCCCCTGTCTGAGGTGGACCTCCCCAGGAGCAGACCCTGAAAGGAAGCGTGTGATGTGTTGCAAAACAGGGGAGCTGGGCTTTCTTGGTCATCTGCCAAAGCTACTCCAGGGTTGGGGGACAGTGACTTAAACTTTCAGGCTGCTCTGGCTCCCTGCCCGTGCGGGCAAGGTGGCCCCAGGAAGCCAAGGGCCATCCTGCAAGGAGAGGCCATCAGAGGCACATGGGAACAGTGAGGGCCACTAGGGTGGCTGCCCCTTTCCACACAGCAGGTCTCATAAGGGAGAGTGTCTGACATTCGTTCAGCAAGCAGTCAAGAGCTGATGGGAGCTGGGCCGTGTTCTAGATGCTGGGGATACCCCAGTGAGGGGAAAAAGCCCCTAGTACCTGGGAGATTCCATTTTGCTTGGGAGGTTTTAGGCAGGGCACAGCTCGGAGGAAGGCCTGAGCGGGCGTGTGCCTGCCCAGTCTGTTTGGGGGCACGGTCAGGAGGCCAGAGTGGCTGCAGCCGAGGATGGGAAGAAGGAATGAGGTCAGGGAGGCAGCAGGGGCAGTTGGGTCAGAGGTCATTTCAAGGACTTTGGTTGAGTGTGAGATGGGAGCCACTGGAGGGCTTTGGGCAGAGTCGGATGTGGTCTGACTTAACATTCTAAAAGGACAGTGTTGGATGGAGAGGTGGAGGTGGTGACGAGTGGTCAGGTCAGGCAGAGCACGGGGCACCGGTTATCAATCCAGGGGAGTCCTCCAGGCACTTCTGCCCACGGCAGCTTGGTATTGGAGGCGTCAAGGAAAACATCAGACACTCAAGCTCTGATGGACGGCGCTGGACTCACGCTGAGAAGAGACAGCAAGATCGGCTTCAGTAGTGGCGTCGGTCTTCCAGGGACCAGCGGGTCCCTCCCGGCAGCTGACAGGCATTTTGCTTGTGCTCGGCCCTCTCATGGCGCAGTGGAAGGACCCCATCCCCTCCCCGAAGAGGACAGATAGAGCAGTGGGGCTGGCCGGGTGCCATATGACACACAGGCTTAAGCAGAACAAAAGAGCACACACTGGGCCTGAAACAGGGAAAAATGCTCCCACACCAGGCGCCGAGCTCGGCAAGGCTGTGTGGGCTCGTTGTCTCTTGGTGAGGAAGTGTCCCAGGCCAAGCAGGGTGGAAAGGCCATGTGACGGAGATGACCTCTCCCAACGTGGCAGCTCTCGGATCTGTTTTGAAGGCCGAGCAGCAGGCTTCACTCATGGACCGGATGTAGGAGAAAAAGAGATCAAGATTGCGAGGTTTGGGGCTCAAGCAACTGGAGGCTGGAGCTGCCACTCACCAAGAGGAGACAGGGAGGTCAGGTGTGGGGCAGTGATGCGTGTGGCCCCGTTTGCCTGGCAGAGCAATAAAGCTATTCTTTTCTACTTCGCCCAAAACTGTCTCCGAGATACGACTTGGCCCCGGTGCACAGAGGCTGAGTTTTCAGCATGGGCGAGGCCAGGAACTCAAGTCTCCAGTGGGCCGCACTTGAGGTAACAGGGCTTTCCAGCCAGACATTCTCATTACCGTGTTCTTTTTATTTATTTATTTATTTTTTTGACCACACCGTGTGGCTTGCGGGATCTTAGTTCCCCAACCAGGGATCCATCCAGGGCCCACAGCAGTGAAAGTGCCGAGTCGTAACCACGGGACCGCCAGGGAACTCCCCCACGTTCTCTTTAAAAGGCCAGTTTCTAAAGGGATTTGGAAAGAGCCCATATTTTAGTCTATAGGGTTTTCTCACATTCTAGAAACTGTCAACCACAGGAAGCAAATTCCTCTTGTCTCTGGTCTCCTGCTGGCCAGGGCTAAAGTCACTTATCTTGTCTGCAAGTCTTATATCTCTTGTCTTCACAAAACTGAGCCTTCCAGATGAAGGAGCCAGAGGAGTTGCCCCGGGAAGGTCAGTGTCTTTTCCCCTTGGCCAAAACTGGACCAGAGCCGGGGCCCGCCAGGCACGTCCTCAGAGTCTCCAAATCAGCCTGGAAATTCCAACTCTCCAAACCAGCTCTGGAGCCAGCGAGCCTTGGATTTAATCCTAAATGCAGCCTCTGACTGGCGGTGTGAGTGACTGGATGGTCTCTTAACTTCACTGAGCCTCAGTTAGGTGAAATAAATGGTACATCTCATTGCCTGTGTTAATTATTCAGAGGGAGGGATGGCCAATGTAGGGAGGAAAAAGTTTTTCTCAACCCTCCTAGGGTCCCCGCTGGGTCTGAAAATTAAACGGACAGTTTTTTATTTTTTGGTTTTTTTTTTTGGCTACACTTTCGGGATCTTAGTTCCCTGACCCACGCTCTTGGCAGTGAAAGTGCAGAGTCCTAACCACTGGACCGCCAGGGAAGTCCCTAAACTGACAGAGATTAACAGGAGAAAAGCATACAAAGTTTTTGAATTTTTATGTATACAAAGAATGGAGACTCAAAGAAGTGACCAGAGCAGGAAGCTTTTAGACAAAGAAAAACAAGAAATTTGTGAAGAGTTGACAAGACAAAGGTGTTTGGGCTTGGGGCTGTAAATGGTAAAGAAGTAACTAGGAAGATAAGGGTTTAACAAGGTCTGTTTTTACAGATTTTTTGGCCAGAAATTCCCTGTCTCTGGTGATAAGAATGTCTTCTTTTCTCCTGATACGGGGGGGTGTTCCTTGCACATGGGAATTTTATGACCTGTTTCAGGGAAGAAGGGCAGGGCGATGGGGGAAGGTCAGAGGGACCTTCCTGCTTCTGCTGCTTTCTCAAAAACTCCTTCAGGGACTTCCCTGGTGGCGCAATGGTTTAGAATCCACCTGCCAATGCAGGGGACACAGGTTCGAGCCCTGGTCGGGGAAGATCCCACATGCCGCGGAGCAGCAAAGCCCGTGCGCCACAAGTACTGAGCCTGCGCTCTAGAGCCCGTGCTCCGCAACAAGAGAAGCCACCGCAGTGAGAAGCCCACACACCGCAACGAAGAGTAGCCCCCGCTCGCCGCAACTAGAGAAAGCACATGTGCAGCCGTGAAGACCCACGTCAGCCAAAAATTAATTAATTAATTAATAGTTTTTTAAAAACTTCAGCTTAAAGTATTCAGTATGCCAAGGTGCCATATTTGGGGGTAGCATGTCTGACCATTTATCTATTTGTTTATTATTAATTCTATAACATTTATTGAATGCATTCTACGAGTTTTCAAAAGATTGAAAAATTTGTCAGGAGACAGAGGTCAACAGATTGTTATAAAACATATCAGAGATCTAAATTCAGAATCACAGATTTGAACTTGAAGGGAGCTTAGAGCTCCCCAGCCCAGTGACTTGCAAAGTCTGTTTTATTTCAAACACTTTGTTCAAAAGACATCTTAGGAGCTTCCCTGGTGGTGCAGTGGTTGAGAGTCCGCCTGCCGATGCAGGTGACATGGGTTCGTGCTCCGGTCCGGGAGGATCCCACATGCCGCGGAGCGGCTGGGCCCGTGAGCTATGGCCGCTGAGCCTGCGCGTCCGGAGCCTGTGCTCCGCAACGGGAGAGGCCACAACAGTGAGAGGCCCGCGTACCGCAAAAAACAATACCCGAAAAACTTCCAGCCACATTGTGTTTTAAGAGACACACCTAAAATATACAGACACAGGAAGGCTGAAAGTATATCAATGAAAAAGTTAAGCCAGGCAAATAAGGACTGAAATAGAGCTGGTATAGCTAAATAAATATCAGCTCCACTTGACTCTAAGGCAAAAAGTATTACTAGACATAAAAGAGGACTTAAGAGGAAGTAATAATCATCCCCTCCTTCAAGAACTGCTTTAGAGTTTAAAGGCTCGTTGGCATTTATTTATTAAACGTCTGATTCTCCCATCAAACCCATGAGATAGTACAGTAGGTGTCACCACTCCCCTTTTACAGAGGAGGAGCCTGTGGCTCAGAGAATTTAGGGACTTGCCTGAGGTCACAGGGCAAGGGAACTGATCTTGATCACAGGTCTTCTGACTCCAGGCCCAGTGCTCTCCCTGTTTAGAAAAGAGAAAATGTAAAGTAAAGAGCACAGCAGGTCTGGGTGGGGAACAGCATGGGCAAAGAGGTTTGGCAGGTAGAAAATGCCCGGAGAAAAGTATGATTGCACCAAGGACACAGCGCGGAGGGGAGTGGGTAGGGCAGAGTCCAGCCCGTTTCGGAGGGAGCCGAAGGCAGGCAGAGTTCTGTCTTGCACGTGGAGAAGTTTGCACGAGGCCCACCCGCCTTGCCTCCGGGCACACCTCGTGCGGCCAGAACCCGAGGACCGCGAGCCTCACCCACCCCATGGCCACCCGCATCCCCGAGCGCGCACGCGCACAGACCCCCGCCGCCAAGTTCTCAGCTCGCGTGGAGGCGCAGGGGGCACCCTCCATGCGGCAGCCCCGCACTGGGCAGGCGCGATCTTTAATGTCTCCGCCCCCGCTCCCCTGCCTCCACCTGCCTGGAGCGTTAGCCTTCCGCCTGAGATCCCCTCCAGGGTCAAATTCGACTGGGTGAAGGTGGACCAGAGGAAGATAGAGGCGCGGGAGGGCAGGTCCAGGGGGGCAGAAAACTGAGTCCTGGTGGGAAGAGAAGAGAGACTCTTATCACCTTAACTGGACGAGGATGAGGGTGGAGTGGCGGGGGGCAGACGGGGTGGGGGTTGAAGAGCAGATAGATGGGCCGATGAGCCCAGGCGTGGGATGAAGGGAATTAGGGGTAGGAAGGGATACTGCGGATTGAGCCGTCTCAAGTCTCCTTTGGAAAGAGGTGGGGTTCGGGGCGGTCCTGGTTAGGAGCATGCGCAGCGGAGTTAGCTCCCGGGGTAGCCCTCTGCCACTGCTAACCGGCTATAAGGCCTTGGGCTGGGCAGGTAGTCTCTTTAAGCTCATCTCTAAAACGAGCAGCCTACTTCTTAGGGCTGCGGTGCAGGTTAAATGACAGGACACATCCTAAAGGCTTCACGATGCTTAGCCCGACCCAGCCACTCCTTTAGCACAGTGTATAAGCCCCTACTGTGTGCCGCATCCTATCTATTCTATGTGCTGTGAATACAGCAGGGAAAGAAAGAGACAGTGGCTCACAGTTCACTGCAGAGAGAACAGCGAACACTAATTTCTGCCGCCTGTCAGGTGGTGATAAGTCATGGAGAAAAATCATGCAGGGTAAAAAGAGGCGGGAGTGCTGAGGGTGGGTGTGGGCAGAGTGGTCAGGGAAGGGCTCCCTGTGAAGTCTGAGCAGGATTGGAAGGAATGAGGGAGAGAGGGAGAGAGGGTTCTGGGCGGAGGGGACAGCAAGTGCAAAGGCCCTGAGGTGGGAACATGCACAGCATTTTGGAAGAACGGTGAGGAGGCTAGTGTGTTCAGAGCAGAGAGAGCAAAAGGGGAGGGAGTAGATGGGGGAGGGTGGGTTAGGTAGGGGTGGGGAGCAGATAGCATGGAGCAGGGGTCAGCCAACTTTCTTAAAGGCCAGAGGGTAAATGTGTGCAGCCATAGACAAGCATAACCAAAGAGATGAGGCTGTGTTCTGACGTCACTTTGTACATAATAATAAGGTCCCTGAGAGAGGGCTTCGAACCCTTGGTTGAGGGTTGAGTGGGCTGGGGAGTCTTTGGGGGTGTTTGAGGTGAGTCAGGACACACCCTGACCTCAGTGTTCACAGGGCCACTCTGCCCTCTGTTGGGAGGAGGCTGTCAGATGTGGGGACAGGGCAGAAGAGAGGAGACCAGTTAGGAGGCAAGAGGAGGGGGTGGCTTGACCCAGGGAGGTAAGGATGAGGTGGTGAGCTGGGGCAGATTCTGGGTGTCTGGAAGGTGGAACAGATGGGATTAGCTGACGGACTGCACGTGATGGGAGGGAGGGAGGAGTCAGGATGTCCAGAAGAGTGGGATGGGAGTCTTCGTGAGAACCATCTGAAGCTGAGGTCACCTGGGGTGCGAGCATCAGGGAAGTGGGGGTCCCAGGGATGAGCGCGGAGAACAGGAACCAGCAGAAGAGGCTGGAAAGAGCGGGCAGGCAGGAGGGAGGGAGGGATACTGAGGGGTGGCAGCCTGGAGGCAGGGAGGCAGGGGCTCCGAGGACGCTGAGCGATCACTGTCCTGCCGCCTTTGCTGCCCCAGGAAAACTGAGGGCTGGGACTTCCCCAGCGGTCCAGTGGTCAGGACCCTGCGTTTCACTGCCGAGAACCCAGGTTCGATCCCTGGCCAGGGAACTAAGATCCTGCAACAAGCTGAAGGCTGACAACTAGCCAGAGGCTTGGCACTGCGGAGATCACCTGGAGGAAAAGCGCTTTGGGGTGAGGGGAGCCCAACTGCACTGAGGTCAGCAGAGATGGAGGTGGGGGAGGAATTGGGATTTGGGGGTGATGAGAAGGGGAGAAATGGCCTGAGTCCTTCCTGGAAGCTCAAGAGAGGAGTGGGGTTTTTTTTTGGTGTTTTGCTTTTTTTTTTTTTTTTAATTTATTTATTATTTATTTTTGGTTGCGTTGGGTCTTCGTTGCTGTGCTTTCTCTAGTTGCGGCGAGCGGGGGTCACTCTTCACCGCGGTGCGGGGTCTCATTGCGGTGGCCTCTCTTGTTGCGGAGCACGGGCTCTAGGTGCAGGGGCTTCAGTAGTTGTGGCGCGTGGGCTCAGTAGCCGTGGCTCATGGGCTCTAGAGAGCACAGGCTCAGTAGTTGTGGCGCACGGGCTTAGTTGCTCCGCGGCACGTGGGATCTTCCCGGACCAGGGCTCGAACCTGTGTCCCCTGCATTGGCAGGCGGGTTCCCAACCACTGCGCCACCAGGGAAGCCCTCGCTTTTTGTTTTTAAAGATGGAAAAAAATAACCGCTTGTTGAAGTGCTGATGGGAGTGAATCCGTCAGGCAAGGGGAAGTGTTGACGATGGGGAAGTGACTTTGGGAGCAGGGACAGGGCCCGGACACATCATAGCCTGTGTCCCACCCACCCCCCACCCCGCTCTGTGCCCCGGTGGGCGTGGGGGGCTGAGTCAGCTGTGGGGATCGAGGGTTCTTTTCCTGATTCACAGAATGGGACCTCGGAGGCCGGTGGTGGCCCTGGGTGCTGGCCTTGGGCAGGGGCGATGGGATGGCCCCCAGGGCACAGAGGAGGGTCAGGCTGGGGGTGGGACCGCACAGGATGGGGGAGGGGGCGGGAGAGGCTGTGGACACGAAGCTGGTGAGCGGGGACACTTGTGGCTGTTGATTTCTGACGGCCCTCTTTGGTGGGTGAAACAGGAACAAGGTCTGCTGCAGGGGGGTGAGAGGAGAAGAGGCGACAGAGGCTTGAGGATAGCAGAGAAAGTGTGAAATAGCTTCTAAGGGTGCGGAGGAGGGGACTAGAGTCTGATTCTCCAGCAGCCTTGGGGGTCGCTTGAGGTTGAAGGTGGTAATTTCGGAGCAGGCCACCACATGCTGTTGTAGGGTTTCCTTTAGTCACTTTAACCTATGTTGTGATTTTGCTGCGTGAGTGGCAGAGAGGGAGCCAGGGGGTGTGCAAAGGGGATGGTTATAACGCCGGATGGTTAAACTGCAGGAGGCGGGAGAGAGCCATCACGGTGGGTCCGGTGGGTCAGAGGACGAAGGGTGGTAGGGGCAGAGGGTCGGGTCTCATGGAAGGAAGGATGGGGCACCAGAGGGAGGGAGCTGGAAAGATGGGTGTGGGCTCTGAAACTGAAATTATGGGGCGAGTGCAGTTTCTGAGGATGACAAAGTCTGGGGGGACCCTGGGAGCAGGTGACTGAGGTTGGGTGAAGGACAGGATGGTGGGAGGTTAGAAGGTCAAGGACTCGCAGACCAGGAGTTGGAGCGATTGCCCACGTGCAGGGTGGAACCACCCAGAAGTTAGGCGTGTGCTACAGAAAGTGACAGTGAGCTGGGAGCTGAAATCGTCAAGGAGTAAATGACGAGGACTCCTTCCTGGCCTGCCCGGAACTTCGAACCAGAGCATTCTAGAGAGGAGAGAGGGAGAATGGTCGGGAAGGGGCAACTGGAAGCAAAGAGGGCCCCCCCTCCTGCCGAGAGGTCTGAGAGAAAGAGCCCTCCCCTGACAGGGCTGCTCGGGAAGCAGGGTCCACAGGGATCTGTCATCAGTGTTAGGAGTGGGTGCCGGAAGACACGAGAAAATTACAAGGGAAAGGGGTGGTACAGGGGTTGGGGAGAGGAGACCCCAAGGGGCCCTGAACAGTACAGCTGGGACTGGACCTCAGGGAAACCAGGGATGCTGGGGAAGCGTGGGAGTGGGGACCAGGGCTGGGCGTGGCTGGGTAGGAGGCAGGCACCCTATCCTCACCCCTCAGAGTCCCCCTAATCAAACAGGACCGGCTGCGGTGTGGACCAAGGTCACTGCCACCCTGGCTTTGCCCTGGAGCCCATGGAGCTGAGACCTGACACCAGCCACAAGGAGAATGTGCCCCCCAGGCCGGCCACCCCCCTGGGGCCCCTCACAGGTTGGTCTTCTGGCAGCGCTGGTGGGCTGGGAACCCCCCTGCTCAGGTTCCCGGGGCTTCCAGAAGCCACAGAGCTGGTTCAGCCAAGAGTGGGAGTAGCCCAAAGACAAATGCAGATTCCTATTTACTTGCCGGTTTCTCTGTGTTCTAGCTGTGTGACCGTGGGGCAAGGTGCTTAACTTCTCTGACCTTTAGTTCCTATCTACAAACTTTCATGGCCCACACTACCTGCCAGGCCCTCCCAGGCATCTCACCCGCCCCCAAGAGGCCTTGTCTCCCGGCTGCAGAATGGCCTGGGGGCTGGGGAGACCGGCAGGGAGGGAGCGCCACCACCTTGGGGCCAGAGCAGCCCACGTTTAGCTGTTTGATATGCTGAGTCTTGCTTTCACCCCAGCTGCGGACGCCCCAGCACCTCTTTGCTCAAGCTGGATACCAGGGAGCCATCAGCGACACTTCTCTTTCCTTCACCCTCTTCTAGGCCTTCTCAGCAGACCTGATCTGTCTCCTTCTCTCCACCCTCCTGCCGCCCCCATGCCAGCCCCATCGTCTCTCGCCTGGGACCCCTCAGCAGCCTCCCAGCTATCTCCCTGCTTCCCTCTGCCCTCCTCCCTGCCCCTGCCCTGTCCCTGCTCTGAGTCCCTGCACTGTCACCAGGTCGCTGCTCTGGCTCAAGACCCCCCGGGTGCATCCATTGGTCCGCCTGGGATGACAGAGCTGACGCAGACCTCTGGAGCCTGGGCTCCCTCCCGTGTGGCGCCCTGTCCCTCCCCAGCACTGACCACCAAGTTCTCCCCCAGGACATAAGTGTCCTCTTTTTAGAGCAATGGAGACTCCGGAAGAGCCTGGCCAGTACACATGGCCGGTGGGTGCCCGTGGGCCAGGCCGAGAGCAGGGGGGCTGCCACCACACCATCCCCGGGAGCAGCGCTGTGCCAGGAGCCCTGCCGCGTCCAGAGCAACCTGACCAGCCCCAGCCTGGGCCTCGCCCTGAGGGACACGCCCGGCAGCTGACCAACTCAAGCTTCCGACAGCCGAGCAACTTGCCGCCCCTGGCCGGGAGGCCCCAAAGAAGAGCCCAGGCGTTTGCCGTCCAGCAGAGCGACCTGAGCATCAGGGAGACGAGCGTGGCTGAGTGGGGACGTCGCCTCTGGTCGCACAGCATGCCCGGGGGAAGCCCTCTACCCCGAGGGCCACTGGCTTCCCCAGCCTCCCGCCCGAGGTGGTCCCGGCTGCTGTCCACCAATAGTCCCTGCCCAGACATTGGGCCCGCTGCAGGCCTGGGCCCGCTCGAAGGGCACACATGGCTGGACCCCAGATCCCAGTGTGGCCTGGGGGGCTGGACCTCCAGGCTCGTGGGGGAACCCCTCATCCTGGAAGACCTGGCTGCCCCTGCCCAGAGCCGGACTAGGGCTCCGTCCCAAGTTGCCATTCACCAGCTGCTGGCCTCTGTGCAACGCCTGGAGCGTGAGGCAGTCCGTCTCAGGTGCCAGGCACCCTGGGAACCCCCAGGCCCTGTGCAGCAGGAGTCCTGGACCAGAGCTGGCCAGATACTCCCTGCTCACCCCCAGCCCAGCCAGCCTGTGCTTGCTTCCTGGGATGAGAGGAGGAAACATTCCCAAGGTTTCAGGGAAACTGCAGGTTTCCCGGAAGCACCAGGAATCCAGGATGGTCTCTCAGACTCTCAGGCAAGCAGCAAGCCTGCATCACTGGAGACTACTTTGGAGATGCTTCCCGGGGTTGCCCTTGACCCTGAGCAAGGGGTCCTTCCTGGCCACCCTGTAAGACGAGGAGAGAAGTGCTCCACAGGGACTACATACGGCAGGGGACAGAGGGAGGACCCCCTGCTCCCTCAAGGGGCAGGCAGCAGGGAGGCCAGACTCTGCTCTTCAGCCTTGTCCAGTTCAGCCCAGGCCATCCTCCCTGGGCGGGAAGGAGGGGACAGGACCCCGCGGGAGCAGGTCGGCAGGGAAGAAGAGAGGCCGGCTTCTGGTCTGCCAGACATGGCCCCCGTGAGGAGTGCCCTGCAGGTAGAGGCCAGAGGGGTCTGGGATGGGAACTGGGGGACTCAGGGCTGGGGGAGGAGGGCTGCCTCCCAGGAATTCTCGCTCCAAGCTGGGTGTCACTCCTCTGTCACCCTCCCTCAGAAAGGGAGGCTGTGGGCAGGCAGGCTTAGCAGGGGGTGTCCAGTCCTGCTTGCTTCTTGGCCTGAGTGCTGTGTCGTGTCCCTTTGTTTTCCAAGAACACAGCCAGAAACACTGTGAGCCTGGACTCTGAGATAGGCCGGTGAGGTCATGGGCTGGGGGTGGGAGCCAGGGCCATGCTCCTGGGGCGCCTCCTCTCCCATTTGCCTGCAGACTCGGGCCTGATGGAGATAAGGCCTGGATGGCAGATCCTTGCAGAATTTCAGGGGGAGGGAAGGCCCCAAGGACAGGAATGCGGGGGCTGCCGCTCCCGGGAATCCTAAACCCGTGAGGGTGTCCTGCATTCATTCCCCTGCCCCCAGGAGCCCTCTTGTCTGGGATTTCCAAGGCTAGCCCATAGAGGGAAGTTCTCCCGGGGTCCAGCCAGCTCTCCTGCCGCAGCGTGGAGCATCACCCTCCGTGCTGGAAAGGCGACGTGGGTGCTGCTGAGCCCCCAGCTCTCCCTGGGACTGGGGACTGGGCCCATCCCCTGGTCAGCCTGGTCTGTCCCCAGCCGGCAGTGGCTGTCCAGATGTTTCAGAGCGTGTCGGCACTGGGCGCAGAGGCGGCGGGCGATGGCAGCGGCCGTGGCGCTGGGCTGCCGGCAGCTGTTGCGCAGGGACCTACGGGCGCCGCGGTGGACACTGTGGCTCCGGGAGGCCCAGCTGGAGGCGGTGTGGGGACGACACACGCAGGCCCTGCTGGCGCGGACCTTCCAAAAGGTTAGGGGCCTCCAGGTTGGACCGTGGGGAGATGACGAAGTGCCGTGTGTCTGGGGAGGAGGCTCTCCTGGGGCGCAGGTTGTTGCTCCTGAGTGTTGACAGTAGGGGGGAGGCAGTGTCAGCCCAGACATTACCCAGCTCTGCCTGAATTCAAATCCTGTCTCCGCCACTTTTCTTTTCCCCACATTTTCTCACTGAGCTTGGGCAAGTTACTTAACCTCTCTGTGCCTTCGTCTCTTTAGCTTTAAAATGGGATCATAGGGACTCCTCTGGTGGCGCAGTGGTTGGGAGTCCGCCTGCCAATGCAGGGGACACGGGTTCGAGCCCTGGTCCGGGAGGATCCCACATGCCGTGGAGCAGCTGGGCCCGTGCGCCACAGCTACTGAACCTGCGCTCTAGAACCTGCGAGCCACAAGTACTGAATGAGCGTGCTACAACTACTAAAGCCCGTGCACCTAGAGCCCGGCTCCACAACAAGAGAAACCAAGGCAATGAGAAGCCCGTGCACCGCGATGAAGAGTGGCCCCCGCTGGCGGCAACTAGAGAGAAAGCCTGCGTGCAGTAACGAAGACCCAACGCAGCCAAAAATAAATAAATAAATAAGTTGATTAAAGAAAAAATGGCATCATAATAGTACATACCTCTCAGGGTTGTTGTGAGGTTAAATTAATAAACATAAGGGACTCAGAACCCTGCCTAGCACATAGCAAGCACTCTACCGTTTCAGTGGTTGCTACTTTTTGTTTGTTTTGCTTTTTGTTTCTGTTTGGTTTCACTGTGTGTCATGCGGGATCCTAGTTGCCCAACCAGGGATCGAACCCATGCCCCCTGCAGTGGAAGTGCAGAGTCTTAACCACTGGACCGCCAGGGAAGTCCCGGTTGTTATTTTTAACTAGTGGTTTGCCAGCCAGGGCTAGGAGGGAACTTCTATGTTCTTCCCTCCTTGGGAAAAGTGCTTTAGGAGGGCCCAGCTCTAGGTTTTGTCTCCCAAGGAAAACCCTGCCTCTTGGGCTCTATCTCTCCATTCATTCATTCATTCCCAAAGAGGCAGGGGAGTCTAATGGTATGGTTAAAACCACAAGGTCTGACTCGTGTCCCCGCCCTTCCTGGTGCCTGCCCCCCCCCCCGCACCCTCGCTGCTCAGGGTACACTTGAGGCTACAGCCAACGTCCCTCTTCCTCTTCTCTCTTGTCCCAGTGGAGAAACTTGATTCAGCAGCAGAAAAAAGGGTGGCTTCACATCCAGGCTGGGCCAGGACCCCCATCCTCTGGGGGAGGCCAGGACCGAGACCCCTCAGGAAGGAAGCTGGTGGTGGACACCGCCTGGAGAAGCAGGTGGTCTGGGACACCCCAGGTCAGTCAGTGTGACCTGGGCAGTGCCAGTGGCCTTCCCTCCCTCCTCGTCCCCCATTTCCCCTCACCCACAAGAGAATGAGGATAAAACCAGCACATGTGGACCAAGATTTGTGCAAAAGGATGTCCATCACGGCGTTATTTACACTTCGTGAAAACTTCGAAATAGTCTAATACCCAACAGCGAGAGAGAAAATTGTAGTTTAACATTTAGCAACAGTTCAATATGATGCTTACTGAGATGTTTTAAATTCCTCCCCACTCTTTTTTTCTTTATTTTTTGTTTCGGTAGCTTTACTGGTGTTCTTTCTAATCATAACAGTAATGCATGTTTGATTTGAAAAAACATTCGAGATAGATGGAAGTATTTCAATCAATTTGAAAGTTTCACCTCCCTCCTTATGTATATTATTCCCCTTCTTGGAAGTAGGTTTATGGGTATTTGCATAGAATTTTTAATGAGAAGGAAAAGGGTTATGGCAATGTTCAATGAAAAACAAAAAGAGAATACAAAAATAGTACCTAAAATATTTTTTCCTATGAACGTAAAACGGTGCATAGAAAAGAAAACCAGAAGCGAAAATACTAAAATGTTGCATAGCAATGTGAATTACTTAATACCACTGAACTGCTCACTTAAAAATGGTTAAGATGGGGACTTGCCTGGTGGTGCAGTGGCTGGGAGTCTGCCTGCCAATGCAGGGGACACGGGTTCAAGCCCTGGTCCAGGAGGATCCCACATGCTGCGGAGCAACTAAGCCCGTGCGCCACAACTACTGAGCCCGAGTGCCACAACTGCTGAAGCCCAAGTGCCCCTCAGCAAGAGAAGCCACTACAACGAGAAGCCCACGCACCTCAGCAAAGAGTAGCCCCTGCTCACTGCAACTAGAGAAAGCCCGTGCGCAGCAACCAAGACCCAACACAGCCAAAAATAAATAAATTAATTAATTTAAAAATGGGTTAGAATGGGTATCCTCAGAAAATCTACAAACAACAAATGCTGGAGAGGGTGTGGAGAAAAGGGAACCCTCTTGCACTGTTGGTGGGAATGTAAATTGATACAGCCACTATGGAGAACAGTATGGAGGTTCCTTAAAAATCTAAAAATACAACTACCATATAACCCAGCAATCCCACTACTGGGCATATACCCGGAGAAAATCGTAATTCAGAAAGAGTCATTTGAGGCTTCCATGGTGGTAGAGTGGTTAAGAATCCACCTGCCAATGAAAGGGACATGGGTTCGATCCCTGGTCTGGGAAGATCCCACATGTCGCGGAGCAACTAAGCCCATGTGCCACAACTACTGAGCCTGCGCTCCAGAGCCCGTGAGCCACAACTCCTGAAGCCCAGGCACCTAGAGCCCATGCTCCACAACAAGAGAAGCCACCGCAATGAGAAGCCCACACACTGCAACAGAGTAGCCCCTGCTCGCTGCAACCAGAGAAAGCCTGCGTGCACCAACAAAGACCCAACTCAGCCAAAAATAAATTAAAAAAAAAAAAAAAAGAGTCATGTACCACAATGTTCATTGCAGCACTATTTACAATAGCCAGGACATGGAAGCAACCTAAATGTCCATTAACAGATGAATGGATAAAGAAGATGTGGCACATATATACAATGGAGTAAGTATTAGCCACAAAAAGGAACAAAACTGAGTTATTTGTAATGAGGTGGATGGATTTAGAGTGTGTCATACAGAGTGAAGTAAGTCAGAAAGAGAAAAACAAATACCGTCTGCTAACGCATATATGTGGAATCTAGAAAAATGGTACTGATGGACCTAGTCACAGGGCAGAAATAAAGACGTATATGTAGAGAACGGACTTGACACAGTGGGGGAAGGGGAGGCTGAGATGTAGTGAGAGCGTGGCACTGCCATATATACACTACCAAATGTAGAACAGATAGCTAGTGGGAAGCTGCTGCATAGCACAGCGAGAGCAGCTTGATGCTTTGTGATGACCTGGAGGGGCGGGAGGGAGGCTCAAGAGGGAGGGGAGGGCTTCCCTGGTGGCTCAGTGGTTGAGAGTCTGCCTGCCGATGCAGGGGACACGGGTTCGTGCCCCGGTCCGGGAGGATCCCACATGCCGCGGAGCCACTGGGCCCGTGAGCCATGGCCGCTGAGCCTGTGCGTCCAGAGCCTGTGCTCCGCAACGTGAGAGGTCACAGCAGTGAGAGGCCCGCGAACCGCAAAAAAAAAAAGAGGGAGGGGATATGGGGATATAGGTATACATATAACTGATTGACTTTGTTGTACAACAGAAACTAACACAACATTGTAAAGCAATTATACCCCAATAAAGATGTATAAAAAAATTCAAAAAGTTAAAAAAAGAAAGTCACAATAATCATATCAGTATTCCTTTAAAAAAATGGTTAACATGGTAAATTTTATATTACGTGTATTTTACCACTATTAAAAATACAAATAAATAAATAAATGTCATCTCCCATCCCCCTCCCCAAAAAAATGCTAAAATGGTGGTCATCTCTGGAGCGGTGAGATTAAAGGTGGTTATTTTCTTTTCCTCCATTTTCCATTCCAGTGATGTATTGTTTTTGTTCCTATTTCTAAATGAAACAAATGTGTTTAAAATAATTATTTAAGTAATATTTATTTTAATGCATGTGTGCTGTAAAAAATCCTAATAGTTTTTTCGAGAATTCAGCAAAAGCAGAACCCTCCCCCCAGATCACTTACATAATCAGGAGTAGAACGTACTGTCTGGAACAGAACAGGGGGTGGCTCAGTGCACCTTTGCTCCTGCAGGCAGATGGCACTGCAGGACTTGGGTGGATGGGTTGGGACTAGGTGCCCTCCCTCTGCCTGGGCATCAGTTTCTCTCTGGGCAATTTTACTCTCAGTCCAAGGAGTCGGAGGGAGGAGGCGGGAGCACAGCGATTCCGTTGTGTTCTGGGCCGAGGCCAGAAGGAGGAGACAGGGGAGTCCAGACCCTGCAGGCTGGTAAGATGTGGGGCGCTGAGAAACGGGGGAGACGGAGCCAGGCCGGGCAGGGAGTCCTCAGTGAGTGAATGAGTGCTTATCAAGTATCTACTCTGGCAACTTCCCAGACAAGATCTCATTTGATTCTCTCGTGGTGACCTCAGCAAGGCATTGTGCCCATTTTACTGATGGGGAACTGAGGCACAGAGACATGAAGTGACCAGCTCAAAGACACAGAGTATGAGAGGCGCGCATCCTGCATTTGTGTGCCATGGACGCTGGTACAGGCCGGACAGAAGCTTGAGTGTTAGAATTGGCAAGTCCTTAGACATGACTCACTCGTGGGGAAACTGAGGCCCAGAGATGGAGAGGGATTGGCCGGAGGCCACATGGCCTGGGGTCCCAGGAGTCAGTGGTCCCTCCTGGCCCTGACTTCCCCTCCCTTCACTCTCTCTTCCCCCTCTCTTCGTTCCCTGTAGTCTTCCTCCTGTGGTGCCATCAGAAGGAATGGGCCAGGCAGGAGAAGGGGGTCCAGGGAGAGGCCTCCGGGGCCGTGCTGAGGGCTCAGAGGATGGAGACGCCCCCCCCAGGCATGGTGCTCTCCTGCTGCAGATGCGGCCTGGGTGTCCCCACTGGACACCCAGTGCCAGAGGGCCTGGCTCTGCAGGTAGGGGGAAGTGGAAATGGGGACCGCCTCCCCTGAGGCAGAGGGTGAGATGCAGCTGGGAGATGTACTTTAAGTCAATTCTTGACTCCTAGTGTTGAAATGATGAAAATAAGAAATGAATACATGTGCCATTTACTGAGATGCTAAGACCTGGCAGACACTGCCCAGAGGCTGGGATTTAGTTATAAGCAAAGCTTAATGCCCGCTGTCACTGGCCCTCATGGAACCCATGGCCCAGTGCGGAGACAGGCAGGAAATTAACAATCACAAAGGGTGTGTGTGTGTGAATACCACCAAAGTTAAGTGTTGTGAAGGGAAGAAACACAGATCTACATGAAGTTGTTTTTTTCCTTGTTAACTATTTTATTATGGGACTTTTAATCTTACATAAAAGTAGGGAAAATAGGATAATCAACCTCAGTGTACCCATCATCCAGTTTCATGAAAATCACCTCCTGAGAAAATTTGTTTAATCCGTACCCTGGCTACTTCCCCCACTACATAATTTTGAGGCAAATCCCATGCATCCTACCATTTCATCTGTAAATATTTCTGTAGCATCTCTAAAACATAAAGTGTCTTTTAAACAACAGAACCACCATGCCAGGATCACACCTAAAAAATGAATAATTCCTTAATACCAACAAATATCTGGTCAGCATTCAAATTTCCAATTGTTTTACAAGCAAATATGTTGTTATAGTTTTTTGTTTTTGGTTTGGGTATTTATTTATTTATCTTGGCTGTGCTGTTAGTTGCGGCACGTGGGATCTTTGTTGTGGCATGCAGACTCTTAGTTGCGGGATCTAGTTCCCCAACCAGGGATCGAACCCAGGCACCCTGCATTGGGAGCACGCAGTATTACCCACTGGACCACCAGGGAAGTCCCTGTTGTTATAGTTTGTTTGTATTGGGATCTAAATAAGGCCCACATGCTGTCATTGGTTGAGGGGTCCTTAAGCTCTTTTTAATCTAGGGACTCCCCTCTGTTGTTTTTGTTTGTTTCTTTGTTTCCTTGCAAGTTATCTGTTGAAGAAACCAGGCTGCTTGTCAGGTAGAGTTTCCTACTGTCTGCATTTTGCTGATTGCATCCCCCGATAGAGTTTTCTTTTTCATAAATTTATTTATTTATTTATTGTCTGCGTTGGGTCTTCGTTGCTGCGCGCGGGCTTTCCCTAGCTGCAGCGAGTGAGGGCTACTCTTTGTTGTGGTGCACGGGCTTCTCATTGCAGTGGCTTCTCTTTGCTGCGGAGCGCAGGCTCTAGGCGCGCGGGCTTCAGTAGTTGTGGTACAAGGGCTCAGTAGTTGCAGCTCGCAGGCTTAGTTGCTCCGCGGCATGTGGGATCTTCCCGGACCAGGGATTGAACCCGTGTTCTCTGCATTGGTAGGCGGATTCTTAACTACTGCACCACCAGGGAAGTCCCCAATAGAGTTTTCTATGAGAACTTTTGACAAAGGGAGCTGACCTCAACCAGGGTTCAGCAGAGATGGGAAGGGTGCATGGCTGACTGGTGGAGGGACAGCAGACAGGAGTGCCAGGCAGAGGGAATGGAACAGCATGTGCAAAGACCTCTGACAGGGAGAGGAACATGGAAAATGCAAAGAACGGCAGTCCAGTCGGAGCCCTGCTAGTATGGGGTTGGGGACTGGGGTGCTTTGAGATGAAGTTGGAAAGGTGTGTAATGGTGGGTGGGGGACAGACCATGCAGACAGTGCCTTGTTGTCAGTGGGGAGGAGTCGAAATTTGATCATCAGAGCAAGGGGACTGCTGCTGGCGTGTTTTAGCAAGAGAGTAAGATAATTTGATTTGAGATGTGAAAAATACCACTCTGGTTACTGTGTAGCCACTGACTGGAGGGGCGGGGGCAACAGTGGATGCAGGAGGGCAGGCAGGAGGCTGCTGAGGCCATCCGGGCACCCAGAAGTGACGGTGTGGCCTGAGCAGATGGCATGCTGCACCATCCCACAGCAGCCCCATTTTACAGACAAGAAAGCTGAGGCTCAGAGAGGTGAGTGGCTTGCCCAAGGCCTCAGTGGTGTGTCTGGCACATGGCAGGAGGCTGTAGCTGCAGGCATTACAATGAGCACCGGCACCTTCTCTTGGCTCTCCAGGTGCTTTGGGGCCTGGCAGCGGTTCGCGCAAAGAGGGACCCGGTACCGGGACCCCATGGCCAACCACGGGCAGGGACCCTGAGGATGTGCCTGCAGCGGTGGGTGCAGACGAAGCAGCTCCAGGCCTCAGATGGGGCGAAGGTGACCCAGCTGCCCCTTTGTTGGCGGGAGGCAGGTGAGCAAGTGGTGGGCCAAGGGGCTCCCTCTCTCTCCCACTCCAGCAAATAGCATCACTTAAGCTCCTTCTGCAGTCGCCCAGTTGATTTATGGATGCTCGTGGTGGGAGGTGATGGGATCGGGAGTTTTCTCGGGGATGCAGCCTGGCAGGCCTGGGAGGGTCCGGAGGGGTCCCTGGAGCAGCAGGCTTTGGTGGGCCCCATCCTGACCTCCCTCATGAGCTCCTCTAGGCGAGAGACCTGTTCAATCTTCCACCTGGAAGAGATGTAGCCCCTGCTTCTGGGAAGCTTCTGGTCTTAGGGGGATGTACAACTCCTGCCCCTGACCGACCAAAACGTGACAGAGGAAGATGGGATCTTCCAGGTGCCCCCGTGGGGAGGGTTTGGGGGTGGTGGGAGGGGGCAGTAGCCACGAGGGGAGAGGTCCTAAGGGGCCTGAGGCAGCGTCCACCAATGGCTTTGAGCAGAGGGTGGGGTGGTCACTGATTCATCTCTTGTCTGCTTCTCAGGGAACATGGCCCTCCTCAGCTCAGCCCCTGGGGGGGCCGCAGCCCACGGCCTGGTGGTGGTGGCCCAGGCCCAGGCGCTGCCCCAGGAGCAAGGCCGGGGCTCCCTGCAGGAGGCCGGCCGGAAGCTGGCCCTCCACCGGGCGCTGCTGCTCTGGAGGACGCAGCTCTCCCAGCGCCAGTGGGCGGAGCAGGTGTCCGTGAATTCGTGACCTGGGGTTGGGCCTGGAGGACATGGGGTGGGAAGGTGAGCAGTCCTCAGCACTGGATGGAGTGTCCCATAGGGAATGGGCCACATCCTGCTCCTCTCTGTGGCCCCAGCATGGGGCCTGGCACCCTGTGGTGCCCAGCAGGCATGGGGCCGGGGGTGGTAGCCTAGGGACGCTGAGTCAGTGATTGAGCACAGAGCTGTGGGGAACAGGGAGTGGTCGGGGCACAGACACAGAGTCCTGCCAAGGTGGCTGGAACCTGATGGGGAGGTTGGTTTAAAGCTCGTCTCCCTCCCCAGAATCTGGACCCACCTCTCACCCATCTCCTGGCTAAGTGGGAGCCCCCTGGTGGCGGGAACCGTGTCTGTCTCCTCACCGCTGTCTCCCAGCGTCTTGCAGATGCCCAGGCTGCGGAAGGCACAGAACAAATACCGTAAATGAATCAGTGAAGGAGCCACTTTTTCCCCTGCCCCCATTTGCCTTATTACACAGCTGGAGAAACTGAGGCTCAGAGGGGTCAAGCAGCTTGCTCTAAATCACACTGAATCAGGAGCAAGAAGGTCCCTATAGTGAGACCTTCTTGTGATGCTTTTATACAAGATGGGATGCTGGGACTCAGAGCCCAGGCTGATGGTTATGGGTGAGAGAGCCAGTAGAGGTCAGGAGGGGCCAGCTTCACTGACAGAATGTCAGCGGGAATGTAACCTAGCAGCTGCAGGGTTAAGAATTCTGTCCTTAAAAGCTATGCACCTAGCAGAGGAGCTCCCACACTGCGATCTATTGAAAGTCAGCCCTCGACACAAGGGGTTGTAAACAAACAAACAAACAACCCAAAGTAACAAACAAAAAAGAACAAAACAAGAAAAAAATAAAAGCAAACCAAAAAAAGCTATACACCTGGCATCCATCAGCCCCACACCCACTTGGTCCACTTGGACCCTCAGTCTCTTTTAATGCGTCCCTGGAACTCTAAGGAAACTCAGTTCACCATGATCCTTCAGAGTGTAGCCCTCCCTCCCCCAGTCTATCCTCTGGCCTTTGGGTACCGGGTCACAGTCCATATCTCCCTGCAACATATCTGAGGCTGCCCTGTAGCCTGAGATGAGTGCTTGGATCCCAGGTCTGCTGCTGTTTGGAGTTTGGGGAAGTGACCTTCCCCCAGGCCTCAGTTTCCCTACCTTTATAACCGAGTGGAGGCAGAAATACTGGTGTGGGCTCTTGAGTCCTGGGTCCCTGGGCCTGGGCTCGGCTCTACTCCCCATCAACTGTGTGGCCCCCACGCACCCAGGTAGTGTGGCGAGGATCAACCAGGTGATCAGGGCAAGTAGAGCTGTGGTCTCAGCCTCAGCTGCTCACGGGGGGTCACCCTGGGGGCTTTGGAAAAGTTGGGAAGCCCAAGCCGCACCCAGACCATTACTTCAGTATCTCCTGGGCTGGAACCCCAGTGAGCATCGGTATTTCTTAGAGCCCCCAGTGGTCCTAGTGGGTGGCCCGTGTGGGAGGTGGGGTTGCCCAGCTCTGGCCCAGCGTTTGACTCACGGTGGCACCCTTCCAGCACCCCCAGCTAGGGGTGACTGGGGGCCCCGGCACTCACTTGCCGCCTCCAGTAGCTCCTTCTTCGAGGGCGTGCAGCAGCGGGCGCTGCGTCACAGCCTGAGGGGTTGGCGCCTGAGGGCACGGGATCCGGGCAGCGCCAGGACCACCTTGGCCCCAGCGGTTCTGGGCGGCGTCCTGGGAGGGGAGGCCCTGCCAGGCCGCAGGACACCCCGCAGCTCCCTGGAGCAGGTGAGGGGGAGAGGGTGGGGAGGGCTGGGAAGGGGAGGGGAGGGGAGGGGGGACGGGGGTGGCAGCGCCCGGGGCACCCAGGACTCCACACCTCCTTCCCCAGGCTTCCCCGGGCCCCCGCCCTCCTGGAGGCGTTCCGGGTGAGCTTATGTGGGCAGCTGGGCGGCGGCAGCAGGGGCAGCACCTCCTGCTCTGGCAGGCGCAGGCCCAGCAGTCCCGGGGCGCGGCAAGGCGGCACCAGCACACCCTTCAGCGGCGGTAGGGACCCCTCCCCAGGACGGGTGAGCCATGCTGCCCACCACCCTTGGATTTACTGTTTCCCATCAATCCTGGCCACCAGGGATTAAGCTGGGCTTATTTAAATTCACTTCCCAGAGCCCTCAGGCTTTAGTTGAGAATGGAATTTTAACTCCAGCAGCCCCACGAGAAAGGGGTCCACAAGGCACGGTAATAATAGCTCCCAGTTAGGGGATGCTTCCCACGTGCTAAGCCCTTTATGTGCTTTGTCACGTTTCATCCCCAGAACACGATGTGACATATCCCCATTTTACAGAAGGGAAAGCTGAGGCCCAGAGTGGTCAAGTGACCAGCTTACCCAGGTCTATCTGACTTAGAGCCTGAGATCACATCCACTCTGATCCCCGGCCACTCAGAACAAAGAACCCCTGAGACGAAGGCCTCTGTCCCCAGCTCCGGGGAACCCCTCGGGGCCACTGGCCTCAGAGTCAGCTTGATTCAGCCCCGATGGTGAGGGTGGTTGCACGCTTTTCCAGGACCCCAGCGGCCTTGTGGACACCACCCCTATGGGTTCTCAACAGCCTCCTGGCCGGGCAGTCAGCCAATTACAGGTCCATCAGCACTTACTGAGCACCCACTGAGTGCCAGCCCAGTGCTGGTCTGCTACAAAGAAGCACCCTGGGTCGCATCTGTTAGGGAGACAGACGCCTAAACTCATTATAAGTCATGGTACAGTCTAGGATCAAAAGAGGTAATTGGGGTCAGTAGCAATTTTTTGTCATTTTTTTTTTTATTAGAAAATGAAACATGCTCATTATAGAAAACCCAGAAAATATAAATGAAAAAATATTCTTTCATGACTCTCTCTACCCAAAGATAAGTGCCAGACCAGAAGCATTAGTTCTGATACCTGCAAAGGGTGACAAAGAGCTGGGTGGCCTAGCACGAGGGAAGAGGCCACAAGGAAACCCGGGCACAAAGAGTGACGCTGCATGGCGGTCTAGGGACGTGTCATTGCAGGACACATAGCCCCAGAGTTACTGGCAGGCCGCAGAGTGTTCCTCAAGATGAACTGGTACCACCAAGAATCCTGTTTCAGGATGCCACAAAACATGTCATAGACTCTAGAAAAGTTTCTAAGAAAAAAAGATGAAAGTGGTTTGTTTTCAATGGAATTGAAACGGACTGGCTTTGGTTATTTGCAGAATCCACATATTTACCTATGTGGGGCTATGGCGACAGCAGATTCTGGGGTCTCAGGGTATTTTATTTCTAGATCTGTGTTTCAAGAGAATTTTATTTTCAGAGTATGTTTATAAACACTTCCATTTCATTTCTGTCAGCAAAGGCAGGCAGGGATCCCGTTTACTGATGGAGAAACTGAGACTTGTAGAAACAAAGTAAATGTCAGGAATGGTAAATGGTAACTAAGGGGCTGAATTCCAGGCCCCCCCCTTTCTACCACACGCACACGCGCACCCAGGCAGTCCTCACCTAACGACGGGGGCGGGTTTTATGCCACCTCACGGTGGCACAGACTCCCTTAGAGAGCCCCTGGTGTCCATATAGTGCAGTCGCTGGGGGCTCGGGCCCTGGAGTCAGACCACTCCGTAGAGGTGAGGCCTCAGACAAGTAATTTGACTTTATGAGGCTGAGTGGGGAGAGTAATGCCCACCTCACAGGGTGTACCTGGCACAGGTAAGCTCTGATTGGTAGCCATTTTTGGTCCACTCGCCTTCCTGAGTCTCGAGCCATGTGGGAGTATGGGGAAAGAGGCAGTGGCCTGTACTGATGGCCATACTACTCTCGGGCCTTTCCTGTCTCCTCTGGGAGCCTCAGGGCTCGCGGGAGAATCCGTCCCACTTGTGTGCACACAAATAGGAGGCCCTGTTACTGATTGGGAAAGGAGTCCTGCCAGGTCACTTGGGCCCCTAGACGTCCAAGCCCATTGGTTCAGGGTTTCCTCTTTGTTCCCTCAGGCCCGCAGCTGTAGGCCACAGGCCACAGGGCCTGGCCTGCCCAGCCCAACCAAGCACCACAGCCCCAGTGGACAGAGAAAGCAGAGAGAAACGTCCCGGACTCCCTCGGGGAATAAACAATGTCTGAAGTGCAGGGATGAGACCGTCACCAGCCCTCACGGGCCTGGAAATCAGCTTTGAACTCTTGGCGAATCTGTCTTATGTATTTACTGTTTTTCCCCACCCATCTCCTCTTCTGGAATATTTCACAATTTTGAGAAAACAATTACAATTTCTCCTGGCCCACCCTTTGGGGTCACAGCCCAAGCCTTTGCAGGAGACTTGGGCAGAGGTGGTGGCAGCAGGGACACAGGCTCAACACCATTTCTTGTTAACTCTCTTCCTAGGGCTCAGCTTCCAGAAATACCAGGGGGAGAGCTTACTCCCCTGAATGATGTGTTAACCTCTTCTGACGCCCCTTTGCCAGGTGACAGAGAGCCTCCCCTCGGCCCTGCCTCCCAGTTCCAGCTGCTGGGGCGAGGGCCAGCGCCCTACGGGGCCAGAAGGGGACCCAGCTCTGAGACCAAAGACCTCGAGGGCAAAGGTGAGGCCGAGCAAAGGTGTCTGGGGTGGGAGCACAGTGTGTGCGTGGAGAGGGAGGGCTGAGAGCAGGGGTGGAGAGGGAGGGCTGAGGGTGTGGGCTGGGCTGAGTGGCTTGCCTGACCTGGGCCCTCTCTGGCCGGTGCTCGTCCCGCAGGATTCTGCAGACCAGGCCTAGGCCCGTGGCTCTGCCCTCTTTCCTGGCCATGAAGGGGTCGTGATGCCCTTTGCTGTCAGGACACACACCAGGGCCTCTGCCCTCAGGAGGAAGTACCTGCAGCGCTGGCGCCTTGAGGCACTGCTTCGCCGGCTCCGGGGTTCCCTGCAGGCCAGGCCCGGGCAGCTGCATGGCAGCGCTGGGTAGCCGCTCAGGGGACGGAGTAGCTGACGCCGACGCTGGCGAGTGGGGTGGCCCCTCCCCACCCTCACGCTGACCTCCCATCACGTCCCATTCCCAGCCCTAACCCCTGGAAACGCAGTCTCTGAAAGTAAGTTCAGGCCTTTGGACCTACCAAGGCTGAAACCTTGGGAACAGGTGCAGGAATCTGCATTGTTAACACATCTCAGATGACACCTCCTCGTCACATCCCCTTCCTCCTGGTGCTGCAGAGTTGCAGGCAGGGAGAGGCAGCAGAGGGGCTGGGGGCTGCCGGG
Source organism: Phocoena phocoena (assembly GCF_963924675.1). NCBI lineage: Eukaryota > Metazoa > Chordata > Mammalia > Artiodactyla > Phocoenidae > Phocoena > Phocoena phocoena. Next base: position 9,074,524 of record NC_089219.1, read on the forward strand.
CCGGGGACAGTGGTGGGCCCAGCTCAAGGCCTCCTCGTGACTGTCCCCATAGCTCAGGCAGTGGCACCTGAGGCGGGCCTGGCGACGGTGGGCCCTGCGGCTGCAGGTGTCTCAGCGATTACAGCAGCAAGACGGCTGGGTCCATTCCCAGGTACTGGGGGAGGGGGGTGGCCCTGCCCCCCAGCAGGCCCTTCCTAGCCGTGCCACGCCTGCATTCCTGAGCTGCGGCCCTCCCTGCTTGGTGCCCCAGAACCCCTTCTTTTTCAGGGGAGGGGTCAGTTCAGTTAGAGAGAGCAGCCTGGATTCCAGAGCCCTTAATCCAGCTGGTGACCGCGTGCTGAGCACAGTCGTGGCCGTCGCTGGTCCGGGGACGGGCTTGGCCTGTGGCACAGCTGCCACTCACACCGTCTGTGTTGGGTGTGGGTCGCTGAGCGCCACCCCCTGATGTGCACTCAGAACCCAGCTTCCCTGATCGCAGGCCTGTGCGTCTGGCCCGGGGCAGAGGGAAGGGCCTCCTCTTCCCTCGGGGGCAGAAGGAGCTGGGCCCCGGAGTTCCTCCAGCACTGACAGCACACACCCAGGAGGGAGCCAAAGAGCTTCCTGCTCCCCGATTCCAGGCCAGCGTCTGGCAGCCAGGGGCCTGAGGGGCAGAGCCAGCAGCAGTGGGAGGCCTCGGAGCAGGCAGGAAGCCACCAGAGCCCCTGTGCTTGGTGGACTTGGGGTGAAGCAGGGGGCCCAGCAGCAGCTGTGACCCGTTCCCCTGGAAAGGAAAGCAGATCGGAGCCCCACCCACCTGAGGAGTACAGGCTCAGGCACAAGGCGCTCAGGCCAAGAGCTCTGAAGGACAATAAAACGCCCTCCTTAGCCCCGGCTGCTTCTCTCTGTCTCTCCTAAAGGCTGCCCCCTGCCCCAGCCAACCAGCCCCTCTGACCTGCTTCCTCTGCCGTCAGGCCGCCCTGTGGACAACCGGCCCCCTCTCCATCCCCCACCGCCCCCCGGAGCCGGTGAAGCTCCGCAAGCAGGGGCTGGGACAGGGAACAGCCTGCGTGCACGAGTCAGTCACAGCCCCTGGGCGGTGGGGCCTGAAGGCTGATGCCTGGGGAGCAGTGCCAGACAGACAGCTTCCAGGACAGGGTGCATGGAGGGGAGGGAGCGGCGGGCAGAAGGAGGTCCTGCCCGAAAAATAAGCCAGGAAGAAGTCAGTCCTGCTCGGGCCAACCTCACTTTCGCCCTCAATGGTAACAGGCAGGGCATCCCTTCACCCCTCAGAGCCAGGGGAGAAAAGGGAAGGCCAAGGGCTCCACCACGCACAAAGGTTCAGACACCTTTAACCCTTAAGAGGCACTTTCTCTCTCGAGCATGTGAGGAGACAACTGAGGGTAAGCTGTGACAAAGCGAGAGAGAGGCATGGACATATATACACTACCAAACGTAAGGTAGATAGCTAGCGGGAAGCAGCCGCATAGCACAGGGAGATCAGCTCGGTGCTTTGTGACCACCTAGAGGGGTGGGATAGGGAGGGTGGGAGGGAGGGAGACGCAAGAGGGAAGGGATATGGGAACATATGTATATGTATAACTGATTCACTTTGTTATAAAGCAGAAACTAACACACCATTGTAAAGCAATTATACTCCAATAAAGATGTAAAAAAAAAAACCAGCGCGCTGTAGAAAAGGGAGAAACTCAGCTGAGCTCTCGGCTAGGAGGCGACAACTATTAGGTTTCAGTCCAAGGCCCATCCAGGGGCCAGGGCCTGGCAGGGCAGTGGGCCGCCCCTTCATTCCCGAGTGGGTCGTGCCTGGCTGCAGCGCCTTGACCTCGCCATGTCTCCTCTGCAGTCCCACAGAGCCCACTGCCACGTTCGCTTTGCTTGTCCTCCATAGGCCCCAAGAGCAAGGTCACTGGCAGTCCCAGGCTGGCTCCTAGGGGCTCCGTCAATGACAACCCTTCTCAGGGAGGATGCGTTCTGCCCACGTGCTCCTCTGGGGGATGGGGCTGCTTCCCACCGGAGCACAGACTCTCAGCTAAGCAGGGAACACCTGGCTCCGGTGTGGGGCGGACTCCGGTCCAGCCAGAGCCTGGAATCCTCACACCAGTCTAGCTGCCATCATCGTGTCAGGGGGTGGGGGGAAGCGAAGGAGAACGGGGGTCTCCCAGAGAACCAGGACGGAGAGGAGGAAGGCGGGACACAGTGGCCTCAAGCTAAGGCTGTCAGGGCTCAGGGTCACGGCGCCTCTGTCTCCCTCTTGCCCTGGGGGGGCCCGCTGAGAAGCTCAAACGTGTCTTCCACCACCTGCCACAGACAGCTGTCCAGCGGGAACTCGTTGTCCACCAGGTTGACCAAGAAGTAGCTGTCGTGGATGTACTGGATGATCGTGCGGGACGGGGACTCCTCCTCATACAGCTTGCCCCACTGCTCGATCCACAGGGCGAAGGCCTCGTCCTGCACGCACGCACAGGCGCGCACGCGCACACACCCACGGAGACACCGGCGCACACACAGAAAGACACAGGTATATGCGCGGTCCCACATACAGACACGCCGGCCAGGTTAACAGGGCTGCCCTAGGGCCAGGGCTCCACACTCAGCACCCCAAGGGCCTCTGCTGCTGCCCGACAAGACGTTTCCAAGAATAGAACTCGGCCCACTGCCAGTGCCACCCCTGCTCCCCAGCCCAGAAGTAAACACCATGAGTCAGAGTCAGGGCGCTGCCAGCCCTGGGGGTGCGGCCCCCAGCCGCCCCGCCCGCCTGCCCAAGGCTCCAGTGGAGGTGGGCAGGGCAGGCCTGCTCCCGGCCCCCCCTTACCTTCCAGAACATGAAGCTGACTGGGTCCACCACTGTGGGCTGGATGATCTCTCGCCCAGGGAAGATGCCCCAAGTGACGGCGTTGGGCTGCAGCTCGGGGGCGTTGGTGATGTTGTCACCCTGCGGGGCGGGGGGGGGGTGGCACAGTGAGTAGGGCCAGACTTGGGGTGCAGACAGCTCCAGCCCTCTCTCCCCGGGGGTGTGCTCCGCCCCTCCTCCCGCCGTCACCGCCCCACCCCTGCCCCGCCTCTGCAGCTCTGTGACGGCCACGAGCCTGAAACCCAGACGTCACCCTGGGCTTTTCCTTCCTCCTCTTACGCTCCAATCAGCTCCACACCCACTGGTACTGCTCACTTCCTCTCGTGTCCAGCCTCGTGTCCAGCCTGGCCAGGCCTCTCTTTGCTACTCAGACCACCAGGGCTGCTGACTCTAGTCTCCCCTGGCCCTGTTATCCACACAGCTGTCCCCTGGGACCTGCCCAAAATAAAACATGGAGCCAAGGCTCCCTCTTGCCTATACGGTAAAACCCAAGTTCCAAGCAGGACAACTGAAACCCCTGAGGACCCGGCCCCGGCTCAACGCTTCAGCCTCACTCTGACCCCATTTGGCAGCGATGCCTCTGCACGCCCTCTGCCCTGTCCCTGGGATGCCCTATTACTCCCCATCCTTAAAGATTCAGGCCACACAGGAACTCTCCAAACACCTCCCCCGATCTCTCGAGCTGGACATCCCTCCCTTGGATCCCCAGCTTCTTCCTACGCTGAACTTTACTCTTATAAAGTGCAACTGCTTTTCACCCATTCATAATTATTCACTGATGGCTTCCCTTGCTAGGCTGGGAGCTCTCGGAGGGCAGGGGCCTGGCTCTGTCTGCATATGCATCTGGCACGATGCGTGGCCCCACTGGGCACTCCGTGACTGCTGAATGGTGGAGTAAACGTGGTGCCCTCACCCCGGCCCTGCTGAGCGCCCTTTGACCTGGGGCCGGCCCACCTTTACATTCACGATGTGGTAATTCACCCGGAGCTCGTACTTCTTCAGCACCTGCAAAAGCGCCTCCACTGTCTCTCGGGAAGTGAAGAACTCTAAGTAGGCCTGCGGGAGGGAGACAGATGCCATCACGTAACCCCTAGTCCTTGCTGGATGTCTTCGCTGGGCGCTGCTGAGTGGGTCATGTGCTCTGAAACACCAGACGCCTGCCCTCCTGACCGTCCCAGGGAGGCATCCACGAGGACACTTAAGGCGTCAGGACTAGCAGTGGCCACTAGTTGGGAGTTGAACCCATAAGCAAAGGGAGGGGAGCAGGTACGTGAGGTTTCTCGGTCTGGACAGGTCTGAGGGACGTCTGCCAGCCCTTTGTCCAGTTGGGAAAGGTTCCATGGAGAAGTCGCTCCAGAAGCTATACAGTGGGCCCAGTTTGGCAAGTAAGGCAAGAGAGGCCTGACACACCCCATCCCCCTGTCTGCTGGGTGGAGGGCTTCTCCAGCACCACCTGGCCACCAGGGATTACGCTGGGCTTATTTAAATTCACTTCCCAGAGCCCTCAGGCTTTAGTTGAGAATGGAATTTTAACTCCAGCAGCCCCAGGAGAAAGGGGTCCACAAGGAACGGTAATAATAGCTCCCAGTTAGGGATGCTTCCCACGTGCTAAGCCCTTTATGTGCTTTGTCACGTTTCATCCCCAGAACACGATGTGACACATCCCCATTTTACAGAAGGGAAAGCTGAGGCCCAGAGTGGTCAAGTGACCAGCCTACCCAGGTCTGTCTGACTCCGAGCCTGAGATCGCATCCATTCTGATCCCCGGCCGCTCAGAACAAAAAGCCCCTGAGATGAAGGCCTCTGTCCCCAGCTCTGGGGAAGCCCTGCAGGCAGGTCAAGGGAGGGTAGCCCTGTGCGTCCCTGCCATACCTTCTGGAAGACATAGCCCCCACCGGGGCCCCAGCCCACGACGGGGTCGGAGGACGGCTTCCCGTTGATGTTGGGCTGGGAGTTGATGGTGAGGATGCCCCGCCGGTTCACGCGCAGCAGCTCCTCCTTCATCAGGCTGGTCTCGGCCGCCAGGGGCTCATCATTCCAGGGCAGGCAAGTCACCTGGGGAGGGTAAGCCAGGCTGGGTCCCTCCCTGTCACAGTCCCCATCAGAGGCCCAGCCTGTCTCTGCTTCCGTAAGCCCCTTCCAGGCACCCCACGTGGGGACCCCCCAACTCACCTTCTCCCTTTGCTGAGGTGCCACCTCCAGGCACAGCGATGAGGCTCAGGGTGGGGCAGTCACGCCCGCGTCTGGCCCATGGGGCGAGGGGAGGTACCCAGGGATCCCATCCCAGCAGCACTCACTTTATAGCCGTTCTGGTTCGGCTCTCCCGAGAGGTAGTGGGCAAAGACTTCAAAGACACTTTCTTCACTGGTCAGCTCCTCCCCCCACATCTTCAGCAGCTCTTCCTTTGGGGACTTGCTCTTCAGGTAGAAGAGGTAGTAGTCCTTCAGCTCCCCAAAGGCCGGAGAGGAGGAATTGCCCCTGGTGGAGGAGGTGCCCGGAAGTCAAGGCACACCCCTGACCTTGGGCTCCAGACAGTAGCATCCACCTGCCCTGGGGGTGGGGGGCGGGGGGGGGGCATTCCTGTGAATCTTATCCCGAGGGCTCCACCATGATTGGTCTCCCTCCTCCCAAGAAACAGTTCATTTGCAATGGCTCACCAGCGGCCGTTGGGGAACTCATCCCACTCCTGGGTGCGATAAATGTAACTCTTTGGTCTGGAGGCCCAGAAGATGGGACGGACATCTTCCTCCCGGCGCTTGGGGTGGGCACTGATGGCCCAGGGCAGGGGACGTCTGGGTGAGAATGGAGACAGAGAGGGTCAAGGCTTGGCCAGAGGGAGGGGGCACCACTGAACCTGGGTTCTTCCATCTTGACTCGTAAACGTCAAGCCAGATGGCATTCCCGCTGAGACTGGAGCCCTAAGGGTGCCACTAGCCACGGCACAGACATCCCCTCTGTGCCCCCTTGGCAGCCAGCACTGCCAGCTAGGGCGCACTCATTCTGTGACTTCTCTCTGACCTCCCTGCCCACCCGACTCTCCTCTGTGGCTCCAGGGCCTGAATTCGGGGCCACTGGCCTTACCTGGGGTCCTCGATCCACATGCCCAAGCGCTTCAGCACCTCTGTGGTGGCCACCTCGCGGTTGAGGGTGTAGAAGTGCAGGCCCGGCACCGAGCCGCTTGCCAGAAGCTCCCGGCACAGGCTCAGCGCCTGCTCGATGCCGTAGTTACGGATGGCGGCGTCATTGTCTTTGATTGGCTCGATCACGTCCTTGATCTGCTGTGGCACCTCCAGCTTGGACAGCTTTACAAGCTGCCGGAGGGAGCGGTAGCCCTGCCCAAGACACAGGGGGCCGTTGGTCCCATCTCCCTGCCCGTCTCTCACCCCAAATACTTATCCCCCCACCAGGCCTCCTGGCTCTGCAGTGCGACACAGACTGACCTGGGAAAGTCAGACCATCGTGTACCAGCACTTTTTGTACTCTGCAGGCTGCAGCCGCCGCCCACAGCATTACTGCCATTGGTCTGAGCCGGCCCTCTGGCCCCTAGATGTACCTATTGTTAAATGGTGGTCACCTAAGCCAGTGGTTCCCAGGCCTGGCCAATGACCAGAATCGCCTGCCAAACTTCAGAAACGTACAAATTCTCAGGCCCCACCTCAGATCTATTACGTCAGAACTTCTAGGCATGGGATCTGGAAATCCACGTTTTAAAAGAGCTTATTAAATGATTCTGGTGAGCCAAGTTTGGGAAACACTGATTTAACCCAAATTTATAATGAGAGTAATAATCCCTTTTAGTGACACTTATCAATAAGCCCCTCCAACAGTTACCGTTGCTATTTTGGGGAGACATAAGAGGTAATCAAAAGAGGGGGGCAAGACAACATTTTGCAAGGACTGAGCACCCGTCTGACGAAAATCTAATGAGCGTCAAAGAAGAACTTTGGCCTGAACTCGGCACTTCAGGTTCACTTTGGCCTGAACCAAGGCCCTGGCCTGTGCTAGGACGGGGGCGGTGGGAGTCCATGAGCCCTCTCGGGACCCTCACCTGAATAGGGAAGATTCCAGGGAGGATGGGGCAAGTAATGCCTATCTCGGAGCAAGCCCTAACAAAGCGGAAGAAAGTGTCGGCCTCAAAGAAGAGCTGGGTGATGACGAAGTCGGCTCCCGCGGCCACCTTCTCCTTCAGGTGCTTCAGGCCAGCCTCAAAGCTCTCTGCGTCGGGGTGGCCTTTGGGGTAACCTGCCAACAGGGATGACAGTAGAGGGAGACTGGCTCCACCTGCTCGAGGGGAGTGATGAAGCAACCGGAGAGCTGGGGACGGAGAGCTCCGGATCCATACCTTCCAACCCCACGGCACGGACAGGCTGAAGCGGTGATGGCTGGGCTCGTCTGATGCGCCCCTCACCCTGGAGGTGACCCTCGGTGAACGCTGCCTTAGAGCCACCCTCCCAAGAGTGGGGATGGATTGCCCCCAAACACCCACGCTGTCCTGCCATCAGCCAGGCCAATCTGGCCTGCACTTTGTGGCCACGGAAGAGAGGAAATGCTACATTCACAGCAGCCAGCCAGCCTTGGGGTAATGGGCGTGACTCTAGGTACTGGATCACAACAGTGCTTGTAATTTCACGTTAAAATTACTCAGGGGTCCCAGACAGTGCAAAGTCAGAAACCACGTTACACAAGGAATAAATGAAGAGAGTAGAGATGTTCTGCTTGAAGAAAAGAACGCAGAGAATATGGTAACTATTTCTAGACGCCCGCAAGTCTGTCACTGGGAAAAAGGAGTCACCTTAGTCGAGTTCCTTATTCATCATATTCTGGGCTGCTTCTGATGGCAGAAGTAGGATCAGTTTCAGAGCGCTGCCTGACAGTGGAACGGGCAGCCCCACAAAGGAATGGACTCCCAGTGTGTGAAAACAACGCGGCAGGGCGATGACCCTGTGCCGGGATGCCTGGGAGGCGGGGCCAGACGTCCCCTAGGTTCCCGACTAGCTCCAGGAACGGTGTGCTCCCTTCCCTGAACGACTGAACTTACTAGTGGCTCTGCCTGCACAGGAAAGACCACAGGCCTTAATGAACTGCAAGCAGAGCCACAGGCCTCAGCCTGAGGCCAGGGCAGGACCCCAAGCTGGGGCAAGCCTGAACCCACACTGTTGGGTAGCCGGGCTGCTTTGCTGTCATAATGCCGTTTCGTTCTGAAGAAACCCTGAGTCATCAAAACTGGATATAAAAACGACTGTCTTGGGGATGGGCGTGGGAGGATTAAACACTAGAGCTTTATACTTTTATACTATACTATACTATGCTTTTATACTTTATACTATTTTTCCAGCAGAAATTTCAGAAACAGAGGTTTTAATAGCTGAAACTCTATGAAATCTCAACAGCACCCAACAAATCCAGCAATTGCTTACGTCTGGATTTTGCTCAGTTTTACTATACTCTTGTTCTGTCACGGCCAGCTGGGTGCCTTCTAATCCACCGGCCCTCTTTTTCATCACTTTACCATAAGCAAAGCACCAAACCGTTCAGCAACTGTGTGCTCACAGCTCTGCTGGTTTCCCCTGGTGATCGTCCAACGCCCACCACGTGTGGGCACATTCCCCAATCAACCGACTGTCTCGTGGCTGCACGACCAACGACACTTCAATTCCTACCTCCTCATCGGGGCCTCCTAGACTCATCCACCTCAACGGCCTCTTCTCAACACTAAGAACAGCGGACGTGTCCATGGGGGCCTGGGGATGCAGCCCAAAGTCCCCACAACAAGTAATTTCCTTGAAGCCACGTGGCTTGTATTTTTAAATTCAGATCACTTTGATTAGCTACTCCATAATGTAGCCATGTTAATAAGAATGATATGATTTTCCCCAAAATATTTGAGAAAAATTGTCATGCCAGGGTGACGTGTCAGATTAATGCCCGGACTTCCCGTGTCCCTGGCACACACTGCCCCACCACACCCAAGCCCCCGTTTGAGAAGCTGAAGGCCCAGACCCCATGAGTCGGGGCAAGAGGGAAGGCCACGCCATCTGTTTCCAGCAGGTGAACCTTGCCTCCTGGCTGTAGCTAAAGAAACTAGAGTTGAGCCGACGCAGTTCTCTCTCCTGAGGATTTGGAACTGATGCTGAGACCTGTCAATCAGTCTGGGCGAGCCAGGAGCAGGCGGCAGGTCACATGTGTACCGTACATATCAGAGGCAGAAAAAGCATACATATCAGGTCTACTGGATGAGGCATGAAGCAGTGGCGGGGGGGTGGGGGGGGCAGAGAGAATGAGGGAGGGCCTTGGATTCTGCCTGCCTCCTGGCTCCAGCGCTTAATGAGGTCTGATGCCATTTCCTGACCTTGTTCTGAGATTCCCTGCCCCCGGAACCTTAATAAATATACCTCTTTTGTTTAAAGAAGAATAGGGCTGGGAAGCAGGCTAAGAGCAAGAAAAGGCAGAGGAAGGGACTTCCCTGGTGGTCCAGTGGTAAAGAATCCGGATGCCTCGCAACGTCTCAGATCCCACACGCCACGGGGCAACTAAGCCCGCGAGCCACAACTACTGAGCTCGCACGCCTCAACCAGAGCCCGCGTGCCGCCAACTACAGAGCCCACGTGCCGCCAACTACAGAGCCCACGCGCCGCAACTACAGAGGCCACGCGCCCTGGAGCCTGTGCGCCACAACTAGAGAGAGAAAACCCACAAGCCGCAGCTAGAGAGAAGCCCGCACACCACAATGAAGAGCCCATGTGCCGCAACAAAGACCGGACGCAGCCTAAAATAAGAAAGAAAAGAAAAATAAATAAATAATAAAAAGAAAAGGCAGAGGAACAAAAACTTAAGGGGCGGTGGCACGCCTGGGTGGATAGCGGATAACAGAATGATGAGAGGGCAGACGCTGTTCGATCACCCCTGCACCTCTGTCACCCGGCGCAGGCAGGCCGGCGGTGCGCTGAGCTAGCGGGTCCTGACCTGAATGCCGAGGGGGCTCTCTGTGCCTCTCCTTCCTTCCCCTCTCCGGTCCCACCCACTGGGATACCCCAGCCTCTCACCTGCCACACAGACATCGAAGTAGTCACCAAACTCGCTTCGGATGTGCTTCACCAAGTCTACGGCGTAGTTGAAGCCTCCGTCCTCCTCTTCCCACTGGTCACCTGTGGGGTCTGCAGGGTTGGAGGTCACAGTGCTGAGTCTCACCAAACCTCCAGGTAGCCTCTCTGTTCCTTCTCCCCCCACGCCCAGGACCGTGAGCACGTCGAAGGCAGAGCCTTCCTGTTACTCAAGTTGGTGTCTCCACTTTCTAGCGTAGCACTTGGTAAACAGTGGGAGGGAAGACAGCAGCCAACCCATCAGACAGTCACTGAGCACCGACTCCGAGGGCCCCGTGCTGGCAGCAGCAGACAGGGAGCAGCTGCAGCTCTGCGTTCAGCCTGGAGTGTCGGCGATCCCTTCCCTACTCATACCTGGGTGTGTCTACACACCCTCACCCAAGCCCACGGCTCGTTCTCCCACTCCCTCGGAACCCTCGCCTCCCGGGAGAATCTTCCACTCATCTCAAGTGAGAAGTGGTCTTTCGAGTGGTGAGCGTGAGACCACAAGTGCCCACCCATCAGGCTCCCACTTTCCGCACTTGTGTGGCCCAGTGACAGTGCGTGCCAGAGGCATAACCAGCTATTCTCGCTCCTAGGACACATGCCAGAGCTGAACTCTTCGACTGGGCCAATGGCCAGGTGCAGCCAGGGATTGATTAATTGCTTGATTAATTGATCAACTGATCGTGTACATCGGGACAGAGCGCTGTCAGGCCCCGGCCACAGGCCCAGCTGAACTCCTACTGCGAGGTCAAGAAGCGGCTCCATCTGTGTGTCGCCCATGTCCTCCTGACCCACACTGCCTATTGATGCTACTGGCAGGGGCGGGACCCTGAGTGTACTCAATGTGGGACCTGGAGAAAAGGAAAGGACCGTTCCGGGGACAGAAGTCTTCAGGAAAGCAAGACCCCAGAGAGCAGAGTGCTGACTCCACACCTCCCCTCAGCGCCAGGATGTTCTTCAGGCCCAGACGCTTAGCCTTGTGCAGGTGGCCCGTGATCTCTTCCCGGCTCTGATGGCAGCAGGTCATGTGCAGGATGGTCTCCAGGCCACAGTAGTTCACGGCGGTGCTGGCGATCACCATGGACGAAGTCTCCTTGTCTGAGCCAGGGTCCCCTGCTGGATGCCAGGTCACATCTATGAAGAGGGGACCACCTGCCCCCATCCGGTCAAACCTGTGGGGAATTTCTTTCTGAAGTGGGGCTCCTGTGGGTACACCACGCTTCACCACCTTCCCATGGGGTCTGGGAGTTAGAGAAGCATCACATGCAGGCTGGAATCAGACCGACCTGCACTCATATCCTGGCTTTGCTACTCACTGGCTGTGTGATCTTGGGAGAATTACTTGATCTCTCTGAGCCTCAGTTTCCTGATTTCTATAATGTGGCAGAGGACAGTGCCTACTTCATAATAATACTCTGAGGATATCATGACAGATGGCGCCACGGCTCTTAAAACAGCGCTGGGCACACAGCAAACACGCAATCCATGTGCTATCACTACGATTACTCTTATTGTAGAGATAATATATAATGACTATGAAAGTCATTATATATGACTTGGTGTGAGAGCAGCACTTTGGCCTTTCAAAGTGCTTGCACGTTTATTATCTCTGGTGAGTTAAGACATTTCAATGGTCAAGGGTTCGGGGACCCCTCAGAGTGGCAAAAGCAGGGCCTCGTTCTAGGCACAAAGAGGGTCAGCAGACACAAGTCTCTTTCCTGCCGCCCCCCAGTTCCGGCGCAGCAGCCAAGGGTCCTGCCGAGCGCGGCCTCATTTCCATAACTAGAATCAAGAGCTAAACGTGCACACATGCACTGTGTTACAAGCTATAACGTGGTGCATTGAAACATCTCTGTCCCTTCAAACTTCACAGCCTTGGGAGTGACACATAAGAAGTGCAAGCGAGGGCTTCCCTGGTGGCGCAGTGGTTGAGAATCTGCCTGCTAATGCAGTGGACACGGGTTCGAGCCCTGGTCTGGGGGGATCCCACATGCCGCGGAGCAACTGGGCCCATGAGCCACAGCTGCTGAGCCTGCGCTTCTGGAGCCTGTGCTCCGCAACAGGAGAGGCCGCGATGGTGAGAGGCCCGCGCACCGCGATTTAGAGTGGCCCACGCTTGCCACACTGGAGAAAGCCCTCGCACAGAAACGAAGACCCAACACAACAAAAATAAATAAATAAATAAATCTGTTCTTTTTTAAAAAAAAAAAAGTGCAAGCGATAAAAAGCATGAACTTTAAAAAAGGAACTGTGATTCATCAAGTGCTAACATAATCTGGTTGGCATTTCTAGATTTCAAGATGCATAATCCAAATTCCTAACTTGCTGAAAATGTTCTCCAAGCCGCCGTTTTGTAACTTCCTAAACTCTCCTCAGGGATCCAGCCCCAAGTTCCGCCAAAGGATTTAGTCTGAGAGAATCAACATTTTTAGCACATGGAAGAGAGTGTCTAAACATTCCAGGTGCTTGGAGGGGCTTTTACAGACAACAGAAGCTGCGTATCAAAGGATCTACCCTGGCTTTGCTTTTTTCCAGCCCCTGTGGCTGCCTTTTCCTGCTGGGTCAAAGTGCGGCCCAGCCTCGGGGCTGACAGTTCATCTCTTCCCCCTGCTCCCATCCCCCAGTCTGGCCCTACTCCTTATCTTGCGTTGACTCACCTTGAGATGAGATTGACGGCTCCCTCAGCAGTTCGAGGAGGGAAGAATTCTAGGGAGAACCACTTGTCCCCAGATTCCACCCTCCGCTTCATCTTCTCCCTGAGCCTCTCGTGTCGTTCGGGGTCCAGCACCGGTGTGGAACACCTTGAACTATCCTTGGAGCTCTCGCTGCCACTGCTGCTGCCCTCCCAGCGGGGGCTGGGGCCGCCATGCCCTCTGGGTTCGTTCACCATGGCTGAGCTCCTGCTGCACGGGGTGAGGCAGGGGGCGTGAGACGGCAGGCAGGCAGCCAGCCGAGCCCCAGCAAGGCAGGATCAAGTGAGAGATGCTGCATTTCCACGCACGAGGAAGGCCGGTGAGGGTACGGGTGACAACGCGCCCACCCCGTGGCTCCACACGCCAGTTACGACTGTCTGCACTGCCTCGCTCCAAGCTTTGCCCTCCGCTGCTGCCCGATTCCGCATATGACAGCCCCCACCCAGCACAGAAACATGCTCCTTCAGCCCGTGGATCCTCCGTGACCGCTACCTGATGGAGGGTGGCACTGAGAACCTCGCGCTGCCGGCCTCCCAGGCCCGCATTCCCAGGGAGGGGCAGCAGTGCCCCGCCGGGAGCACCCTGGGTTTTGGACGGTCCATCTCTGCCAGTGTAAACTCAGACCCCAGACCACTGGGGAAGAAATGGAGGAACCTTCCCCAGCGGGTGTGTCCGACTGGGCGGAGCTGTGACAAAGGAAGAGCTGAGAGCAGCAGCTGGGGCCGGCGCGAAGGGGCGGGGGCAAGGCTTCCCGGCGAGAGGGAGGGCTGAGGCTCTAGAGGCCGAAGGCGGATGGAAGGAGGGGGACGTGGGGCTGCAGACTGCAGGGTTTGGGTGTGATGAGGCCAACAGATGTTCAGGGTGACTGGATCACATGCCAAGGAAGGAACGGCTCAGCCATGGAAACATCTCCTGTTACTTGGAACAGTTTGTACGCATGCAAGCTGGAAGGGGTGAGGGCTTGACAAAGCAGCCTGATTTCTCCCGAGTTTGTGCTTCTCTGAAAAGACCATGTCATCAGTTAGAACTTGACATTGGCTGGGTTCCAAAAACAGCCAAACCCAAATTCAGTAAGGGCATGAATTTATGTCCAACTCAGAACAAAGGCTTAACAGTCTGTGCCTGCCTTCCAGGCTGTTCTCCTTACACACACCAGTGAAGTCAGTTCAAGCGATTACAGCGACTGCAAAGCCACCACGGTGGAAGCCCTGAACCATGGCAACCACAGGCTGGCTGACGAGAGGGCACAGCGCCGTTGGGCAGTTTGGTGGGGAAAATAAGACAAAAACTAAAACAAAACACTACTCTTGCACAGCAAGATGCAAACACACTGTAGTGAAAATCCAGGGTGTGGTGACCTGGAGCATTGGAGGAGCAACCAGGCCAAGTTCACGCCTTTCAGGGAATGTCCACTGCTACGCCCGTGTTCTTAACCATTTTGGGGGTCCTAGACTCTTGAGAAACTGATGAGATCCAATGCTCCTCTCCCCTCAAACACACACAAGTGCACGTAACACACCCTGGTACACCCAACGTCAAAGAGTTGAGACCAGACCACCGCCAGGGATGCCCATTTTGATTCTGACCTAAAATTCCAGTTTCTCTGTGGGGATGAACGACTAAGAAAGGGGAGAGTGTCAAGGTCAGCCTAGTCTGGTCTTTCTCCCGAATTCCAGAGAGGGCCTCATTAATTGTCTGCTGGAACAAAACCAAGAGGGGAGAGGAGGCTGAACCACCCACAAACTAAATGCTCTTTCATCTGTTCATTAAGACTTACTGCATTCCTAGTATGTGCCAGGCATTAGCCTTCTTCCAACATTTTTCACGTGCTACCACTTAACCCATTTTAAGCTAGGATCCCATAGCACCCTGGGTTGCAACTGTGGGTTCACATATTTGTCTCCGCTCCCTCTTCCCAGTTCCCTGAGACCAGTGCCGGGTATTCTGCCTATGGTATCTCCGCGCTGGCACCCGGTAACAGCCAGCACTCACTGAGCGCCGACGGGCCAGGCGCTGTCACCCCGTCCTCAAAGCAACCCTCTGCCATTTGATGAGCACTTAATCGGTGCCAGGCACCGAGCAGTGGGGGAATACGGAGCCCACCACTCCCAGAGGGGTCCCGGTGTGCACCTGTGAGCCGCCCGATGCAGTGGGCGTCGGGGACAGCAGTGCCAGCGGCCCACGGCTCTTCTCCAGGTGCTCGGCAGGGAGCCGGAGAGATGCCTCTGGCGCCGGGGGCTCGAGGGCCACGAATCTAGTCACCGGGTCACTAGGTCACGGCCGGGGGCGGAAGCGAAGGCCCAAGTCCACCCCCAGCTCAGGGCCGCCTCAGCCCTGCGGTCCTTCAGTCCAGGCCGGGGGCCGAAAGTAAGTCTCCGCTTCACGGTTGAGGATCGCGAGGGGGGCGTGCACGCAGAGGGGGCGGGCCGACCGGCCACCACCGCTCCCCGCCTTCCGTCCAGAGCCCGCCCCCGGGTAGGTGGCCCCCAAGGCTCCCGAGGCCCTGGTCTCCCTCCCCGGCGATCACAAGCCTCGCTGTCACTCACCCTCTGGTCGCGGATGACTCAGAGCGCGCGCCCGTCGCAGCTGCGTGGCCGATAAGGAGGCGCCAGCAGACGCGGCGTGTCTCGGGTGGGGGCGCGGCGCCGGTGTCAAGTTGCTGAGGAAGGCGGGGCCAGAGGGTGGAAACCACCCTTGCGGGCGCCCGGAAACCCCGCCCCCAACATGGCGGCGCCCAGAAGTCTCGTTGGAAGCCGTCCCTCCACCGTCATGTGACGCGAGCCCTCGCCTCACCCGTCTGCAGCCACTCCCAGTCTCCGTCCCAAGCTCGAGAGGGCCACGTGACACTCCCGAGGCCAGTCACGTGAGGCGCGGATCCTGGGTGGGAGGGGGCTGGCGGAGGGGTCCAGAGTGGCAGTAAAGGAGGAAGATGGCGGGGTGCAGGGGGTCCCTGTGCTGCTGCTGCAGGTGGTGCTGCTGCTGCGGTGAGCGTGAGACCCGCACCCCAGAGGAGCTGGTAAGAAGCGGGTGGAGCCGGGCTGGGGAGGGGGCGGTTGCTAAGGGACGGCGAGAGGCGTTGCCGGGGGTGGGGCCGGGCCGAGCTGGGCCCGCAGGTAGCAGCGGGTGGTGCCTGGGGACCGCAGCCTGGGCTCTCGAAGCATCTGCCCGGCTTCACGTGCCCAAGTCTTGGGTCATTTCTCAGAACCCCTCCCTGGAATCTGAGGGAGAACCCAGGTCAGCTTCAGTTAATCCCATCCTTTTTTTTTTTTTTATTTCCATCAGAATGGAGTTTTGAATGAAACGAGCGTTTTCGGACTGAGCCCCCTCGCTGGACTTTGTGCATATCATGCAGCTGGCTTAGTTTTTCCAGCCCTTTATCACTCTATCCCTCATCCTTTCTGGGTCACTGATAATCCAGCGTCCCTCTGCAAAGCACCCTGGGAAAACTTGAGTTGTGTCCCCAGAGTTGACAAGTCCCTCCTGATTTCAGACTCGGCATGTTATCAGACGGAACCTGAACTCTTTCCCCCTTAAACTGGCAAGTGACATCTTTGAAGTGTCCTGACGATGAGAGGTTATTTGGAGAATGTATAAGTAGGAATGAAGCGCTCACCTGATGACTGTAGATCCCCACCACATCACCCCCATCCAAAAGGTTTTTTTTTTTTTTTAGGTCTTGTTCCCATTTGATGATAATGGCTCCAGATGATTTAGAAACTAGTAGCTGGTTTCAGTAAATACTTCTGCCTCTTTCCACTTTTAAAACCATTAAAAAGGTCTTCCTTCTCTGGATCTGTTTTTCTAGACCATCCTTGGAGAAACACAGGAGGAGGAGGATGAGATCCTTCCAAGGAAAGACTATGAGGTAAGATTCTTAGCTGCTGTCTTGGGTAACATAAGTAGTGAGTGACCTCACTTCAGAGCGAAGCATTAGGATTCCAACCAGAGATGCTCTTTGACCTTCTCTCCCGGGGAGTGGGTGGGTAAGATGTAACTTCTTTGTGGGAAGGGGCCTGTTTAAGAAGCGCTTTTCTCACCTCAGCCCCAAAGCAGGGTCTGGGTGTGTCTCCAGGCTCTCATAGATCTGTGGCACCTTAACCTGGATAGAGCATGTGTTTGCCATTAGACTATTTGCTTTTTTACAACTTGTAGAGACCCAGAGTCAAAGCCACTGACAGTGTTTGCTAGTAACAGGTGTGGGCCAGGAGACCTTGCTTCTCTTCTAAGAGAACTGGGTTTTCAGATGATTGTTTCCTGCCCAAGCAGCTTCTCTCAGAATTGTCAGTGCTTGGTTATAGTTCCGGATTTCAAGCATGGGACTCTTAAAGTGTGTGTGTGTGTGTGTGTGTGTGTGTGTGTGTGTGTGTGTGTGTGTGTAGTAAGGCCAGTGCTGCGGGAGTGCCTTTTATCATTTAATCAGTTTATGATGACATTTCTATGATTTTTGAAATGGCAAAAACAAGCCATGGTTGTGATAGAGGATTCGTAAATGATTTATAAAAAGAAGCTAGGGAAAAACCCATAACACTGCTCGTTAAAAGATGATAATTCACTTTACTAAACGTCCTTTGCCATGTTTTTTTCTTAAGTAACAAAGTGAGACTCTACTAAACACACTATTTTAACATGTTTTCCCCTCCCAGTTGATAAGAATTTTTGTAGCAATAGATACTTTTCTGTAATATCTTTCTAAATAGGGGAATAGCATTTCATTGTGCCACAGTGTCTTTAATCTGACTTCTCTATATCATGAACTGCATCGTTGTGACCATCCTTTCTTGTTCATCCTTAATTGCTTCCTTAGGATCAATTCCAAGAAGTGGGCTTAGTCATGTCTATGTTTAATGCTTTAAAGAAAATGTCAGGTAGACTTAAAAAAATCAACATCCTAGAGCAATAACATACCCAGACTAATTTTCTTTCTAATATTTTATCTTACTCTGGCTGTAGAATTTAGTGTAACTATTATGATTTATAGCTTCGCATGGAATTTTTAAAAAACTTTTATTATAGAAAATTTCAAACATAGACAAAAAATAGGCAGAATAGCGCATTGAAACCCCCTGTACTCATCACACAGCTTCAGCAGTCACTCAGCTCATGCCTAACCTTGTTTCATGTAGGCTCCCATCCACTTCCCTCTTCCCATATTATTCTGAAGGAAATTCTATACATCACATCATTTCACCCATAAGTAATTCGGTGCGTATCTCTAGTATATGAAGACTTTTTTTTAGCATAACCCAATACCATTTTCATACCTAAGAAATTCACGATAATTCCTTGATATCAAATAACCAGTGTTCAGATTTTCCAGTTGTCTTATAAACGTCATATGTACTTTTTTTTTTTTTTTTTTTTTTTTTTTTTTTTTTATGCGTTACGCGGGCCTCTCACTGTTGTGGCCTCTCCCGTTGCGGAGGACAGGCTCCGGACGCGCAGGCTCAGCGGCCATGGCTCACGGGCCCAGCCGCTCCGCGGCATGTGGGATCTTCCCAGACCGGGGCACGAACCCGTGTCCCCTGCATCGGCAGGCGGACTCTCAACCACTGCGCCACCAGGGAAGCCCTCATATGTACTTTTTAATAGTTTGTTTGAATCAGGTTCCAAATGAGGTCCTCACATTGCATTTGTGTGATATATCTTTTTTTTTTTTTGCGGTATGCGGGCCTCTCACCGCTGTGGCCTCTCCCGTTGCGGAGCACAGGCTCTGGACGTGCAGGCTCAGCGGCCATGGCTCCCGGGCCCAGCCGCTCTGCGGCATGTGGGATCTTCCCGGACCGGGGCACGAACCCGTGTCCCCTGCATCGGCAGGCGGGCTCTCAGCCACTGCGCCACCAGGGAAGCCCTGTGTGATATATCTTTTAAGTCAAGTAGGTTTAAGATGAAGTAGATTCCACCTTCATCTTTTTTTTTCCCCTTGCAATTGACTTAAAATAATTTTAGGAGTCTAGAACTTGCCAACTGTACCACAGTGGTATAGTGTAATGGGCTGCTCTGATGTGAGTGCGTTTAATCAATCAAAAAGCACTGTATCCACTGATGTATTGTCTCATATTTCTTTTTTTTTTTTTTAATTTTTATTTATTTTTATTTTGGCTGTGTTGGGTCCTCGTTTCTGTGTGAGGGCTTTCTCTAGTTGCTGCGGGCAGGGGCCACTCTTCATCGCGGTGCGCGGGCCTCTCACTATCGCGGCCTCTCCCGTTGCGGAGCACAGGCTCCAGACGCGCAGGCTCAGCAGTTGTGGCTCACGGGCCAAATTGCTCCGTGACATGTGGGATCTTCCCAGACCAGGGCTCGAACCCGCGTCCCCTGCGTTCGCGGGCAGATTCTCAACCACTGCGCCACCAGGGAAGCCCTTGTCTCATATTTCTTAAATATTTGTTTGCTTGTACATAGTTGAGAGACTTGCAGGAATAAGTATAAGACAGTCCATATTGTGCTGTCATCTTGCATTCCCTCATTGAGCCTGAGCCTGGTGATATCCTGACTGTTAACTATGACTGACACTGTCTCAGCTTTCATTCTACTCCTGGGAGCTCGGTACGGCATCTGTGCTCCATTGACCTACTGTATCCCCGGCTCCTTCACTCCTTTCACCATATTGCACTCATATTTGTAACGCATTTACTTTCAGCTGATATGCATACTTATGTAAATTTTATGGGCTGATGCTCTTTTGTGTGAGTCGTTAATATTTCTCAGTTAACCATCTCTGCATATGAGCTTCTTGAGGGCATTTGCTATGTGTAAGAGCAAATTTAGCTAGGCACGTAATCAGAAAAGTCTGCCCAGATTTTATTTATGAGGGATCAACTAGAAAACCCTTCTTTTGAAGCTCTTCCTAAGATGTGTTCTTTCTTGCCTTAGAAAGAGTTCATTGCACATACTTGACTCTTTGATAAGTTGGGGGTTTTATAAGATGTTAGAGTCCCTGTTGCTTTTTTTTTTTTTAATTGAGGTTTGTAGGTTTTTTTTATTTTATAATTTTTTTTTTTTTGCGGTACGCGGGCCTCTCACTGTTATGGCCTCTCCCGTTGCGGAGCACAGGCTACGGATGCACAGGGTCAGCGGCCATGGCTCACGGGCCTAGCCGCTCCACGGCATGTGGGATCTTCCCAGACCGGCGCACTAACCCGTGTCCCCTGCATCGGCAGGCGGACTCTCAACCACTGCACCACCAGGGAAGCCCAGACAATAATAACAGATCATATAGTTCATTGGTACCTGTTTACCAAGTGTCAAACTTTCAGCTAATTTATTTTAAAAAAAGAGAAAAAGATTGGTGTTCTGGTGTTCCAGTTGTTTCTAAATGTCCCTTTTAACAGCTTTATTGAGCCATAATTCACATGCTATACAATTTACCCATTTAAAATGTACAGTGCAATGTTTTTTTAGTATATTCACAGAGTTGTGCAATCATCGAAGCAATTTCACAACATTTTCATCACCCGGGAAGAAACCATGCACCTGTTAGCAGTCACTGCCCATTCTTCTTGCCCCTGACTGTAGGCAACCACTAATCTACTTCCTATCTTTATACCTTTGCCTATTCTGGACATCTGCGAGCGTTTTCAATGTTTATGGAGTCACAGTGTTATTAGAACCATCAAGCAAATAGTTAATTGCCAGTGATTTTTATACATATTTGGTATGAAGGATAGTCATATTTTCAACATGTCAGTTTTTTTCTGTTTGTTCCTAGAATGTGATGTCACTTAATTGATTAAAAAATATATACATGTGTGTATATATGCACACACACATATCCACAAACATATGTGTGTGTATACATACAGCTGACCCTGAACAACACAGGTTTAAACTGCTCAGGTCCACTTACGTGCAGGTTTTTTCCAATAAATACAGTGTCTGTATTTTCATTTTACAGATATTTAAATTAACTAAGTGTGGGGAAAACTTTGTGTTCCATTAGAGATCACAATATGTGGAATCAAAAGAGCTAGTATCCAAACTGTTTCAGCTTCTTGCCCTTGGGTGAGTCATTTATCAGTTTCTTCGTTTTTGAGGCAGAAATAGCAAAATTCGGATTTTCGACTGTGTGGGAAGTTGCTTCCCCTAACCCCTACGTTGTTCAAGTGTCTACTTTATGTACGTGTATGTGTAGAATATGTATGTGTATATATATATAAAATCATTAAATACATATATATATTTAGTCATTCATGGATGGGTCTAGTTTCCCAGCAGAAGTATAGTATACAGATTGAGTTTTTTTTGTTTTGTAATCAGGAAAACAATTTTGTTTCTAATATAAAAAGTACACCATGTTTGCTGGGAGAATTTTAAATCATATCCAGATGTGAATGCCTCCTAAAACACCAGAGATAACCACTGTTAACAGTTTTCCCAAATGTTTTGCATTGTATGCTGACATACAAATCTTAATTTTATTTAATCAAAATAGGATTATATTATACATTTTATTCTGCATCTGCCTTTATTTATTTTGCATCTTGCCTTTTTTACTTAATTTTTGCACATTTTCCCCATCTGTCTTTGTAGACCTGTCAGAATTATTTTATGGCTATATAGTCTTCTGTATCTGGGTGGATGATAACTGATTTAATCAGTCGCCTGTTGTTACTCCAGGACCCTTTAACAAAAGGAATTTGGACTTTGGGTAGTCATATAAATGGAAAAAACTGTCACGTGTCACACCTGTGTTTGTTTGGCTGACTCTGAACTCCTGTCTGGGAGTGTGGCCAGTGTCCAGTTTGTTCACTAGCTGACATGTAGGTAGCAACAGGTTATGGGGAGAGAGCACACAGAAGACTGTTTTCCTTTGGTGCCAAACTGCCGCTTCTCATGCAAGATGTAGAAATAAAATTATTTACTTTGAATTGTTTCTTGAAATGACTCTGGCCCACCTGCAAAGCGTTTGCAGAACAGCTGTGTTCTGCGAAGTTTAAGGAAAACAGTCTCCACGTTTGTCTCGTGACTAACCTCTTTTTCACAGACACGAACTGCAGAAGGTACTTAAAATTAGACTTTCTAAATTAATTTGGTTCTGGTTAATTGAAGTATTTGTTCATCTAATAGAGTAAGTTGGGTAACAGTAGTGACAGCTGAAGGTCTTTTAATGTTTGGCAGAAACAGGACACTTAAAAATATGTAGTTTAAAACTTCTTGGGACTTCCTGGTGGCTCAGTGGTTAAGAATCTGCTTGCCAATGCAGGAGACACGGGTTTGAGCCCTGGTCCGGGAAGATCCCACATGCTGCGGAGCAGCTAAGCCCGTGTGCCACGACTACTGAGCCTGAGTTCTAGAGCCCGTGAGCCGCACAAAGGAAGCCACCGCAATGAGAAGCCTGCGCATCGCAACGAAGAGTAGCCCCCACTCGACGTAACTAAAGAAAGCCCGTGCGCAGCAACAAAGACTCAACACAGCCCAAAATTAATTAATTGATTAATTTAACTTAATTAAAAATTAAGCAAAAAACTTCCTAAAGCGTGAAGTATACACCTAAAACAGTGCTGCTGAAATGTGTGTATAAAGCACAGATTGCGATACTGCAGGTCTGAGGGGGCTGAGGGTGTGTGTTTCGAACAAGCTCCTCCTGGGTGCTGCTGTGCCCACCTGTGCTTTGAGTGGCAGGAACCGGGAGTTTTATCCCTTTCCAGGTTTTGGTAATTCTTCCTATTGGCTTGGGACTTTTTTTTTTTTTTAACTCACACGTCCCTCTTTCAGAGTTTGGATTATGATCGCTGTATCAATGACCCTTACCTGGAGGTTTTGGAGACCATGGATAATAAGGTGAGTCCTTTATTGATCTCTTGGGACCAAGTAGGTCTTAGGACAGCTTCTTTTTCTGTTCTAAATACTCGAGTAAATTTCTTTACCCCTTGGCCTCTTAACCCTTTTCATGAGATATCTGCATTTATTACTTAGTTGTTCAACCTGCCAACCAGAGTGCCCGCTGTCAGTGCTCCTGGCCCGGCCCTTAGCGTTCTTCATTCTTGCATTGTAAAGCACCTGCCACCCCAGACATCATCACCGTGCTTGCTGTCCATATGGAATTTAGTCTAAAACTGGTTGGCTGAGATGTATTCCCTCCCTGCTGTCATCATAAGCCTGCAGTGAACGGAATCATTTCTTTCCTTTGTGAACAGAAAGGTCGCAGGTATGAGGCGGTGAAGTGGATGATGGTGTTTGCCATTGGAGTCTGCACAGGGCTGGTGAGCAGGCGGGGCGTGGGGAGACGATGGGCCAAGGGGCGGAGGGGTCAGAGGGCAAGCTCCAGCGGCGAATAAGTTGTTTGTTTTTATAACAGAGACTGCCTTACCCGCCCCCGCTCCTTTTTTTAAAATCATAATCCTGACACTTTTTCATACTTCTCTTGCCATGCAACTCTGATGCCCTTTAAAGCACGCAAAGGCCTTTTGAAACTGCATTTGGAAAGAGCGGAGCAGGCCCTCACACATCTCTGTACTGTTCCTCTCCAAGCACCAGTGGTCTTCCTTGGTCTCCGATCTTTTTTACCATCCTTTTCCCTCTGTGCTTTAACTCTCCTTCTGACAACTTAGCTGAACCCCTTTCTTTTGTGCTTGGAGGGGCCGTGGCGCCAGGCTCAGGTGGGACCCTCCTGTAGCCACAGTGACTAAGGAAAGCCTGTTCACGCGTGGCCTGTTGGTAACATTGGTGCAGGTGACCAGCGAGAACAGGCAGTGGGGGGAAGGGGCGGTGCCTCAAGGGGAGTGCCTGTGGCAGCGGGGAGACCTGGGTGACCGCCCACGTGCTCTTCACAGGTGGGTCTCTTCGTGGACTTCTTTGTACGGCTCTTCACCCAGCTCAAGTTCGGAGTGGTGCAGGCGTGTATCCTTTTCATGGGTCTTGGTGTTTCCGGACGTCAGCAGCTGCTGACTCTGCTTTCCCGTCTAGAAGTGAGTTTAACAGCAGACGTGATCTTTGAAGAGCTACGTATTAGCCACTTGGGTTTGAGGTTTTTCATTATCATCGAAGGACACGAGAGGAAGACTTTAATAGAAAGGTGCTCATGTTCATGGTTAGTAAGACCTGAAGCACAGATGCCTATTTTCCCTGATCGATCTACGAATTCATTGTAGTTCCAATGGAAATTCCAGTAGATTGTTGCTGGAACTCGAAAAGTCTCTTCCTGAATTTGTGTGGAATAGTAAAGAGCCCAAAGTAGCTGAGACAGTTTTGAACAACAGACAGGGGGCTAGCCATACTAAATGTCAAGACATTATAATTTAAGATACAGTCATTGAAACAGTATCATATTGGTGCGGGAATACCCAATTAGACCAGTGGGAAATAATAGAGAAGCAGAAACTGGCGCCCACACATACTGAGATGTGGTGGCTGACAGTTAGTGTTATAAGTTAGGAAGGATGGATTAGTTAAAAAGATGCCGGGCCGTCAGTTATCCACCTGGAGAAATACAAAATTAGATTCTTTGTACTATAAATTAATTCCAGATGGACTGAAGATGTCAATAGGTGAAACAAAACTTGAAGAGACGATGTAATGTTGAGAGTACAGAATAATTTCTAAGGACTCCAGGAGGCACAGAGTGAAGGGGAAAAGATCAATAAACTTGACCACATCAAAGTAAATATTCTGTTAATACACAAAAAAACCCCAAAACAACAATAAAACACCATAACTAAACTGAAAAACAAGTTTACAGCCTAGGAGAGGTTGTTCCCGTGCATTTAAGAGACAAATAATTAGTATCCAGAATAGAGGGAGAACTGCAGCTCAGTAAGAAAAAAGTCCAAACAGCCCAGTAGGAAAGCAAGCAAAGGATGTGAACAGGCAGTTCTCAGAGGAGGAAAATTAGCTGGTAGATAAACCTCACCTCACCACCAGCAGGGAAATGAAAATTAAATACATAGGAAGGTGCACCTTCCTGACTCCTGAGTTTCTGTTCTGAATGTGGCCCTCAGACATGCACAGAGATGTCCATTGCAGCTCTGTGGTGGCGAAGGATTGAAATCACACCGAATGGGAGAGTGGGAAAATTGATGTTCACATGATACGGGTTTACGTAGAAGTCAAAATAAATGAACCAGAGCTTTTACATCAGCATGACTCATTCTCAGAAAGCGTCGAGGGAGAGGAAAAAGGCAGCTGTAGAATGTGCATCAAGTGCAATGCCATTGTTTCAATTTTAGAAGCACCTAGAACAATGTGGATGCACATGGAAACTTGCAGGGGAGGATGCACAAGAGTTTCAGCTTAGTGGTTTCTTCCAGGAGAGAGGGAGGGAAGCAGAAAGGGTTTTGTTGTTGTCCTCGTTGTTTTTAATGGTATCTAATGTTTTCATTTTTAAAAAATAACCTGGAGCAAATGTGGCGTAACACTGAGATTTGTCAAGGCATGGGCTGTGGGAGTACAGGTGTCTGTACCTTACCTCTCATAATGTTTGAAGTATTTCATAGTTTAAAAATGGTTCCTAATGTAGGAGACATCTCAGGCAGTTGTGTTTTTTTTAAGTTTATATACGGAGAACAGGAGGGTGTGCAGTAAGCAGCCACCGTGCTTCAGAAGAGGAGAAGCTGCCTCACTTCAAGTGACGGTAGGACCGCCCCAGCTAGCGGGCACGGTTTCCTTAACCCCATGTCTGTAGCGGTGGAGGAGTGCAGCCAGAAAGGCTGCCTCGCCCTGTCCCTCCTTGAACTCTTGGGTTTCAACTTGACTTTTGTCTTCTTCGCGAGCCTTCTTGTCCTAATTGAGGTGAGGTGGTGGGGTGTCGCCTTTTTGCTCATGAGGTTTTGCTCTCATTTTCTCCGTCTCCATTTTCGAAATGTCAGGAAACTGATTTAGACTTCGAATATAGATTCCCATAGAAAAAGTGGTCTCTCGTTCACTTAGAGATGTTTTCTGAAAGTGGTTTCAGCCTCTGGTGAGATTAAAGAGGAACCATCTAGGCGAGAAGGTCGGTTTTCGACCTTGGTAGCACGTTAGAAATAACCTGGGGAACGGTAAAAATGACTTTAAATAACTTTAAAATACTTCAAACTTAAATACCTTAAACTTCAAAAGACTTTAAAATCACTTTAAAAGTGACCGATACCCAGCTTAGATGAATGAGGTGAGACTCTCCGGTGGTGGAGGCTGGCATTGATTTTGGAAAGGCCCCCCAGCTGATGCTGAATCACGAGGAACTTGCTGGAAATGCATCAGACCTACTGAGTCAGAAGCCCGGGGGGCAGGGGCAGCCTCTGGTTTCACAGGCCCATGGGGGGCAGCGGGGTGGGTGCTGCTCTGGTGAAGAGGGTCAGTTCGCCCTCTTTGGTGAGGCTGTCCAGGGTGTACCGTAGACCCAGTGGAGTCTGACTTTCTGGGTGTACCTGCTCTCCCCATCAGCCAGTGGCAGCGGGTTCTGGGATACCCGAGATCAAATGCTATCTGAATGGTGTGAAGGTGCCCGGAATCGTGCGTCTCCGGACCCTGCTCTGCAAAGTCTTTGGAGTGCTGTTCAGTGTGGCTGGAGGTAAGGAGGGTCTTTTCTGACCTTTATCCTTGAAGCGTTCAGGGGGCGCAGATGACAAGAAGCATCGTGTGTGTACAGAGTAGGTTCGGATTTGAAGGCCCCGGCCTCAAACAGGTTTCTGCACTGTTTGTTGATGGGTTATTTTTAAAATGCAGATGCTCTGAATTAGTTACCATTCAGAGATATCTGACCAGCACACCACTGAGTCTTGAAGTAGAACGAATGTCTAATTGGTTTGTGGAGTTGGCTTTTAGCAAAGTCAGCAAGTTTTCGTGCCAGATAATAAATATTTTATACTTCGTGGGCCAAGAGGCAAGAAAAGAAGCTATTAGGTAGGTGCTTAAACTTACATGACCGCTTAAAATGTATCCATGTGAGAATGTAAAGACCATTCTGAGCTCTCTCAGGCTGTATAAAAACAGGCAGCAAGGCCATCTTGGCCCACAGGCTATGGTTTGCTGACCCCCGATGTAGAATTTCAAGATTATTTTCTCCGGTTTGTTGGGAATTTGACTCACCCTTTCTCTTACAAAGTCATAGGATCATCTTTGTTTTATAGTTGTCAAGAGAAAGGTCTATGTAACAAAGGTCTCCTGACCCAGACCGTTCTGTGCTCACTGATGGCCTCCCCCTTTTCCACCTGTTCCAGGGCTCTTCGTGGGGAAGGAAGGCCCCATGATCCACAGTGGAGCAGTGGTAGGGGCTGGCCTCCCTCAGGTAAGGGTTGATGGTCTGCGGGGGCGGGTTACCCCTGCGAGTGGGCCTCCTGCACAGGGGCGTGTCTGTGGTTGAATTTGGAAAAAATCCATCGGGAGCATTCCAACACGGCTTCGGAATCCGCTGTCGCTTTGGGTTGACGAGAAAACGATATGGTCTGTCTCCCAGGAGAGCAGGTAGCTGGTACCTCGAGGCTTTGATGAGGCCCTGCTGAGTCCTAGGAGCAGGAATGGGACAGAGAGAAAGTCTGTTCAAATGAAAGTCACCCGGTGCTCCCACAGCCTTTGCCGAGCACGTCCACGCAGGGTGGCTTTGTGGAGCGTCTCGGGAGAGGCTGGAAGCCTTGGCTGAGATGGTCTCAGGCGCAGGTCTATGCTGATTCCTTTGGAAGCAACGCGGGAGTAGCAGCTGCTGTTCATTAGCGTTAGGTGCTGTCCGGGCCAGACTCTCATATACTGGCTCCTTTAAAGCCACCTCAAGGGTTGAGTTGCCCTTATCACCTTCCTTCTCAGATGAGGAGCTGAGGCTTAGGGAGGCCAAGGAGCTCGCTCAGGACCCCAGGCTCCCGTGCTCACGGGCTGGTCCACGTGGAGAAGTCTCAGTTCCCTATGAACTGTCGCTTACGGACGTTTACATCTCATGTTCTAAGGGGAGGGAGTTGCTGTGCGGCGGCCTGCGATTTTGTCGAGCAGGTTAAGAGTCGGCCCCCTTGGCCCTTCCTCGGTGACTGCCCCATGACGTCTGCAGCAGCTTTCAGTTCCGCCTAACCCTTCGCTCAGCAATTTCCCCTTTTCCTTTTGGACTCGCTGTCTATGTACAAAATGCAGTTTCTGAGGGGCCTAGAAATTGGGGGGCAGGAAAAGCAGTTCCTCCCCGAAGCCGCCTCTCTTCCCATCCGCTGCCCCAGACTCCTTCTCGCAGTCCCTGCCCAGGCGCGCTCAGGCTACAGGGACTCCCCGGCGCTGTGGATGCCTGCAGCTTCGGGCCCCTCTCTGACTTTGTTTTCTCTTGTTCTAGTTTCAGAGCCTCTCTTTACGGAAGATCCAGTTTAACTTCCCCTATTTCCGAAGTGACAGGTATGGAAAGGTTGGAAATTGGGGGTTTTTTTGGAAAAAACAAGCCGTTCATTTACTGCCACTGAGACCCTACACTTGCTCTAGTCGGGCTCACACTCTCACCTGCTGGGTGGGCTGCGTGCAGAACCCGACCGTCCGGAAGGAGGTGGGCTTTGAATTATTCTTCTGAAGATCAGGAGCACAAGGGCCAAGGAGGCATCATGGCTTCCATTTTGTCGTAACGTAGGGCCTCTAGAAGCATCTCAGACAACGAAGAATGTGGTCCAAGATCGAACATACGACCAGGGAAGCCCACAGGCGTATTATCAAGGATGGAGTTTGTTTGCTTGGTCAGCCGCGTCTCGGGTTTGGAAGGCTGCTTCTGGGCACTCTTCAGCCCATGGGATTTGCGTGTGTTACTGAGCCACACACCTGGCACGGCCCTTGCAGTCAGGGGCCTGGGGCCAGGTTGCGGTCCGCCTTCTCGCCGCGGTGTTCCTGCCGTCGCTGTCACCTGCCCCTCTGCTCGCAGCCACACTTGTACATTTTCTCTGGTGCTGAGCTTTCTGGAAGGAAGGTCTGATGAGCCAGTGGCTCGGCGGTGACACCAGAACCCTCCAGTCTGCCTCCTGAGAATCCATGTTGAGAGTCAACGGACGTCAGGGAGTCCCCCCACCTGGCGGAGCTCCTCTGGGGAGAGCGTTTGGCTCGTAGGTGAACTGCTTTGGCTGCCAAGTTGTCTCCCCAGAGACCTGCCCTTCATGAGCCCTGACTGTTCGTGGGTCTCGAGATGTTAAAATGTCAGTGCATAAGGAAGTGAAAGCTTGCCTTTCGCAGCCTGAGGGCTGTTTCTCAGATAAACCATCTCTCTCTTCTGTCCTCAGAGACAAGCGGGATTTTGTATCAGCAGGGGCGGCCGCCGGAGTCGCTGCAGCTTTCGGGGCCCCCATTGGGGGTACCTTGTTCAGTCTGGAGGAGGGCTCATCCTTCTGGAACCAAGGGCTCACGTGGAAAGTGGTGAGGAAGACCTTCCCCTGAGCGTAACCACACCCCCCAGATTTAAACTGGACACCTCTTACCCGTTACATTTACCAGTAGTTTTTTTTTTTTTCCTCTTTTACTGTTTACCAGAGTCATACTTTAAATACAGTTACAAATGTCTGGAAATAACAGGAGCAGAAAAGGTATACCATGCAAACACTAACCAAAATAAGGCTGGTGTAGTAGTTTCTTAACGTTAAAGGAGACTTTGAGACAAGGGGAATTACCAAAGTGAATGAGGGACGTTTCACGGTGATAAAAGGCTCGATTTAATCGATAGGTTTAGTTAACCTGTGCTTCTGATGAGACCAAGAGAGTTGACGTTACTGGAAACTCCTTTGCTCTAGACACCCATAACCTCCAAACTGTGGACTTTTCTGTACTTCCCATATTAACACCCTTCCCATCCTTAGTCAAGCTGCTGCTGTTCTCTCCTGACGAACCGTCCGACCCGATAGGTGAGACCGGCTGTGGTCCTGATGTGAACCCCCGTCTCCTGCCTCAGGGGAGCACTTTCTTCCTCTGGTGTTTACTCTTCCTTTTTTGGCACAGGGTCTGGTGCATAATAGGCTGTAAATGAATAATCCTTCACAAAAGGCTGAATGAAAACTCCTAATAGCCTGATTTCCAACTTCTCACACTTGTGGTGTATCTACTGCCATGGTCACCAGGGCCCTGTGTCCAGACCTGGAGTTGGCCGGTCTCTGTGCGGAGCAGGAGGTTGGTGGGGACACGTCTGGGAGGAGGCAGGACCTGTCGCTATCGAGTGTTCTTGTTTTTTCACCTGTCCCCTAGCTCTTTTGCTCCATGTCTGCCACCTTCACCCTCAACTTCTTCCGTTCTGGGATTCAGTTTGGAAGTTGGGGTTCCTTCCAGCTCCCTGGGTTGCTGAACTTTGGCGAATTTAAGGTACGTTTTGTCCTTGCCCCCCAAATTTCTTTCTTGACCCGTGAAAATTGCTCTTAAGTACCAGAGAGAAGCTGTCAGAAGGATAGGTGCGTCCCTGCCCCTGTCGTCTCCTGCATGCCCTGTGCTCAGTGTGGGCGGGATTCCAGCACTGCTTTGGCTCTCGTAGGGAGAAGGCAGGATCGCTTCTCATCTCTGTCTTTTTCTGCTCCTGTCCCTTCCTGTTCTCATGGGCACTCTGGTTTTTCTCTCTCCCTCCCTTGCCCCTTCTCTCAGTGCTCTGACTCTGATA
The DNA here is from genome assembly GCF_963924675.1 of Phocoena phocoena. Lineage (NCBI taxonomy): Eukaryota > Metazoa > Chordata > Mammalia > Artiodactyla > Phocoenidae > Phocoena > Phocoena phocoena. The sequence goes on from NC_089219.1 coordinate 9,104,644, forward strand.
AAAAATGTCATCTCTGGACAGCTATGGACTTGGGTTTCTTCGTCGTGATGGGGGTCGTTGGGGGCCTCCTGGGAGCCACATTCAACTGTCTGAACAAGAGGCTTGCAAAGTACCGCGTGCGAAACGTGCACCCGAAACCTAAGCTCGTCAGGTACCCACGCAGCCACCCCCCTCCCGCCGCGGCCCCCAGGCCCTGTGGGCACCGGGCCGTCTCTCCCGGGGAATGGACCCCACTTCCCACACCAGCTTTCATGTCATGTCTAAGACTGAAAATGGAAATCTGTTTGTCAGACGGGCCAAAAGACTGAGGCTGAGCTTAATTTATATCAGAGCCACTGGCTCGCTCCCAGCCTCTCTGGACTTGGCCGCCAGGACACATGACAAAGTCAGTATTGGCCCCGCCGAGGGGTGTACTCTCGCTAGACTCTCGCCCCAGGACTTAAAATGGAAGGCCTTTCATTCCTCGGAGAGAGATGATGTGGCCGCAGCAGCCCACGTTACTGGCCACCCACTTTTTACATGGAAATTGCTGGAATGCAGCAAGTCACTGATAAATTCTGCACACGTGCTAACAGCAGGGGCTGCTGTGCGTGCTCTTGGGGGAAAGGAGGGTTGGAGGTAGGCAGTTTTTGAGTTCCCAGGACCAGGTGACTTTTTATCCACAGTAACAGCTGCACTTTGCCTCCTAGAGTCTTAGAGAGCCTCTTGGTGTCTCTGGTGACCACCGTGGTGGTGTTTGTGGCCTCCATGGTGTTAGGAGAATGCCGACAGATGTCTTCCGCAAGTCAAGTTGGTAATGACTCCTTCGCACTCCAGGTAACCCTGGTGCACCTGCTACCTTTGTCCTACACACGTGAAACAGAAGAATCCGGAAATGTATGGCTTGCCTCAGTTTAGAGCTAATAGATGTGTTGGGTTCATTGTTCCACACCTGATTCAGATTGCCCGGGGTGGGGCGGGCGTTGTAGTAGTCTTTTTACCTAAGAGAGGATGTGCACCAAACTTTCTCTTTCTCACTTTTGTGAACAGTCCTGGCTCTCATAGAGGGAACTCCTCTCCCTCTCTCTCCCCCCATCCCCCTCCCTCCTTCCTTCCCTCCCTCTCTCTCCCCCCATCCCCCTCCCTCCTTCCTTCCCTCCCTCTCCCCCTCCCACCCCGTCCCCCTCCCTCCTTCCTTCCCTCCCTCTCTCTCTTTGTTGAACAAAACTAATTGGAAACAGACGTTCAGGATGCTGACTGACTGCTTCTCCTCCGAGCCTCAGTTTACTCTTTGACCCCCCCCACCCCTGAAAGGTGCATGCCAGCCTCACCCTCGGGATGTAAGAGACACCCCTCAGACGGGAGAAAGGAGTGCCTGCCTCAGGGCACACGGTGGTCCTGGCTCGTCCTGCATCTTCTAGTTTTTCTGGGTTTAGGTCATTTACTGGCATGCCTCCTCTTTGCATTTCTCCTTTTCCTTTCCTAGGAGTATGTGATGTTTTCTAGCACCTTTCCCCGAAAGAGCCGGTTGAGTGAGGTAGGCATTGGAGCTTACTGTACCCTGTGTTTTTCAGTCCAGTCCGGTGGGTCTGAGAGCCGGCCTCTAGGGTGGAGGCTGGAGGTTCTCTTAAGTACATGTCTTGTTGCCTCCGGGGAGCCACTCGAGTCCCTCTGAGCCCCTTTGGGCTTTCGGCTTGAGTGGCTGCCTCTTCCTTGTCCCCGGGAACAGTCAGTGAACGGCTAGAATGTACTAGGTCAGAGGTCAGCAAACTGCGGTCCATGGTTTTTACATTTTTAAAGCGTTGGGGGAAAAAGAAAAAAAGAAGGACATGTGACAGAGACTGTATGTGACCTGCACAGCCTAAAATATTAACTGTCTGGCTCTTCACAGGAAATGTTTGTTGATCCCTGTGACTGGCTATTCCCCAAGGCCACCTCTTACCAGACCAATATTTTCCAAAGTGTGTTCTAAGGAACATTGATACACGTGATTCAAGAGCAAACAAATGGAAAAGGATTCTGTGGTCAGATGGGTTAACCAGAGCCGAGTAGGTTTCTTTCATACAGGCTTTCTCAGGGCCTTTAAAGTTCCAGTAAGTGTTAGGAATGTTTGGAATGTTTGTTGTGTGCCAGGTGTTCTACTAAGCACTGTGCATACATGACCTCCTTACCATTGCCACGTTGGCTAGTATTGTCCCCATTTTACGGATGAGAAGACTGAGGCCAACTGAGGCCTTGCCTGAGATCACCCAGCTCGTAATATATAGCATGAGGTGGGTATTATTCCCATTTCATAGATGAGGAAACGGAAGCTTCACAAAATTAAAGACCTTTCCCAAGGTCACTAGAGGGTGGCAGTGTGAGAGTCAAATCCACCTGATCATGGAGCCTGTTCTCTGCTTTTCACAGATACACCGATTTCCAGCAAGTGCTGTGATACTTCTGTATGCGTTTGACCACAGGACTCTTTCCAGAGCACCTTCAGGACTAGGTTCCTCCAGGCATAGTTTGGGAAACACTGCATGTGCTGGTGATTAAGCTGTCGCCTCAGCTTGTCCCCCCTTCACTGTTCCGCACACGCGTCTCCTTTGCCAGCTCCTCCCTGCCAGGTTCTGCCGATAGGGGGCGCTCTCCTGTCTCCTACAGCAGCCTTCATCCGGCCGTGTTGCCCAGCCAGGTCCACCTGGTAGGGTTATACAAACCCATCACCTGGTATTGTTACAGGGTCCACATAAGGGCATCTTTACAGTGTCATTAATATCGATAGAATGGAATCCAGGAAAAGTCTGCTTAGTTAACTTTGCAAGAAACACTTTCTAATTGTTTGCCCAGTGAGAGGTGTGAGGTCTGCCCCCTGTGCTACTTATACATCGCCAACCAGAAAACAGATACCCTCGCCCTATGATGAGTCCAGCAGTGCCCGGATCTCATCTGCTCACACAAAATGATGAAGAGAATGAGAGGGCTGGGATGTGGAGAAATAATCTCTTCTCCCAGCTTGGGTTTTGTTCAGCCAGGTGGGAGAGGCAGCCAGGAGCATGGTGTCTGCATCGGGCCTCGTGTACGTGGGTCTTCTTCTGCAGCAAACTCGGGTGGAGGCTTTTTCCATTTGGGACAAAGTTGGGGCGTTAGGTCAGGCCGTGCCCTGGACTCTCCTCCGCAGACGCCTGTCCACTCCCGGCCACTTGTCGGTCCCCTGCCTCGTCCTCCACCATCCATGGTGCTCTGGGGCCAGGCTTCCCGCAGTACCACTGACAAAATTAGCCCTGGGAGAGGAGGCAGAGCCAGACCACGGTGAACCCTAAGTGTAGTTACGTTTTTGTTATGAATGTGCATGGACAGGGCCCTCCTCCTGATTCTTTCTTTCTCAAAACGCAAGGAATATACCGTATCACGGTTGGCTGCTCTTGGGGATCGATCTTTTTTCTGCTGCCTGTTTAATTTACGGGTAAAGCTTGCAAACCAGACTCTTTCGACCTCGCTGGAGACATCCCACTTGAAGTCTCAGATGCCCTACTCAGGGGCCCTTATTTGACTTTTTGATTCCTTTTTCTTAGGTCACATCAGAAGAAGTGAATTCCAGCATCAAGACCTTTTTCTGTCCCAATGAGACCTACAATGACATGGCCACACTCTTTTTCAACTCCCAGGAGTCTGGCATCCTTCAGCTTTTCCACCAGGATAGTGAGTATCTGGGAGGGTGGGGTTTGGGGCAGGAAACAAATGGTTACTCCTCTGTGAGACAGAGCCAGGCTTGCCCTTCATTCTAAGCGAGAACAGGGCTTTTCATTGGTAATGCCAACCCAGACAAGATTGGGGTGTCTGCCTCCGGTGCTGGAGGTGAACCGGTCAGGGCTCAGAAGGACCTGGCGGGAGCCAACGCAGCCTGGTGGGCCTTGGCAGGCATCTTAGCGGGACTCAGGTCGGTCTGTTCTGGCTTTGCAGGTACTTTTAGCCCCATCACTTTGGCGTTGTTCTTCGTCCTCTATTTCGTGCTTGCATGTTGGACTTACGGCATTTCTGTTCCAAGCGGCCTTTTTGTGCCTTCCCTGCTATGTGGAGCTGCTTTTGGACGTTTAGTTGCCAACGTTCTCAAGAGGTACTGCGTGTGTGTGTGTGTGTGTGTGTGTGTGTGTGTGTGTGTGCGTGTGTGTGCGTGTGTGCGTGCGTGCCCTTGAGTGCGTATGCACAAGTGTGCAAATCATAACTCCCTCCCGCGCCCCCAGTATGATTCTAAGGCACGTTCTTGGTTTCTTTCTTCGCCAGCTACGTTGGACTGGGCCATATCTATTCGGGAACCTTTGCCCTGATTGGTGCTGCGGCTTTCTTGGGCGGGGTCGTCCGTATGAGCATCAGTCTCACGGTCATCCTGATTGAGTCCACCAGCGAGATCACGTACGGCCTCCCCATTATGGTCACCCTGATGGTGAGCACGCCCCCCGTCTAGGCCTCCTTCAGGTTCGGGGCCACGTTCCCCCACGGCAGCCTCTTTTCAAGTCTTTGCTTTGTGTTTCAGGTGGCCAAATGGACAGGGGACTTTTTCAATAAGGGCATTTATGACATCCACGTGGGCCTGCGAGGCGTGCCGCTCCTAGAATGGGAGACGGAGGTGGAAATGGACAAGTAAGGCCAGGATTTCTCTTCATGTCCTAGTTCCAGAATTTACAGACTTTAGGGCCTAGGAATGTTTGTATTAGGTAGGAAACGGTAATTCAGATTCTTGGGTTGGAAGAAGGAAAGTAACAACAGCAAGGTCCTTCCAACGGCAAGCACGTCTGTACCCAAGTGTGTTCGGGATGGTGGAGCGGCCCCGTGCAGCTGGGGACTGGGGCGGGCAGGGCCGCTTCGTGGATGGTTCGGCCGCTGTGGCATTCTGGTTAAATAGGAAGGGTTATGATTGAGTGTTTAAATTTAGGCTCCAAGCCCTGTGAGTGAGAACTAGCTGCCTCGTGTGTGCCCAGCGAGGTGTCGTCCCATCAGCAGTGATTCCTCTGGGCATAATCACCAGCTTATCCATCAGCCGACAGATAGTTCAGGCCCCCCGTGTCTGGGATCGTGCAAGGCGCTTGAAGTCTAACGTAGGGGTCAGCCAACTTCTGGAAAGGGCCAGATAGTAAATATTTTCAGCTTTGCAGGCCATGTGCTCTCTGTCCTGCCGCTTTAGTGTAGAAGCAGCCACAGACAACACATAAACGAGCGCGCGTGACCAGATTGGACCTGTGGGTGACAGTTGCCATCCCTGGTCTAAAGGGACGCCCAAATATTTTAATTCCAGTATAATTAGCAGTTCAGTGGTGATACTGGCATGTGCCATGGGGTACTGAGGAGCGATGGCCAAACCCCTGAGCAACTGGATGAGGTTTGTGGAGGGGGGACATTCATATTGAGCTGAGGGTCTTGGCCCACACGTCTGACAGAGCAAGGAAGGGCATTCCAGGCACAGGGAACAGCATGTGCGAAGGGGACGGAAGTACCAAGGAACGGGTGTGTTCAAGGAACTGCTAGAGGTGGTTCAGAAAAGGGGCCCAGGTGGTCCAGGCAGTGCAGGAGAGGCAGCGCAGCTCCGTCATGGCTTGCTCCCGGTGCCGTGGACTCTGTCGTGAGCGCCGACCGCTTCCCTCCTTCCCCCAGACTGCGAGCCAGCGACATCATGGAGCCCAACCTGACCTACGTGTACCCGCACACCCGCATCCAGTCTCTGGTCAGCATTCTGCGCACCACGGTCCACCACGCCTTCCCGGTGGTCACGGAGAACCGGGGCAATGAGAAGGAGTTCATGAAGGGCAACCAGCTCATCAGCAACAACATCAAATACAAGGTAAAGGGGGCGGCCCCGGAGGAGAGGTGGGCGATGGACAAGTGGTTCCCTGCTGCCCACAGTCATGCCGTGCCTGTCACACCCCGTAGATGGGGTGGCCCCGGTTGGCTCTTGTGAAAGTCAGCACTCTTTTCATTGCACGTGACAGTGAGTGTGGACTGGACAGTGAGTATAGACGACGCAGTGAGTAAGGACTGTGTTAGGCCGTCAGGACGTGTGTTCATTCCCACTGCAGCAAGCACGTGGATAGATTGTTGTTTTAAACATCAGTCTTGAGTATTCGGTGCGGGTTGTATCTGGGAGGGTTCTGAGTTGCCAACAGTGGACTGTGACCTACTTAAGGAAGAAAAAAGTCTATTGGAAACTGCAGGATGGACAGGAAAGCTGAAGCGCCAGGAGCAGTGCACTCTGGGCGAGCAGGTGGCTGGTGGCCCCTCTGCAGGTACCAGGAGGCACCTGCGCTGAGGGAGAGTCCCGCTGCCTCGCTTGGGTCACGTGCCCACCCTTGGCTTCGGAGGCTGGGGGGCACGTCATTTGACAGGACCGCCAAGACGTGACGTAGGAGCATTGAGATGCTGTCCCCAGGTCAAAGGAGTAGGGGTGTTGGGCTGGCAAAAACCTTGGGCTCCAAGAGGCTCCTTTGAATCACAAGCCCCTGAGCCGCTGCGAAGGTTTCTTGCAGTTCCGGCATAGGCCTGTGCTTTTGACCCTCACTGTCACCCACATCCTCACCTGCGTGGGTGCTGGCGCGCCCGCGCTAGCTGGCCGTCGTCGCCGCCCCTCCCACCCACAGAAGTGCAGCATCCTCACCCGCGCCGGTGAGCAGCGCAGACGGAGCCAGTCCATGAAGTCCTACCCGTCCAGCGAGCTGCGGAACGTGTGCGACGAGCACGTGACCTCCGAGGACCCGGGCGAGAAGGAGGACCTCCTGCAGCAGATGCTCGAGCGGAGGTGAGGGAGCGCGGCCGCCTGCGGGGCCATCAGCCCCTTGCCCGCCCGCCGGGGCTGTCCCCGGGGGCTTGGGGGAGGGGGTCGGGGACGTGGACGGGAAGTGATCCTGCTGAGGGTGTCCTAGGCAGCGTCTGGTTTCTGTATAACAGATACACTCCCTACCCCAACCTATACCCTGACCAGTCCCCAAGCGAAGACTGGACCATGGAGGAGCGCTTCCGCCCACTGACCTTCCACGGCCTGATCCTGCGCTCGCAGCTCGTCACCCTGCTCGTCCGAGGAGTTTGTTATTCTGAAAGCCAGTCGGTGAGTCTCCTTTCTTGTCCCCAGCAGGATTCTGGAAGGCGTGAGGGTGGCAGGAGCACAGTCCGTGCACCTGCCGTCCAGTGGTGTGTGGCCGCGTGGCCCCCGGTGCAGGCAGGGTCCCTGCGCTGAGCCCGAGCAGGGCTGTGAGTTGCCCTCCGGCGCCTCTTCCCGTAGTCTCCTCACCCGGGGCTGAGTGTCCTTCTGGCAGGTGGGCTCTTAATGTAGTTTCTGCCTTTAATGTCTGCCGTGAATGAACTTTGTTACATGTGTCATCCAGAGAAATACCCTTCTTCTCATCGATTCTCCTGTAGTTTTCTTTTTTCTCTTTGGTTTTTGTCGAGATAGCAGGCATGGGTGGGCTGTGTTCAAAGTGGTCCCTATAGCGACCTGGGACACACTTGACCCTTTCAGATGGAGCCTGAAAAAGTCACCCAGAGGACTAGTTTCCAAACTGACTCTCCTGCTTTGGGTCTTGCCTGTGGGCAGCCAGCTGAGGTCCCTCGTGGTCTCACTGGCCTGCAGAAGAGCAGCTCGCATGGGCAGGACAGAAAAGGCCATGGGTCGAGAGGCTCAGGCTTGGGGGTGTGGCCTGTGGGGAGGGCCAGCCCTGCTGGAATGGGGGAAAGGTCACGTGCGGAGCACAGGAGACAGGGAATTTGGAGGCATGAAGTGGGCCAGACTACACAGGGCCTTGCCTGCACGTAGGAGCCGCCAGAGCTGGCCCGAGTCAGCGGTGGACGGGGAGGGCTGTGTGCAGAGGGGAGTTAAGGGGAGGAGAGCGGGGCAGGGCAGTGACTAGCACCTGTGCTTCCTGTGCCCCGCTCGAGAGCTGGTAGTGGCGGCCCAGCTGCCCGCTGACGGTCAACAGCAGTGAGAGCTGAGGGAAAGTCCAGAAGACTCAGAATGCAGGAGGAGTCGCGAAGCTCCTGTGTGAGTCTCCTGTGGCTGCCATTTCCAGTCGCCACAACTGGGTGACTTCCAACAACAGCAGGGTATCCTTTCAGAGTTCTCAGGCCACAGGACAAGACACAGGTGTCGGCAGAGCCGTGCTTCCCCTGGAGGCGCCTTCCTCGTTTGTGGTGGGTGCCAGCAGTCCTCGGCCTGCCTCGACTGGAGGCTCCCCACTCACATCTCCCTCCTCGTCACCCACTCTGTGTGTCCTCTCCTCTCTCATAAGGACAGCAGTCATTGGGGTTAGAGCCCACCCTACTCCAATATGACCTCGTCTTGATTCCATCCACAAAGGCCTTGTTTCCAATGAGGCCACATTCACAGGTACCAAGTGTTAGGACTCGGACGTATCTTTTGGGGTGACACAAGTCACCCCACACAGCTACTATTAGTTAGCACTTTTCTCGTTGAAACTCTAGAATAGCTCAGGTCTGCTTTACAGATGAAAGGGAAGTTCAGAGAGATTAGGGGACTGGCCCAGGAGACACAGCTGGGAATTGGCGGAGAGCTGGCTGTGCAGCACCTGCTCTGGCCCCTGCTCTGCCCTGCCCCGCTCTCAGACGCAGAGGGAGGGGGTCTCTAAAGGTGACCCTGCCAGTTGCCGCGTTCGGTGCGAGGACTGTCTCGGTTGGGGTTGCAGAGCGCCAGCCAGCCGCGCCTCTCCTACGCTGAGATGGCCGAGGATTACCCGCGGTACCCTGACATCCACGACCTGGACCTGACCCTGCTGAACCCGCGCATGATCGTGGTGAGACGGGCTTCCCTTGGGGACGGGGCCAGGCACGGAGGCCGAGGGCCTGTCCTGCGTGGACCGCTGCTCGTCTGCACGGTTGGCATCTGATCCTGGCCAGGCAGGACAGGCCACAGGTCCCCTGTGTTGTCTCCTCTGCAGGACGTCACCCCGTACATGAACCCCGCGCCCTTCACTGTTTCCCCCAACACCCACGTCTCCCAAGTTTTCAACCTGTTCAGAACGATGGGCCTGCGGCACTTGCCCGTGGTGAACGCGGTGGGAGAGGTGAGCGTAAGGGCGCGTGTGCCTGCGGCCGCATCTCCTGGAAGGGACCCTCTAAGGGCAGTGCTGCTCTCACCCAGGAAGGAGCAGCAGAATCCCGCAGGGAGGCTTCTCAGACCCGACCTGCTCTGTGGCTCCCCACGGGGGTGAGGGGCCCAGGGGTGGAGGGGAGACTGCGGTAGCTTCGGGAACCTTCCCTTTGCCTCCGGGGTGTTTCTTCTACACCGTCTCCTGTGTGGCCGGCAGATGTCGCCAGCGTCTCACTGGTCTTCCCTTCTGAGGCCCAGAAGCGCTTAGGGCCTTGTCTCTGTCCTGAAACCTTCCTCTTCACCCTTGACCTGATGACGCCTCCTTGAGGAGGGGGCCAGTTCCCCGCCCTGTTATGGGAATTTGTAGCAGTAAATGAGGGAGTTTCAGACAAAATACTTGGAGAGTTTTGAAAAGTAAAATACCTAGTAATTATTGCTACAGATTTTTCCATTGTTTTCTCTTTCTTAGAACTCCATTGTTTTTCTTATTCCACAAACATTGGTGTTTGTAGGAAAATATGAAAATATAGATAGGCAGGAAAAAGAAATGCCAAACCCTGATCTCTGTAGAGGCAGCCATGTTAACTTTTCGAAGTATATCTTGTTTTTTTCCTCTGTGTCTAGACATAGAGGTTTTATATGTCAAGGTATAGTGAAGATGTGAACACTATTTATCCCGTTTAATACCTTAATTTTTCAGTTAATCTATAGGAAATGACTTTCCACAGCAGAAGGTGTTCACTTGGGATACTTTGACAGCTCGGGAGCATTCCGTCGCGTGGCAGTCCGGTCACTCATTCAGTTTTCCTCTGTTGTGCAATATCTAGTCAGATTTCACCATTAACGGTCACCTGTTTGAGGCTTTCGGTGGGTGTCGCCTCGTTGCCCTCCAGGAAGTGACGCCTCTCCAAAGTGAGGGTCACAGCAGGCCCTCCGACGGCACGGCGTGTCCTTACGCGGATTTAGTGGCAGGGAGTCAAATCGTGTTCCTTGAAACACGCTGACAGTTCTAACGCAGTTTATGGTGTGGGACACCCACCTCAGTGACAGCTGTGAGTCACGGCGATGGCTGTGGAAAATACCCTTTTAGGGAGAACTCTGGTTCTCTGGACTCTCATGCTCTGCTGTGCTTCTGTCACTGGCTTGGCGGAGGAGGCCGGGTGTTCCCCACACAAAGCAGTTCTCTGGTTCTCTGGGTACCAGCTAGGCGTCCTAAACTCAACTCAGCCCTGGCGCTGTCTGCTGGGGGTGGCGTCGGGTCCCTCGGATTGAGGGCTCAGCCCCACAAGACTGTTCATCACACCCGCCTTCCCCCCCACTTCAGTTATCAACGGAAAGTCCAGGTTGTCACCTGTGCTCCTGACTGACTGGCTGTAAATAGGAGGTTCCCATGACCCCCTGCTCACAGAACTCCGGAAAACAGTTACTTTATATCCTTTTATAGTAAACAATAATTTAGTAACCCCGGAATGGCCGGATGGAGGAGGTACACCGGGCAAGGGATGTGGGATGGGGAAGGGGTGCCCAACTCTGCATCCTCTCTGGCACCGCCTAGCACCTCACGTGTTCACCAGCCTGGACGTTCTCCAGACCCTGTAGCTCAGGGATTTTAATAGAGGCTTCATGACATAGGCATGATTGATTACATCATTGGCCACTGGTGCTCGATTCAACCTCCAGCCCTCCCCTCCCACAGCTACAGGGTGGTGAGAATGAAAGTTCCAATCTTCCAGTCACACACTTGGTTCCCTGGGAAACCAGCCTCCATCCTTAAGGGCTTTCTGAAAGTTACTTCATTAACATAAACGCTGGGGTGGTTGAAAGGGGCTTGTTAGGAATAATAAGACACCCTTATTACTCATCACTTAGGAAATGCCAAGGGTTTTAAGAGCTCTGTGCCAGGAACTAGGACAAAGTCCAAATATGTGTTATGATAAATCGCAATATCACGGTGACTCGGGTAGCTCTGCAAGATGGTATTTCTGAGCTGGAGCAGGGGTCACCGCCGCTCAGAAGCCTTCCCTGGGCTCTGCGTGTTGCACAGGCACACCAGGCAGGCTGCGTGTGGTGGCTGAGACGCTAGATAGCGTGGGCCCTGTTTAAAAAGACATTCACGTTCAGATTCTAGCCGGCCCGACTAAAACCATTTGGAGCCGAATTCATCCCACTGGCCTCCAGCTTGCGATCGCGAGTTGTGTCTTGATCTCGTTCCCATCTAGAAATTAGGTGGCCTTTTTTTAAAAAATAAATTTATTTATTTATTTATTTATTTTTGGGTGTGTTGGGTCTTCATTTCTGTGAGAGGGCTTTCTGTAGTTGCAGCAAGCCGGGGCCACTCTTCATCGTGGTGCGCGGGGCCTCTCACTGTCGCGGCCTCTCGTTGCGGAGCACAAGCTCCAGACGCGCAGACTCAGTAGTTGTGACTCACGGGCCTAGCTGCTCCGTGGCATGTGGGATCTTCCCAGACCAGGGCTCGAACCCGTGTCCCCTGCATTGGCAGGCGGACTCTCAACCACCGCACCACCAGGGAAGCCCTAGGTGGCCTTTGAAATGAGTGTCTTGATCACGTTGTCAGGCCTGTCCCCGTCCTTCCAGGACCTGATTCTGGCCCTGCCGTTTATTGAGACGGGCCGGGCAAGCTCTGTCCACTCCTGTCCCTCATGTTCTCGTCCCAGTGGGGTTCACTCTGCAGGTGACTTGGGTCTGTTTCTGCTTCGTCCTAGATCGTTGGGGTCATCACACGGCACAACCTGACACGTGAGTTTCTGCAGGCACGGCTGCGGCAGCACTACCAGAGCCTATGACGGCCCGGCTCGGCCTCGCCACCGCGTGCCAGCCCGTCCTCTCCGGGAGCTGCAGCTCGGGCTCCGCCGCCGTGGCTGGCTAGGAAGATCCCCAGTCGCCCGCTGGCTTGGAAAGCCTACAGTCATCGAACACTTTGCCGTCAGAGCTCCTGGGGGTGGTGTCGAGCCATCAGGGTCTGGACTTGCGTGACCTCAGCCAGTGTCTTCCCGTTTCCTGCCCCCTGCGCCCCCCGATCCAGTGCTGGCACAGGCCCCAGCCCCTCCTCCCCGCTAGCACCAGGACCAGAAGGGAAGTCAGGCCTCACCCACTGGCGGGGGCGCTCGGAGCAGGTTCCCCACCACCTCTTTGCTCCTTTCCTAGGGAACCCAGCTGTTGCCTTAAACCATCATGGGAGGTACCTTGACGGAGGCAAACACTGGGTGGAATGCCAGTTGCAGAATTCAGTCAATTACTAAATTGAGGAATTGGGCCCTGAGGAAACTACGCCTGTTTCAGGGAGGCCCGCCTTCACTGGGACTCTTAAGTTGACATCTTCAGCAGTTCATTTTGAGGGAGGTTCTGCTACTGCGTGTGAGCTGGTGCTCTGGTCTCGCTGCTGTGCTGTGAATCTAGAGCCCTAGAAGCACAAAGCATTCAAATCCCGCTAATAGTTCCTGATCTGCCCTAGGTTTGAGCATTTCGGCTTCCTCTCCATTTTCCAAATTACCCGTGGTCTCCGAGTGCCACGTTTTTACCCTGGTCCTTTTCTTCTCCATGGAATTACTAAACTTCCTTAAGTTTTACCTGCATCTTCCTGGTGAAGCAACCCCAGCCCAGAGGATCTTGGCATCACCCCTAAAAGCAGGGCACCCCTAGATAAAACTGCTTTGCTTGACTCTGGGCAATGGTGCAGTTGTTCAGAAGATGGAAAGGAGTGAATCCTGAGCCGGTCCACTCACAGGTATACGATGTGGCTTAAAAAGCGAGTGTGACAGTACAGCAGGTGTTTACTCGAGGAAGAGGGTGTCTGCCCTTAGCGAGCACCTCTCACTGGCCTCCTGCTGGCCATCCCCAGCCTACCGAGCGGCTCAGTAGTGGAAACTTCAGGAGGGGTTAACAGCCGGGGAGAGGGAGGCGGCTCCTGCCAGCACGTACCCCGGGGTTTTAACATCAAGCAGAGGAAGCCTCCCTCTCTCTTTCAGTGACTTAGTTTCCCTTTGGGCTGGTTGGTCCTCTCTGAACAGGCACCCAAAGGCATTTGCGCTTACTTTCCTCTTGTGCTCTCTCTACACGTTTAGCAACATCTTAGGCCCATCGTGCAACCATGTGGCAGGTGTGCTCTGAGGGTCAATGTGGCATTCATTTGCATTACGTTGTTTGTTTGTTTGTTTGTTTTTTAATCATGGAATTTGCCTGAGGACGTCAGTGCCAGGCCTCAGCAACGCAGTTCTCTCCCCTCAGCCTCCGGACTTCTGTTGCCGCCTTTAAGCCTGGGGAGTGGGTGTCTGCCCGGCTTTGCTGGCTCAGGTCTTGCGCTCCACACACTCTAGGGAACAACCACCTACGCTGGGGGGCTGCGTCAGCATCATTGCCAATGACTCTGGCCCCTCCGTTCCTCCATTTTCTTAATCTCTTTGACCAAGATCACTTGAACCTACAAAATTTTCAACTTCCTTGAGTGCACTTGACTTATGAAACACAGATGAAACTCCCAGTAAGTAGTTCGGGAAATCACAAGGACCAAAAGGGCAAGCCCTTCTAAATGTGATTGTGTTCAACCAGCTGCCAGTATTTTAAGGCAGCATTCGGAACTTGACCACATTATTTTTCATTGAGAAGCAAACCGATGCCCAAGTCAGGCGAGTGGCATGACCGCCCATACCAGGAACCTGCTTTCCTCCTCCCTCTCCTTTCCTCTCCTGAAATTGGTAGCACTGAGGTCCTGCTTGAGGATCTCCCACCTCCAGAGGGCGGGGTCGCAGGCTGCTGGCCTCCTGGACACCCTGGGTGAGTGGTGTCGGGATTTATGCCTCCTGCACATCACGTCGTCGTGTTTAAGTCACCAGATATTTTGTTCCCTTCAGTGTAGCCCAGGGATAGACGGCAGAGAGCAAACGCCTCCATCCCCCAGAACGGACTGGACGGCCACCAAGGAGGACCCAAACCCAGCCCCTCTGGGAAGGCACGTTATTTCCTGTCCTCTCCTGGCATCTTGCCCTTTCCAGACAAGCCCAGAGACGAGCGGGGCTCCACTTGTAACAAAATAACTGTAAGCCTCCCTCCTTTGATTTCTGTTAGAAATCTGCATCTCAACGTCCTGCCTGTTGCCAGCCTGATCACCTCCCAGTGAACCTGGCACCTGGATAAACAGAAACCCTCGGGGGCTGGGGCTGGGGTTGGCTAGAGATGGTTTTCTGTTTCCCTGGCGGAGGTGATGGGGGAGGGGCCCAAGAGTCCCCACCCGACTGGGGGACCTTTGTGCTCTGGGGGACGATTTGCTTGTGACCTTGTTTAACTAACAGTTCCGGACAGGAATGGACACTCGTATACTTGACCCAGCTGACCATATGACATTTCTGATGCAAAATCACGCACTAACACGGCCCTGGGGGGACGAGAAAGCCTCCGGAAAGGCCAGCAGTGCCCTCCCAGGCCTGCAGTATTGATGTGCAGTGTTGCCCCACGGCTCGTGGACCTTGGTCATTTCAACAGTAGCAGCTTCCTTTCTGTTTGCACTGTTTGTTTGTATGGTAATGTTAGCTAGTTCTACTGTGTATATAAGTTGTATTTTTTTTAATTTGTAAAACTCTTATTATTTGAACTCTTGGAAGTTCTCACTAACTGTAACATGTCAGAATAAAATGTCTTCATCTCCAGCCTCCTCTTGTCTCCGCCGTGCACGTTCTTTAGAGTGGTACACACTTGGTTTTCACTTCACCCCCTCTCTTTCTAATATGTAAAAATTGCACAGCTGGGGAGGGGGTTTATAGTCTCAGGTCTTTTTCTGTAGCTCTCCCAGCAGGACTCTTCATCCGCAGGGGGCCACTTACCACCTTAGTATAAGAACCAGTTTAGTCCTGGGGATCTTAGCAAAAACCACCGGTGTTCCCCGTCTCCTGTTCCCCCTTCACATCGATGCTGTTGGGCCTAGTTTACAGGTCCTTTCCTCCTATAAAGCCACCTGTCCTTCCAGCCGTTCCTTCCCGCAGCAGTCGGTGGAGAAGCCATTCGGTTCCCGTTGGTGTTGCGTTTAGGAGGCTGCCCCACAGGCAGATCTCCCCGATGTCCAACCAGAACAAATGGACCTGGTGCTGGGAGTGAGGGTGTTTAGCCGTTGCAGCCAGCTTCCGTCCCTGCCACCTGCCATGGCTCTTTGCTCACATTTTGTTTCGCCGGAAACGTGATTTTCTTGGTCTCCAGTTCTGCCTCGAGTTGCCACTCCACAGTGGCAAACCGTCTCAGTCGGCTCAGGTCCCTCCGCCCATCCCCCCTTCCGCCCATTTACCCCCCCGCCCCCCCCCCCCCCCGCCATCCACCCATCCCTGAGGGTCCTCTGAGTTTCAGGGGCGTCTCTTGTGCGTTTGGGTATTTGGCACGTTCAGTGAATTCCATTGGCGAGCACCCGCTGTGTCACTGCGACACCTTGGCAGTGAGCCCAGGTCCCCACTCCTCTCCTCTCAGCAGCTCCCACTCCCCCAGTGCCGGACCTCAGGAGCCGGCTTTGGACAGACCCTTCTTCCTTGCTCTCCACCCTCCTGGTCCTTGTTAGTCCTCTGTTCTTGGCTTTCCACCCTCTGCGTTCAGAGTCCACGTAAGGAACATCTCTATGAGAAGTGGTTACCTTACTGTTCTTTCCCCACCTCCCTCTCTAACCATCAATTCACTCCTGGCCTCCCCTTCCCTCTACAAGGAGCACGTTGCTAATTTATTTCCTCTTTTCTCAATTTCTGTACCAGACCAGGAGAATTTGACCAACATTTATAGAGCACCCAACGTGCCACGTGCTGCCCGGGCTGCTGAAGGGGCATTGACCCTCCAGGAGCTTGCAGTTCAGTTGCATACCAAGACAAATTGTGGTCTATGATAATAGCTATACGATAGTTATAAAAACGCTGCCAGTGAAGAGCTCGATTTGTCCTGGGCATGTGGTGTCAGGGAAGGCTTCAGGGAAGAAGTGGCATTCTCAATGAGCCTTGAGAAATGAGCAAAACGGTCTCAAGGGCTCTGGATAGAGGGCATTCTAGGTGGAAGGAGCAGCATGAATAAGGGTGTGGGGAAGCGAAGGTGGAGGGTTGTCGGAGGAGTGTCGTAGAATCTGATTCGGAGAGTGTGCTGTCAGGGGGTAACGGCTGGGAAAATTGGTCAGAGCACTGCTTCATGTTGCAGGTGAACTCAGGGCCTGGTACTTTCTGCTTTGGGCAGCACCCTTTTCAGAAGCAGATACAAAAAAACTTCTCCAGTGGCTCCCACCTTAGTAAAACCTACAAGTCCAAACACGTTGGACCTGAATTGGGGAAAGCCAATGGCTAATTTTTAAATTTAGTGCCCAAAAGTCACAGAAACTTGAAGTTTGTCAGCACAGCAAACATTTTCTTTCTTCACTTTGCTCAGCTTTTAAACCCAAATATCCTGCCTACTCTTCTTCAGATTAAAAGTACAATTCACTCAGCTGGCGCACTACCTCTCAAAAGGTGTCAGAGAAGAGTTAGTGCCCTCATTTTACATATGTGCCTCTAAAAAAAAATAATAACAGTAACGAAAAAGCACTAAGTGTACAAAAAGTGTCATATTGAGTACAAGCTACGTTCGATGTAACCAGAAGAAAAGCCCAGATGTTTGTAAGTTTTCTTTTCAATAAATAAGTGCCCTGAATGTGAGCAAATCTGAATATAAAGATAAATGCCCTTTTGGTCTCCAGGGGCTTTTTCAGGATCCATGGCGAGGCTGCAGTATGAGTGAGAGCAAGTTGAAAGCTGTGGTTTGAGACCCGACCCCCTACACACACACACACACACACACACACACACACACACACACACACACACACACACGCATACACCGTGCTCACGGAGGGAGAAATGAAAGGAAGCCGAAGTTGTCCAAACCCATAGAATGTACACTACCAAGAGTGAACTCGACGTGAACTATGGACGTTAAGTGATCATGATGTGTCATTGCAGGTTCGTCCATGGTAACAAATGTCCCACTCTGGCAGGGATGTTGATAATGGAGGAGGATGTACATGTGGGGCGGACAGGGATATGTGGGAAATCTCTACTTCCTGTTCAATTTTGCTGTGAACCTCTAACTGCTCCCCAAAATAAGTTTGTTATTTTTTTAAAAAAGGAGGAAGAAAAGAACTGAGCATTATTCTCTTTGACAAAAGGTAAAATGACAAGGACTATCAGGCTGAACTCCCTTCCCCAGGAAATGAAAGAAATCACACCAAGCCTCCAGCTTCTGTCCGTGGTGCTGAAGTTTATTCATTTTCAAACCGATGTCAGTAACAGGTGATTAAAATTTAACGCATGGGCGGGAGAAGTGGAGAAGCCACAACTAAACCACTTTATCTACATTTAGCATAAAATGTGAGAAATGTTGACAGGAGGCTGATGCTTGAATAGGACGCTCGTCACAACTCAACCTGATGGCAACCAGATGGGACAAAGTTGAGTGAGAGATCCCAGGGGGTGAGGGTCTCTTGAAGTCTGCCCGGGGCCTGGCCAGCCTTTTCCTCCCTGGCCGTTATCTTCGGTACTACAAAGAGAGCAGAGACATGTTTGGCTTGGTGACCTGCCTCCACTGGGAAAAGTCAGCTTCATAGGACCGTGCTCCCTTCCCACCAGCACCCCCCTTCCAGCTTGACGACCCTCTGAGTTCCACGAACTGGTAAACAAATTGCCCATTAGAAGCTAGTAAAACCCATCCTGGTAAATTCCGATCCTTCGGGATCTGACAGTTCCTCGAGGGCCATGAACTGCCAATCAGCAGTGCGCAGGTGACTTGGCCCCGTGAACATATTAAGTTCCCGGTGCTCCTAGCAGTAACTTCTTTTCCTCTTAGCATTTTCTCAGCAGACTGTAGCTGAGGATGGTATCATGGTTCTGAGACTCATGGGGCACCTACCCAGTTGGGACAGAAATTTCAAAGGGAGTAAGCTTCTGTGCTGTTCCCTTTCCTGCTGAAGGTGTCCCCTGGTGGTATTCTTTCACAAGGTTTGAACCTCAACAAAACCACAATTTCCTTCCCGCCCACCCCATTTCCATCCGCAGTTCCTCTTACCCGGAAGCTGTTGCAGCCCAGTCCACTCTGGGCTCCAATCCTGTCCATCCTGCCCCCGAAGCAGCTGGACCTCCGCAGGCTCCGAGGGGCAGCGAGCAGCGCCCTCAGCTTGCTGTTCAGGAGGGCAGATCTATCGGAGGGTTCCCAGGGGCCCCGCCCAAGGGCACCCCCATCTCTCTGGGCTGGGTGGACCTCCCCGGTCCAGGGAGGCACCTCAGAAAGGGGGCTGAGAGGGACCCCAGCTTCTTCATTCTGATCGCTTAGTACTTGTTGGGGCACAGCCTCATCTTCTAAAGGCATCTTGTCCTCCAAATGGTCCAGCAAGTTCTTTACGAAAGGAAAACAGGGAAAGGGAGAAGTCTCACTGCCTGGCGCAGCGTCACAAAGCCCCCTCATCCCAGACCGTGCCCCTTTCCTGGCCCTACCTTGAATTCCATCAGGTCTGCGTTGGACACAGAGCCATACACGGGGTTCGCTCCGGTTTGCCCTGGGAGCTGAAACGCCAGAAAGAGGAGGAAGCTCGCGGCGATGGTGGCAGAGCCCATGCTGGCGTCGGTCAAGGGGTGGTCTGGTACTTGCTGCCTCTTCTCTCTCCTCTCTGCTTTCCCACCCGTGGCCTTCCTCCGTCTCCGTCTCCCAGCTGCCCTGCGCCTCCTCTTTTTATAGCCCCTTGGCTCTCTGAGAGCACAAGAGGGACGGAACCCTCCCCATTCTGTCACTTGCAGCGATAAAGCAGCTGAGCGAGGAGCCAGCAGAAGATGCCCTTTTAAAGTTATCAGAGTCCAGCCAGCTCGTCACAGCCCCTCCGCCTTGAGCAGCTCCAACGAGCCGGGACCCCCAGCTGCAGGAGCCACATTCTTGTTGATTTGCCTCAAGAGCTTCCCACTTCAAAGGTGTGAGAAGAGCAAAAAAGAGTCCTTGGTTATCTCACAGCGATGCCTCAGGCTTCTTTCTCATCAGCAGCTGGACCCACGCGGGGAAGCAGAGGGTGACGGTTGGCCGGTGCCCAGCTCCCCCGTTGGTTTGCGGCTCAGCTGTCAGGGACTCCAAATAAGGGCGGGAGGGGAGGAAATGGCAGGCAGCCGGCAGCTCAGCTCAGGACAAATTAGTCCAAATGCTCGAGCTGGCCTCATACCTGACTCATCGGCGGCGAGGGCAGACCTCTCCCTCCACAGGGCTGTCCTGACACCTGGCTGCCACTCTCAGTGGTCAGGTGAAAAGGGAGTTAGTTTTTACATACTACGTCAGAACCAAATGTGACAAATGTCCCAAGAACTCCACTCCCAAATAGAAACACAAGAAAAGTTTTGGGAGCACAATCATTCCTCTGCAAACCTCCCCCCCCTTCACCGCACGGCTCCCCCCAAGGCGCTGGGGGAGATTGGCGCTAAAAGGATACATGCATTTACATTTATAGAAGCTCGCTGCTTCTCAGACTCTGGGTTTGAAGCTTGTAACGCCTCACACCTCGCCGGGAAAGCTCCCGTGGCGAAGTTGGCTGATGGAGCGAGGTGGGATGCAGCTGTGGCCCATGGAATTTCCCTTAATGCCTCCCATGTCCTTCTCCAAGGCCAGGCAAGGGATGAGCCACTGAAGCCGCCATTTTCCTGGTCCCCAAAAGAGAAGTACCAGGCAGGAGCCTGTCCACATGTAGTGAGTGGCCTCCACTTACCAAGCACTGGACTTAACGCTCTACACTCTTCAATGTAACGTATCCGGGGGAAATACTACACTTGAAGGGATGAGAGCCCTGCATTGCAGCCCCAAACAAGCCAAACTGCACACATCTTTGGGGCCTTATTCTCCTCATCTGTGAGGCTCATAAGAGCTATTAATATGTGAACGTATTGCTATATAATTGCACGATGCTCACAATGGTTGTCCTTACTGGGTGGTTGGAATGTGCCGGGCACCGCGCTGAGAGTTTATACGGATTCTTTCCTTTTCATCACCAGCCCCAGAAGGTGGGTAGTATTGTCCCCGTTCATAGAGGAACAGAACTGAGACTGAGAGCATCTGTCACTTGCCCAATGTCACTCGGCAGACCCAGGACTCGGACCCCAGGTCTGACGCCAACGCCTGTACTTTCCACCCACTTCCCAGATCCCGCTGCTTCTTTGCACGAAGGTTTCTTAACAAGCCCTTTAGTCTCAGTTCCTGATTAAACACCACCCTAATCCCAGACTCTCAGGTTGCCTCTGAGCACCTCCTCGCCTTCCCCCTGCCCTGGGACTGTAGCTTTGCGTGCTTGGCAAGTCTGCGGACTATCTCAGGAAAGCACCACATCCAAGCCCCATGACCTATTTACACACCTAACGTGTTTCAATCTACCCCGTAGAAGCTCAGGAAATGTGGTTGGAATGACAGCTCTGTCCTGGCCGGACCCTCCCCCAACTGTGCTCACTCCTTGGCTTATCAGAAAGAGAGGCTGTTACGCAGTGAAAGGGCAGGAAATCCGGGCACTACGTGGCCAGGGGTCATGAGAGGTGTTGCGGGGGGCGGTGGTTATTCTAAAGGAGAAAAGATTTGGGTCGGCCAAACTCAACTTGAAATCCGAAATGAGCGCAATTCTGAGTAGGAGCGCTGGGGACAAAGAACCGCTGTATCCTGAAGAGTCTCTGGAATGTGCTCACAGTTTAATAGCTGGGGTGGCAGTGTTATTATTAGCAAAGAGGATTCAGTGAGCAGCCACCCTGGGAGAACTGATGCTCCGTGCTGCGTGCGTCACACAGCCTGTCTCCTGGAGATACCCTTTGAGACAGACCTTTGGTGCAGGCAAGACTTCCGGAAGGGCATCTTGGCAGGTGGCCTCTGCCACGGCTTGGCCTCTGGGGGCTGATGCGGTTCCTGCGTCCTGAGCCACTTCTGAAGTCTGTTGGCGGCCCAAGGAAAAGCGGAAATCCCGTCCAAGGTTCCAGAAGGAGAATTTCAGAATTTTCCCAGCTCCTTTTGTTAAAGTTACGTTTCGTCTTCTAGAGTGAAACTGGAGTGGGGCACGAGTGTCATTTGTTGAGTTTCTTCTATTGTTTTGGGGTTTTTGTGGAAGGTGGGTGGCAAAAAAAAGAATACTTAGGTTTATTGCCCTGACTTTGTATAGGACCAGCACCACCCCCTGCACTAACAGGGCCCAGGGCAAAGAGATAATCCCCAAATACACTTACCGCCCAACCCTCTTAAAGCCTTTGACTTGTCCTTGAAATGGAAAATGCCTTGATGTAGAGTTTCTCTTCATTTTCGTGCCCCTGTTCCACTTCGGGGGTATGTGTGGAGGAGTTAATATTTAATGGGATGTTTAGAAGCCAGCCTGTGGGAGTGAGAGAGAAGGAAAGCAAAAGGTACAGAAGACCAGGCCCACCCTCCACCTCCACCTCTCCCACTCGCTGAAAAATGAAAAGGCTTTATTTCCTTATCACTGGAAAGAAGTCGTCTTAGTCCTATGATGGAACAAAGGTTGCAGATGCGTGGGAGGATCCAGAATGGGCTAACTCCAGTGTCTAGTTTGGTTTCATGACTCTCCGTGGGGATGCTGTGGGCTGCCTCGGGGAGCCATGAGGGCCCAGCAATGTCACATGTGGGCAGAACTGGTGTGAAAACCCCAGCACATTCATGGGACAAGTCTGTTAGACCTAAATAGCCTAAAGCAGAAGCCCCAGTTGGGAGAAATTGGTAGGACATTGGTGCGTATTTAGGAATGATTGCTTTGGACTTTGAAAACTATGTTCTGTTTCTCTGGTGCAACATGGAGGTCACTGAGACTGGAATTTGGGGGCAGCTTCCCCAGGAAAAAAGGCCCAAGACAAGGTGATTTGCTAAAGCTTTATGTTCACGGGAAGTTCACGGGAAGTAAGAGTGAGGAGCAAAGGGAAGTGAGATAGTGTATTAGTCAACAACTGCTGCGTGACAAATTACCCCAAACCTTAGCAACTATACATCTATTATCTAATAGCTCCTGTGGACCAGGAATCTGGTTCTGCTTTAGCTGGGGGCCCCTTGTTCAGAGCTCACACAGGCTACAATTAAGATGTTGGCCGGGGCTGCGGTCATCTCAAGACTTGGCTGGGGATCTGCTTTCAAGCTCACTCGTGTGTCTGTCGGCAGGTCTTCGGGTCCACGCTGACTGTTGGCTGGAGATGTCAGTTCCTTACTGCGTGGGCTTCTCCACAGAGATGCCGCTGACTTCCTTTAGGTAGAGAGGGAAACATCATGTAAGCCATCATCTCTTTGTAACCTAATCTTAGATGTGGTACCCCATCATTTCTGTTGTACTGTGTTCATTAGAAGTGAGCCATAAGGTCCAGCCCATACTCAGAGGGAGGGGATTACCAAGGGATGAATACCAGGAGATGAGCATCAATGGGGGCCATCTCAGAGGCTGCCCACCACAGGTAAGGAAAGAGAAAGAGCAAATATAAAGTGATATGTTACCAAGCTGGCCACAGCTTTGCGAGAACAGCTTAGTGGTTGGTCGGTCGGCTGTTGGTCATGCTGCACGTCTCCAGAGAGCTTTGTGGAACCCAGCACCTTCGAACAGTCTATGAGGAGAGAAAAGGGAGAGGGCACTGCATTAGATCCCTAGGGCTGCTGTAACAAAGTACCATAAACTGGGTATCTTAAAACAACAGAAGTGTATTGTCTCACAGTTCTGAAAGCTAGAGTCTGAAATCAAGGTGTCAGCAGGGCCAGGCTCCCTCCACAACCTGTAAGGAAGGATCCTTCCTCGTCTCTTGCAGCTTCTGGTAGCTGCCGGCAATCTTTGGCATTCCTTGGCTTGTAGATGCATCCCTCTAGTCTCTGTCTCTGTCATCATATGACCGTCTTCCCTCTCTGTGTTTCTCTCTTTTCTTCTTATAAAGACACTAATCATATTGGAATAGGAGCCCACCCTACTCAAGTATGACCTCATCTCAACTAATTACATCCACAATGACCGTGATTCACAAACACCCCCTCCAGCATACCACCCAAGGACATACATGAGGGTCCACCCCTGCACCTTGCCCTCCCTAGGGGCCTCACAGAACCTTCATGCCTCACCCGCTGGCTAAGGCATGAAGGTTCTGCTCTCTCCCCCGATGCAGGAAGAACCAGGTCGAGGAGTCCAGGGCAGGGAGGCCAGTTAGGAAGCTGGTGTGCCAATATGAGTGGTGAGGGAAGGAAGGAGGAGTGGACGTGGTACCTGCCTGGGTGGTCCAGCCAAAGAATGGAGTCAAGGAAGATTCCAAGGGCTGAAGTCATCGAGGGTGGAGCCCTGGGAGACGGTTTACTCATTCGGGAGTGTCATAGTTTGGGTTCTCCTGAATCTGAGACAAGTATTCAAGCAAAGTAGTTTATTTTGGAGATAATCCCAGGAAATACTGGCAGGAGAGTGGGGAAGTGACCAGGGAGAGGAGTTTAGCTGCATGGATCACTGTGGGCAGTTGCAGCTTAATCCCAACCCCGCCGCAGAGAAATCCAGTAACCAGTGAAAGATACACACCACCTGTGAACAGAGGGCTCTCCTAGGTGTTGGCTGAGGGTTGTTCCTGGTCCGTGTCAATTCCCCAGCACTTCCTGCCTGCCCGCAGGAAGTGGACTCTGGCTGCCAGAGAAAGTCCTCGGGCAGGAAAGTGCAGTGCTGCTGGATGAAATTAGGGCTGGTGTGCACTGAAGCAGCAAGGGCAGGGGCTATACTTGGCAGTGCCAGAGACAAGACACTGGGGGCACAAGGGTGGGAGCCAAGGTCCCATGGCTGAAATGTTCCAGGATGCCCAGGCAGCTGTATGGAGCCTGGCTCCTGACCCCACGGGAGAAACGGGCCATTTAGTAGAAAAGCACTGATTGCATGAAAAATCCTACAGAGACAGGGATAGAAGGTTGAGGACTGCAACACGAACAAAGACAAATGGCCAAGTTCATGACTTTGTTTACACCTGCTTCTGCATGAGGAAAGAATGCACTTTTCTTTCTTGCCACAAATCATTCTCAGAAGGGTCAAAGCTGGGAATCCCTTGGCAGTCCAGGGGTTAGGACTCCGTGCTCTCACTGCCGAGGGCCTGGGTTCGATTTTGGTTGGGGAACTAAGGTCCCAGGTCCCACAAGGCGCGCGGTGTGGCAAAAAAAAAAAAAAAAAAGTCAAAGCTGCCACGAGAGGGATGGAGAGGGGAACGCAGCATCAGTGACATGAGATGTAGCATTCAGGCCCAACACTGTCCTGACTTCAGTAACCTCAAAACTGGAGACCCAGCAAAGCCAGTCTACCCTCTACTGAAGCTCCTTCCAGCTGTGAAGCCGTGGGTTAGGCATCCTTGGGCCTGTGTCCACCAACATGTCTTTCTGGGTAGATTCCAGTGACAAGCATCCATGGAGATACATAATCTGGCAGCTTCTTTGGAGGACGAGGTTGATAATAGGAAAGTCAGGGAGGTTAAGGCCATGGCTATAGTTACATGGGGATGTGTTTGAAGGGGCCAGGGTCACAGGTGAGGGGGGACTGGTTCTAAAGGGCACCCATAGATGACGCACGTGCCACAGCACTGCCCGCAAACACCAAACACAGGGGGAGCTCAATGAGATGTCACTTCATTGGGTACGTCAGGCCACCCACTCCCCATCCTCCAGAAGACATATTTGCTTCCTTCACAGTTTGTTTTGGGGTCCTCTCTCCTGGACTTTTGCTTGGGGAAAAGGTTCAAGTAACAGGATATATCTGTATCATACATACAGACTCCACTGCCTGAGCCCTACTTATGGAAGAGCTGGACTTACCTGGAAGAATTCTGAAGTGCTGGCTGGGTTTGTAGAGTGGGCATTCGGGGAGGAGGTCTGTCTTCATCACCTGAGCAGGGGGAGAAAGTTGCCAATACGCAGCAGCCCCAAATGGGGAACTGAGTGATGCCATTAAGATGGGGACCTTCCAACCCACCAGCAAGCCTAATTCACTGGCTTGGGAAAGGTTGGGTTGTGCAGTGGTTAGGAGCCTGGCTGCTGGACCAGTATGCATGGGCTTGAATCCTGGCTCTGCCACTTACTAACTGCGGGACCCTGAGAAAGTCACATTACCTCTCTGTGCCTCGATTTCCCCATCTGTAAAATGAAGGATAATAAGAGTTCTTCCTGCATAGTTGTTGCAAGGACTAATATGAGTTCATGGAACTGGGCCTGGTACATAGTGAGGCCTTTATAAATGTTAACTGTGCTAATTACTCATTACCGTCCTGGGTCAAAAACATTAGGCAGGGCTTCCCTGGTGGCGCAGTGGTTGAGAGTCCGCCTGCCGATGCAGGGGACACGGGTTCGTGCCCCGATCCGGGAAGATCCCACGTGCCGCGGAGCGGCTGGGCCCGTGAGCCATGGCCGCTGAGCCTGCGCGTCCGGAGCCTGTGCTCCACAGCGGGAGAGCCCACAGCAGTGACAGGCCCGCGTAGTGCAAAAAAAACAAAAACAAAACAAAACAAAACAAAACAAAACAAAAAAAACATTAGGCAAAGATGGCTCACAGTTTTATTGGAAAATAAGTTGGTCCTAAAACCTTACCTTCAAAATCTGAATCTCATTAGATATGTCTAATGCACACTGGGTTAAAATGAGAAATAACACGAAGACCCACCACTTCTCTTTCCCTCTCACTCAGAGAAACATCAGATGAGAACAGCAGAAAAGCCATAAGAGAGTCACGTGGATCTCTGCTCAAACCTCAGTGTTGGCACTTAGCAGCTGAATGCTTTCAGGTAAGATGCTTCCCTTTTCTGGGTCTCAGTTTTCTCATCCATAAAGAGGGGATAATAATAGTCCTGTCCTCCTGCAGAGCTGGGATCGTAAAAGGCATTCTAGGCAGAGGAAACTGCATGAGCTGAAGCCTGGGAGCCTGAAAGCAGGAGAGAGCTCGCAGCATGACCTGGGGTGCCTGGAACCCAAGATGCAGGGGAAGGAGGACCCTGGGAGGAGAGGGCAGTGACCTCTACCAGGACTCCCTGCTGATTAAGGCAACACAGCAGGATTCCAGTGCTTGTCTCCTTTTCTGTCTTGGAATAACGGTCTTCTCTCTCTAAGGCAGAGAGGAAGTGAAGACGTGGGGCCCCGAAGGAAGGCACCCTGAAATGCTGGGCCTCTTTCAGGCACTTCTAAACTTATGGGCTCAGGAAATGAAAATGCTATTAAACTCAGGGTTTAGAAACCTCCTTTCCAGGATGACATCAGGAATTGAAGACTTGAACCTGAGGTTTGGGGCAGATGGAAGGCTCACCCCTATCAGGAATGCAAATAAGCTGGCATATCTCTTTCTCTCTCTCTCTCTCTCTCTCTCTCACACACACACACACACACACACACACACACACACACACACACACACAAAGCGCCCCCAATCTCTGAGAGCTTCTGGAAACGACAAATACAGGGAGAGGGCCTCTAATGGCAGAATTCCAGGCAAAGGAAGGCTACTGTCAAGGGGCAGATACCTTGACACACACCTCATGTCACAGGAATACATCAGGGCCCATTCAGCTCCCAGGGAGAAACTGCCGGCCTCGGAAAAGTAGTTTCTGGGAAGCGTCTCAAGTGCTTGAGATACTTAGAGACCTTTCAGAGCATGAAAAGCCCTTAAAGCAAAGCAGCCACCCCCCCACCCCACCCCCCCAACTGTTTGACCAGCCCCTGAAGCCGGGTCCCCCGCCCCACCATTAAGACATCTTTGGGATCTTCAAGAAAACACAGGGTTTGACTGTTCTTCAATGACGGATTACTTTTTAGAACACTGAGACAAATCAATTTCAAAAGAAAAGAGCTATAATATTGACTTTATTTCATCATGGAAAATTTGTGCTCAAAGATAAGAACCATGTCATATAAAACAAACAAATAAATAAATAAGTAAAAATAAATAGGAGTTGCTTCAAAGGGGAGCAGGGGGTTGAGGGAGAACCAGATGCAGCCAGGACCTTCTCTTAATACCTCCTCAGCACTGTGGGGGGAAGAGAGAGAGTGAGGATTACATTTGGGTGGGAGGCAGGCAGGACCTGAGCTTCCCCTCACCAGGTGCCACCTGTGCCTCCCCCCTCTTCAGTCCATCTGGGTGTCTGAGGCTTTGGAATAATCTACCTCCCTGGACCATGCTTTCCTCGTTGTAAACTGGGGATTGCCGTCCCCCTGGTGATCCTGCCCTCTGCCCTTGCAGCTCTAGACAGTTCAGGGGAAACCAGGAGGAAAATGTTTAATACTCTTTCTGCGCCAAGAAGGGGCTGCCAAGGCAATTGACCGAATTACACGGATGTAATTCATGGGATGACCGAGTTACATCCTAAGGTGATTCTGCCCCTTTTGGTAAGAGAGGCAGGAGGGGGGGTTAGAAGGTGGGTGGGAGCTCACGGGCATGGTAATGAATGTTGTCAAAATTTAATGTTTCCAGAAAGGCGCTCCTTGACCCTGAGGACTGACGGCAAGAAAGAGTGATATCCAGGTGTCCTTTGCTCAAAGTTTGGTCCCGAGACTTCAAACCCAGAAAGGCGGCACGCGGTGGGAATGGGGGGTGGGTGCTCACCGTTGCAGCCCAAGGCCGCTGAGGGAGCCGATCCGGTCCAGCCTCCGCCCAAAGCAGCCGGAGTCGCGCTTCATCCTGGGGCTGCGTATTCCCCACAGGGCCTGGAGGACGCTGTTGCCGGGCCCGAGGAGCCCCGCGGGGGCGGCCGCCCGGGTCTCCCAGGCTTCTGCGAGGATGTGGCCCTGCTGAAGGGGGTCCAGGTCCATCTTCTCGGCCTGCAGCTCCAACACCCTGCCTCGTAGACGGCCCAGCAGTTCCTGCGATGGGTGGGGGAGGCGGAGCCTTAGGAACCCGCACCTGGGCCCAGCCGCTCTCGATGGCGCCAAGGCAAACCGACCGCCTTGGGGACGGGGGTCCCCGCCCCCAGCCTCGCCGCTTTCTCACTCTCTTATCACTAATTCCCAGGGGAGGGTGGGGATCTCTTGGGACTGTGGGTGGCGGTAGGTGGGGACCCGTTAATTGCTGCTGTCGGTGCCCTCCCGGCGAGCCGGGTTTACGCAGTTCGGCAGCGCTCACCTGTATCCCGCGCAGTTCCGAGGCTGGGCCGGGGCCACCTAGCGGGTAGGAACGACAGCGTGGCAGCGACAGGTGCAAAAACAGAAGGAGCATGAGCGCCCGGGGCAGCGTCGTCTGGGGGTCCATGTCGTTGGAGGGGCGGAGAGAGGTTGCCGCCGCTGCCGCTGCGCTGGGTCCCGGTTCACGTCTCACCCGCTGGGTCCTCGGGCAACGGCGGCCTTTTATCCCCCGTCCTGAGAGCCGGGCCGGCCCTGCCCCTCTGGGTTATCTCTGATTTATCGGCGCGTTCCGGCCCGGCCCGCTGAGCTCAGGGCGGGGGAATGCACCTCTCCGCGCGGAGGGGTGGAGGCCGGGGAGAGCAGGCCTTGTATAGAAATGGGCCTGGCCGACAACGGGAGCGCGCGGCGGGGGCGAGTTGGCGGGGTTGGGTAGGCACCGCTATAGGTCCTTTGTCTCTCGCTTCCCCCTTTCCTGCAAAAACCCCGGGGCCTTAGAGTGGCTCTTTTCTCTTTCCTCCCCCCCGCATTCCTGGAGAGGGCAGAGGGAACCCCAGCGATCAGAGGCCCGACGCAACTGCCGGGCGCACGGGGTGACTCAGAGAAACCACAGGCCCAGCCGCCACCCCCGTGCCGCAGCGCGTCTTCCCTCCCCGCCTGTAACTCTCCGCACCTTGCTCGGCGGCGGGTCTTCCGGGCGCTCTGACCGCTGTCCGTGGTCCTGATATCTCTGAGCCAACAACGCAAGAGGACTCGCTCTCCTCAACGTGGGTCTTGCCAGAAAGACAAGCGTGGGGCAGGGGCAAGAGACGTCTGAGACCCCTCTCCGCCCTCTCACAACCTCCTGCACTAGGGTGCTAATTCTCCAGTGTCACCTGATTAAAAGTCTGGGTATGACAAGGAACTTCTGGAATGCTGACCCTTCTTCCATCCCTTAAAGTGTAGAGCTGATTTGACAGGAATTTTGAGAGGCAAGGCCCAGAGATGAAGTCATTCAGGAATGCTTCTATCACAGCTCCCGCAGGTGCCAACACCTCCTCTCTCCCACCAAGCCAACATAACGGAAAAAGCAAGGATGACTGGAAGACGGTTATCTATTTGGTGGGACACTAAGGGTGTGAAGGAGTGCCTTCCACAAGGCCTCCTTCACCTGGTCGGCCATGATCTCATTCCCATTCGCAGATGGTCCGCGCCTCCTGTCTGCGATTACAAAAGGGGCTCCGTAGAAAAATGGCCCTGGGAAGAGACACAGCAGATTAAATCCCCCCTAAAGTGTGCATGACTGATGTCACCACCCCTACCAGATAACTTGTGCTGAGAAGCAGCAGGATGAGGGGGCAGCATGGTTTAGGAAAGGAAATGTGTCATGACGGAAGTGGAGAAAGGGGCAGCAAAGAGCAGAAGCTGAGACCTCTAAGCAAACCTGGCCTGAAAAATAGCGTCTTCCAGGTATTGAGTGAGAAAATTGTGACTGCAGTTCTTCACTTTTCAGATAAGAAAACTGAGCTCAGAGAAATTAATCTGCTTTCTTTTCTTTTTTACACCTAAATTGATTTTTAACTTTTTTTTTTTTTTTGCGGTACGCGGGCGTCTCACTGTCGTGGCCTCTCCCGTTGCGGAGCACAGGTTCCGGACGCGCAGGCTCAGCGGCCATGGCTCACGGGCCCAGCCGCTCCGCGGCATGTGGGATCTTCCCAGACTGGGGCACGAACCCGCGTCCCCTGCATCGGCAGGCGGACTCTCAACCACTGCGCCATCAGGGAAGCCCCAGCACCTTGATTTTAACCCAATGAAATACATATTAGACTTTAGATCTCCAGAACCGTAAGAAAATAAATTTGTGTTATTTGAAGCCCCTCGGTTCGGGGTAATTTGCTTCAGCAGCAAATAGGAAACTACTACAACATATGTAAAACCCTGAGCACAGCGCTTGGCACTTAGTGACCCTCCCCCGTAAAGGTGGCTGTGGCGGCAGTGTTGGTTCTCTCCAGCATCAGACCCTAGGTAGGGGGTGCTGGCCGTGCTGGCCGTGCTGGCTACAAAGGAAGAAGGAAGACCCTTACTTCGCTCAGCAAGTCTTCATTGAAGGTCTGGGTTTGCAGTGGTCTGGAGTCCAGTCCCTGGGATCAGATTGCCTGGATTCAATCCCACCTCAGTCTTTTGCTACTCAGGCAAGTTCCTTCATCTCTCATGGTTTTTCATGTCCACTTCATAGGGTTGCTGTGAAGATGAAATGGGACTGTGCAGGTAAAACTAAGCTTTCTGCTGGGCGGTGGCGAAGCAGAGTGGACAAGACAAATCCCACCTTTGAGGAGCATACGGTGTAGGGAGAGAAACAGACACAGTCACAGGTCCCTAGGGTGACGTGGCGACTGATCCAGCACGGAGACCTGGGTGCTCTGGGAACATGGCACGGACACTCAGTTGAGGAGAGAGCTTCCTGGAGAAGGTGGTTCTGGGCTAATGCTTTAAGGGATAAGAATGAATCAGCCATGAGAGGGAAGATGAGGAGTGTTCTGGGCAGAGCTGGGGGACTGGTTAACTGCTCAACTACCACCCCCAGTGTCTTAGTCCATTCAGGTTGCTGTAATAGAATAACTAGCATAGATTGGTTGGATGAAACAACACAAATTTATTTCTTTTAGTTCTGGAAACTGGGAAATGTAAGACTAGGGTGCTGGCAGATTCAGTGTCTGGTGAGAGCCCCCTTCCTCGTTCATAAGCTTTCTTTTCACTGTAACCTCACATGGTAGAAGGGGTGAGAGAGCTCCCTGGGGTCTCATTTATAAGGGCACTAATCCTATTCATGAGGGGTCCACCATTACACTGGGGGTTAGGTTTCAACATGTGAATTTTGTGGAGGACATAGACATTCAGTCTATAGCACCTAGGCTCTTGGCAGAAGAGAGATGCAGGGAAGGAAATGTTTGGGGCAATTGGGCCTGTCAGGTAGCATGGCCCAGCTGCAATTGTACTGAGATACTTCTCTGCAGCTCCCCTTCTCACCCCATCTCTAGCCCAGCCCTGGGCAGCTATGGGGCAGCATAAGAGCACTGGGCATCTAGGAAAAGGGTAAAGAGGGAGCAAGGAGCACTGCCCCAGGAGTCAGCTGGTGGCGAACCTCTGCCCACCGCTGTCTCACTGAGTGGCTTTATGCAAGTCCTTTCTCTGCCCTGGCACTCTGTTTCCCCTGTGTAGAAAGAAGAAATTAGACAAGGAATTCTCCCAGCCACAAAAGTGTTCTTATAGTCAACTGCCCCTAGTTCATGGTTAGGTCTGCTTGCCAGCTCCCAGCGCCCAGTAATACCTCCGTCTTCTGTGACCCTTAGACTTTCTCCAAAAGCCAGAAACCACCCTGCAGAGGGACATCAGATCCTTATGATAGGCGTGTGTGTGTGTGTGTGTGTGTGTGTGTGTGTGTGGTGTGTGTGTGCTCGGGGTTCTTTAGAAACCAGTCTGAGTGTGTAGATCTTCTCTGCTCTTGAAGTGAATCTCTAGACTGACGCTTAACAGAGGAAGGTCTGAGTTTGGCAGCCTGAAACAGAAGAGCTATTAACTCTTCCCATCTCGTGTGCAGCCCCGCCAGCAATATTCAAAGCATCTGACTAGAGTGGAGGGGTTGCTTATGTGTTGCAGGGTAATAGTCTCTCTCTCTCTCTCTCTCTCTCTTTCTTTTCTTTCCTCTCTCCTTCGCATTGCTACAACCTCATAAGGAAAAAAGAATTCTGAAAGGGTCACCTTATCCCTCCCACCACCTCTAAAAAGTATTGTACTCATTATTTGTCCCCATAGCTGACATCCTAGTGACATCATTGGGGCCCCCGGACTCAGCAATGCTTGAAGTCAGTCTACTTTGGCCTCTTTGGTTATGTGAACTTATAAATATTCCTCCCTTTTTTGCCTAGACCAATTTAAGTTAGATTTCTGTCACTTCTGTCTCAAAGATTCCTAACCAACACAGTCCCCAAAAGAAACGGCATGCCTTTCTTTTAGAAATGTATCTTGAGAACAAAGTATCTCAGCCCTTGGTAACAGTCCAAGGTCTAGAGCCTTTGCAGACAAAAGTGCTGAGCGCCGTCTAATGTAAATCTCTCCTCTTGTCATGTGAGTTTATCCCCACAGTCAGACAGAAAACAGAAAACATGTTCAATAACTTTCCAAAAGGCTAGAAAGTCAGAGCTGGATCAGGTGGTGGGAGAGATGCAGGAGGAAGGATGAGAGGTACACCTCAGAATACACATCCTACGGGAGCTCTGTCCTGGCACAGTGGGGATAGATGGAGGAATTAGAAGGTCCAAAGCCTGGCTTCAAGTTGCTTACAGTCTAAATGGGCAGACAGACCTCCCCCTTCAGCAGGCTGAAGAGGGCTCCTTAAGAAGCAGGGCTAAGGACACGTATGTTGACCTCTCCCCACCAGCAGACATTTGTGCAGCCTATGATGCTGAGCCAGAGACACCATGGGAAAGTGGTCCCTCTGCCTCCTGAGGCGGTTCCCTCCCAAGGTCCTCCTGATCCAGGAATCTCGCCTCCTTCCTGCAGGAGAAGAGAAAAAGGACTACCTCAGCTCAGAGCCAGGAGCCTGGAAATGGGTGTGAGATTGCTCTCTGACCCTGCTAATCCAGTAGAGACACAGGGTCTGCATTCAGTGTCCTCCAGAGATGCCGCTCTTAACCTCAAAGGGCGGGGATGGGGACATTGGCTTCACTCAGCCTGTCTGGTTTGAGTGGCTCAGGGTCACCAAATAAAGGGCTAGTTTGGGCTCCAGGGGGAACAGCCATGTCGGGGAGCCCCTGGAGGGATGCTCCATGGCCCACCCTGGCTGACTGGGGGAAAGCAGCTGACCTCAGAGGGAGGAGCTGACCATGGACAGGCTTGTGCCCTGTCCCCAGCTGGGAGAGTCTGTCCCCACGCCTGGGACTCCCTAATTAAACGTCTCCTATCTAGACTGGCCGGGAGAGAGAGCATTAATGAGTATCCACCTGAGGCCAGGTGCCAACTCTGGGACTCTCCCACAAGCGGATCCCTGCTGGCACAGCTCAGCCCAGTAGACTGGGGCTTACATACACTAAAAGGTTAGTCCCTAGTTGTCTGAAATTCAGGTTTAACTGGGCGTCCTATAGTTTTACGTGCTCAGCCTGGCAGCACTAGACGGGGAGTGGAGGGTGGGGCTTGCGCGCTTCTCCCTTGCACGGGGTTCTTCTGTCCGCAGGTACTGGAGGTGGGAATCAGAGTGAGCGGGGCATTCCCCAAATTTCATTAGCGCCCGCACCCCGTTCCACCTCGCGGCCCTTGGGTACCCGGTGCCTGCCTTCACTGCGAGGTTCCCCCGCAGCTCGCCCTCAAAGGCGCTGACATCCCACGTTTGACCACCTCGCGGCCCCCTGGGGAGGGGACAGCGCGGCCCTTGGCTCAGAGGGTCAAGAGGGTCGTGCCCAGTGGCGCCGAACCCCAGCCCCAGCGGCTAATTACGGGGCCGCGGCAGCTGCAACGCACCTCCCCTACTCGTGGTCATCATCGTTCCGCAGGCTCCCCCCACCCCATCCCTCCCCCTGTATCAGAGGAAAGAGCACAGGCTCACGACCCCAACCCCTGATGCGAGTCCTGTCTGGTCACTGAGCTTCCGGCTCTGTGGAAGCCGCATCCCACGGGGGCCTCATTCTCCGCACCCAGCCTGCGGAGGTGGGGCTGAGGGATGGGTGAGATTTTAGCACCAACCCACCCTCGGCTCTAAGAGATACCTCTGTGCCACCTCGAGCAAGTCACTAACCTCTCTGTGCCGCTGTTTCCCCTTCTGTAAAATGGGAACAATATGGTCCTGTGTGAGGATCAAAGGGATTAACCCGCATACAGCGCTTGGGAGAGTGCCACGCAGGTACCAGCTCTAAGAAATTTTGTCTGCTCTGCTGGTTGTTTTTTTCTCTTTTTTTTACATAAATTTATTTATTTTTGGCTGTGTTGGGTCTTTGTTACTGCACGCGGCCTTTCTCTAGTTGTGGAGGGGGGGGGGGCTATTCTTCGTTGCGGTGCTCAGGCTTCTCATTACGGTGGCTTCTCTTGTCGCAGAGCATGGGTTCTAGGCACACGGGCTTCGGTAGTTGTGGCTCGCGGGCTGTAGTGCGCAGGCTCAGTAGTTGTGGCGCACGGGCTTAGTTGCTCCGCAGCGTGTGAGGTCTTCCCAGACCAGGGATCGAACCAGTGACCCCTGCATTGGTAGATGGATTCTTAAACACTGTGCCACGAGGGAAGTCCTGCTGGTTGTTTTCTAATCTCTGCGCCCTGTGCTTCCCGCGGCTCAATCTTAGATAAGGGCACTTGGAGCCTCCATCCTGTCCTTGCCAGAAAGACTGGGGAATCTCTCCCTAGAGATCTTTCACATTAGGACTTGACATCTTCACCATCAAACATTTATTAAACAACTGCATATGGCATATGTTTGGCCCTTGGTCCTGTGGGGCTCCTTTTGCAAGCGAGCATTCTCTAAAACTTCTGTAGTCAAACAGCTTAATGTCTTCTCAGAACTTTCTGCTCAGCACCAGCTCAGGGTGGAGTTTGCTTTTCCTGCACACTTAGTTCACCATCACCTTCTTGCCTGGGACAGGGTTCCACTCCCACTGGGCAAAGGAAATGTTTGGGTAGGAGCGGAATAAAGAATAGGATGCAGTTTAAGTTCATCCCTCCCTTAAACCCACCCCAGAGGGACTTCCCTGGTGGTGCAGTGGTTAAGAATCTGCCTGCCAATGCAGGGGACACGGGTTCCAGCCCTGGTCCGGGAAGATCCCACATGCCGCGGAGCAACTAAGCCCATGCGCAACAACTACCGAGCCTGTGCTCTAGAGTCCTCGAGCCACAACTACTGAGCCCGCGCACCACAACTACTCAAACCCATGCACCTAAAGCCTGTGACGCGACAAGAGAAGCCACGGCAATGAGATGCCCGCGCTGCAACAAAGAGTAGCCCCCACTCGCCCCAACTAGAGAAAGCCGGCGCGCAGCAACGAAGACCCAACACAGCCAAAAATAAATAAATAAACTTAGTAAAAAAAAAAAAAACCCACCCTGGGTCAGGTCAGCCCCCCAAAAACAGGAGCTGCTGCTGCTGAAAGGAATCTCTGGCCATCACTGCTCCCCAGCTCTCT
Organism: Phocoena phocoena; assembly: GCF_963924675.1. Taxonomy (NCBI): domain Eukaryota; kingdom Metazoa; phylum Chordata; class Mammalia; order Artiodactyla; family Phocoenidae; genus Phocoena; species Phocoena phocoena. Next base: position 9,139,921 of record NC_089219.1, read on the forward strand.
TCTTCTTCCTCTCCCCAGTGGATCTCCATGCTTGCCCTGGAAAACGTAGCCTCTGGCTCCTCTCCTCATTTTACAGATGGGAAAACAGAGGCCCGGAAAGATAAAGGTCCCTACCCAGGGTCACACGGGAAGGCAGTGATTCAACTGTGAGATGGGCATAAGGCCTGTATCTGTCATTCAGGGGGGCTATAGGAATGCATGGACCTGTCTATACCACAAACACATCACACCACGTGACATCCACACTCCCAGTGTACTGAAGGCTTTCTAAGGCCAGCTGCTTTTTATTTTGAGCTAATTTCCAACTTATAAGAAAGATTGGGATTGACATATATACAGTAATATGTTAAAAATGGATAACTAATAAGAGCCTGCTGTATAAAAAAATATATTAAAAGAAAAGTTCCAAGAATAATTCAGAGAAGTCCCACATACCCCTTACTCAGATAAAACCAGTATTTAATATTTTGCCACATTTATTTTCTCTCTCCCAGATTAGGTAAAATATAACACCTAACACACAGGCAACTGAAGAAAAAGTAGATAAGTTAGACTTCATCAAAATTTTTAAATTTCATGCATCAAAGGACACTATCAAGAAAATGTGAAAATATTTGTGAATCATATATTTAAATGTCCAGAATATATAAAGAACTCTTACAATTCAACAATAAAAACACAGGGCTTCCCTGGTGGTGCACTGGTTAAGAATCCATCTGCCAATGCAGGGGACACGGGTTCAATCCCTGGTCTGGGAAGATCCCACATGCCGCAGAGTAACTAAGCCTGTGTGCCACAACTACTGAGCCCGCATGCTACAACTACTGAAGCCAGGGCGCCTAGAGCCCATGCTCGGCAACAAGAGAAGCCACTGCAATGAGAAGCCCGTGCACTGCAATGAAGAGTAGCTCCTGCTCACCGCAACTAGAGAAAGCCATGTGCAGCAACAAAGACCCAATGCAGCCAAAAATAAATAAATAAAATAAATACATTTTTTAAAAAAGAAAAAATTAAAAAAACAATAAAAACACAAATAACCCAATTTTCTTTTAATGGGCAAAGGATTTTGAATAGCTTTTCCCCAAAGACAATATATATATTATGCAAATCAAAACCACAGTGAGATTTTATGCACTAAGATGGCTATAATTTTTTTAAATTAAATTATTTATTTATTTATTTTGGGTTGCATTGGGTCTTTGTTGCTGTGTGCGGGCTTTTCTCTAGTTGGGCCAAGCAGAGACTACTCTTCGTTGTGGTGCAAAGGCTTCTCATTGCGGTGGCTTCTCTTGTTGCGGAGCACGGGCTCTAGGCACACAGGCTTCAGTAGTTGTGGCATGCGGGCTCAGTAGTTGTGGCTCGTGGACTCTATAGAGTGCAGGCTCAGTAGTTGTGGCACACGGGCTTAGCTGCTCCGCAGTATGTGGGATCTTCCCGGACCAGGGCTCAAACCCGTGTCCCCTGCATTGGCAGGCGGATTCTTAACCACTGCACTACTAGGGAAGCCCTATAATTTTTTAAAAAGAAAAATAACAAGGGTTGACAACGCTGTGCAGAAATCAGAGCCCTCTTACGTGGCTAATGGGAATGGAAAATGATGTAGCTCCTTTGGAAAACACTATGGTGGCTCCCCAAAAGGTTTAACATAGAGTTACCACATGACCCAGTAATTCTACTCCTAATCATATACCCTGGAAAAATGAAAATATGTCCATACAAAAACTTGTATACAAATGCTTATAGCAGCTTTTTTTTTTTTTTTTAGGTAACATCAACAAAAGAAAAAAAAATTTTAACATCTTTATTGGAGTATAATTGCTTTACAATGGTGTGTTAGTTTCTGCTTTATAACAAAGTGAATCAGCTATACATATACATATATCCCCATATCTCCTCCCGCTTGCATCTCCCTCCCACCCTCCCTATCCCGCCCTTCAAGGCGGTCACAAAGCACCGAGCTGATCTCCCTGTGTTAGGCGGCTGGCAGTTTTATCATAGCTAAAAAGTGGAAACAATTCACATGTCCATCAACAGACGAATGGATAAACAAAACATAGCAGAGCCATACAGGAATATTATCTACTCATAAAAGAATAAAGTACTGATACTTGCTACAACATAAATGAACCTTGAAAATATCATGCTAAATGAAAGAGGCAGACACAAGAGACCGCATATTATGTGATTCTATTTATATGAAATGTTCCGAATAGGCAAATCCATGGAGACAGAAGGAGATTAGTGGTTGCCAGAGACTGGAAGAAGAGGGTGAGCAGGGAATAGTTGTTAATGGGAGCAGAGTTTCTTTCCAGGGTGATGCGAATGTTCTGGAACTAGTCGTGATGGTTGCACATCCTTATGAATATTCTAAATGTATGGTTAAATTTTTGGATATGAATTATATCAGTAAAAACAATGGAAAATTTCCTTTAATTTTCTGTGTTCTGAGACAATGAATGGAGCCTTGGGACTATCTTGACTCTAAAGTTGTGGTAGAATTTCTCCCATGAAACAACATGGGACTGGTTTTTTGTTTGTTTTCTGTTTTGTTTTTTTGGTGTTTTGGGGTTTTTGCAGGGGTAGTTTGTAGAAAAGTTTTTCTGCCTCTTCTATAGAAATAGGTCTATTTAAAATTTCATTTTATCTCAGTCACAGTTAATCTTGGAAAACCACATTTCCCTAATAATTGATCTATTCATCTAGGTTTTCATATTAATGTGCATTGAAAGGTACAAATAGTGTCTTTTGATATATTAAACTTCCTCTCTATTGATTGGTACTATTCTTCCACCCATATCCCAAACTTTCTTCTAGTTTTTGCTCTGCATATAAATATATTAAATGCTCACCATCAGCTTTTTAACCTAGGTTTTCCCAATTACCTCTTGGTTGGATCAAGTTAACTGTCTAGCAGATTTCTCCAAAAGGGCACCTGTTAACTATATTCGTTGATTTCAAACCTGTTCTTCAATACCCTTTATACTTGAAGGACAACTTGACTAGACAGAAGGTTCTTGCCACATCTTCTTTATCTATTCATTTGTCGATGGACACTTAGGTTGCTTCCACGTCCTGGCTATTGTAAATAGTGCTGCAATGAACATTGTGGTACATGACTCTTTTTTTTTTTTTTTTTTTTTTTGTCTGGTATGCGGGCCTCTCACTGTTGTGGCCTCTCCCGTTGCGGAGCACAGGCTCCGGACGCGCAGGTTCAGCGGCCATGGCCCACGGGCCCAGCAGCTCCGCGGCATGTGGGATCTTCCCAGACCGGGGCACGAACTCGTGTCCCCTGCATCGGCAGGCAGACTCTCAACCACTGTGCCACCAGGGAAGCCCACGTGACTCTTTTTGAATTATGGTTTTCTCAGGGTATATGTCCAGTAGTGGGATTGCTGGGTCATATGGTAGTTCTATTTTTAGTTTTTTAAGGAACCCCCATACTGTTCTCCATAGTGGCTGTATCAAGTTACATTCAGGGTGGGTTACTTTTGAGGTCCTCTCTCTTCGGCTTGTAGGTGGCCGTCTTCTCCCTGCATCTTCACGTGGTCTTTGCCTGTGCATGTCTGTGTCCTAATTTCCTCTTCTTATAAGGATACCAGTCCTATTCGATTAGTCCCACCTGAATGACCTCATTTTAGTTTAATCACCCCTTTAAAGACCCTATCTCCAAATGCAGTCACATTCTGAGGTACTTGGGGTTAGGGCTTCAAAATACGAACTTTGAGGGGACACAGTTCAACCCTAACACCCCCTTACTTCCCTCTAGTCACTGCCGGCGTCTCCAAGGGCTGTTTCTCTATTGTTTTGTTACCTTTTGCTGCATAACAACCCCCCCACAGAATATAGGGGCTTAAAATAACCATCATTTTATTGTGTCTCCTGGTCCTAGGGGTTGGTGAGGCTCAGCTTCCTTGCTCTCACTTGAGGTGCCTCAAAGGGTTATCCTCAGATGATGGCTGAGGCGACAGGAATTCCCCGGCGGTCCAGTGGTTAAGACTCTGTGCTTCCACGGCAGGGGGCGCGGGTTCGATCCCCAGTCCCTAGTCAGGTAACTAAAATTCCGCCAGCCATGCAGCGGGGCCAAAAAAAAAAAAAAAAAAAGATGATGGCTGAGATGAGTGGTCTGAAGACTTCATTCACTGCTGTTACCTGAGCTGGAGTGGCTGGAATAAGGAGGCCAGCCGAGTCCATCTCCCTCCCCGTGTGGCCACCTTGAGCTTTCCCAGCAGTAGTGGTTTTCCCCACAGCAAGTGGCCCCAAGGTGGAAGCTGCCAGTCTTCTGATAAGCTAGGCCTGGATGGTGTGTCCTCCATCATTTTCTATTGGTTAAAACAGTCACAGACCCCCTCAGATGTAAGGAGAAATGGATTCCACCTTCCAGTGGGGGTTATGAATTGAACTGTGTCGCCTCAAAATTTAACCTCCAGTACTTCAGAATGTGATCCTATTTGGGAATAGGGTCTTTACAGGAAAAAAATCAAGTTAAAATGAAGTTATTCGCGGGGGCCCTAATCCAATATGACAGGTGTCCTTATAAAAAGGGGAAATTTGGACACAGAGACATGTGTAGAGGGAAGAGGATGTGAAGAGTCGCAGCAAGAAGAGTTGCAGCCATCTATATACAAGCCAAGAAGAGTCCTGGAGCAGACCCTTTCCTCACAGACCTCAGAGGTAACCCACCCTGCCAACACTTTGATTCTGGACTTCCAGCCTCCAGAACTGTGAAACAATGAACTTCTGTTGCTTAAGCCCCCTGATCCGTGATACTTTGTTACAGCAGCCCCAGCAAACTAATACAACGGGAGAGAGGCATGCATCTATAGGAAGGGCAGGAATTGATGGCAAGCATCTTGGAGATAAGCCACCACGTCTGTTAATGGGATTCTCTCCCAAAAGCACTGCTTTATCAAAGCTGCCACCTTTTTTTTTTTTTTCCTGTACGGGGGCCTCTCACTGTTGGGGCCTCTCCCGTTGCGGAGCACAGGCTCCGGACGCGCAGGCTCAGCGGCCATGGCTCACGGGCCCAGCAGCTCCGCGGCATGTGGGATCTTCCCGGACCGGGGCATGAACCCGTGTCCCCTGCATCGGCAGGCGGACTCTCAACCACTGTGCCACCAGGAAAGCCCAAAGCTGCCACCTTTGACCTACTCACTTTCAAGCCCCTTCCCTGTAGTTGATGCCGTGAACCACAAGGTCCCAGACCCAGGATCAGTATTTGGACACACAGCTGGACTTACTCCTTCTAGGAACAACTCTGTCTACATTTTGTCTATGAGCTCTGCTGTCCTCCCCCTTCCTGTCCTCCTCTTTTTACTGTATCTTTTAAGCCTCCCTCCTCTGCTGTCCCCAACCACAGATTTACAAGGGCAAAGTAGCTCTGCTGGAATTTGGTGTTTGGGGCTTACAGGTAAGTTTCAGTTTGTTGAGTTCTCTGTCTCCTAATAATGTTGAAGAAGTGGGTCATGTGTGGTTGTATCTGCGTTCTTTGTAGACCTTATGTACGTAGGAGAGGATGTGTGTAGGGATGTGAAGGCAGGTGCTCACTGTTAAGCTTGCCAGTATACTTTAGAGGTATTAACTGAGTTAATCTATTCGATGGCTACGTTTTCCTGATAAACAATAGCTGTCTTTTGTGCTGGAAATCTTCACTGTGCCCCTGTGGAGCTTCCCAGCATCCTTCACTCTGCTCAGTGCCCCAGGAGGCCGACTTTTATGGCTTATATGGACTGGCTTATGTGCCCTCTGGCTTCGTGTTGGATCTACCTGGTGGTGGAGGCAGCAGAATATCCCAGGGAGTAAGATTAGAGAGGGAGGTCATGGTATGTTGTCTGCCAGCTCCAGCTGCCCCATCTCTTAGGGTTGGCACCCCCCCTCCCCCTCCGCCCTCTTGGTCTCAGGCTGCTTCCAGCTTAGGTGGGGTGGTCCAGACACTGCTGCTTCCCCTGGACGCTATTCTCTGTGGTTTTTCTGTGTGCAGGCCTTTTTTTTTTTTTTTAATTTATTATTTTTAAAAGTTTTTTTATTGAAATAGAGTTGATTTACAATGTTGTGTTAGTTTCAGGTGTATAGCAAAGTGATTCAGTTTTATATAGATAGATTCTTTTCCATTATAGTTTATTACAAGATATTGAGTAGAGTTCCCTGTGCTATACAGTAGGTCCTTGTTGGTTATCCATTTTATATATAGTAGTGTGTATATGTTCATCCCCAACTCCTAATTTATCCCTCTCCCTCTCCCCTTTGGTAACCATGTTTGTTTTCTGTGTCTGTGAGTCTGTTTCTGTGTTGTAAATAAATTCATTTGGGTCATATTTTAGATTCCACATATAAGGGATATCATATGGCATTTGTCTTTCTGTTTCTGACTTACTTCACTTAGTATGATCATCTCTGGGCCCATCCATCTTGCTGCGCATGGCATTATTTCATTCTTTTGTATGGCTAATATTCCACTGTATATATGTACCACATCTTCTTTATCCATTCCTCTGTGGATGGACACTTAGTTTGCTTCCATGTCTTGGCTATTGTAAATAGTGCTTGTGTGCAGGCCTTTATACTCTGTGTCCACACCTTCATACGCTGCCCCTCCTTTTTTTTTTTTTGGCCACGGCACGTGGCATGTGAGATCTTAGTTTCCTGACCAGGGATGGAACCCACGCCCTCTGCATTGGAAGCGTGGAGTCTTAACCACTGGACTGCCAGGGAAGTCCCAAGAGCCCCCTTTATTAAACCTCCTGGAATTATTCTAAGTCTGCTGCTTTCTGCTACCACCCTCACGGATACCCTTTATCTTCATCGCCATCATCAACACACTTGACCTTGGGTGCTTGTTCCTCCTGGTTACAGCTGCTGTACCTGCTCTTCAGACAAGTCTCACAGCCTGTCCAGGTCAGGGCTGGTTCAGCTGAGTCCTCTATGTGACGGGGAGGAAGACACCCCGGGCCCGAAAATGGGACAGAAGAAGCCAGGACAGTCACAAGGCCCTGCGAGGAACTTATTTTAAGGCAGCCCTTTGGCCTGTCACCTACTCTCAGCCACCATCTCCCACAAGGTTTCTAGGACCTGAAGGCTCGGAGGGTGATGGGTGACACACATACTCTGTACAAAGCTTTCCTCCCTGGGCTGGCAGGCTCTGGCCGACACCTCCCAGGAAACCCCACTCTCTTCCTGCTGGACGGGGCTGGTGGGGGCTTGGAGGCACTAGATGGCCGCAGGTCAGGAGTGACAGGCCAGTCTCAAGTTCTGTCCAGGACAGAGCAAGCCCAGCAGACGGCTCCCTGACAGGGGCGGGAAGGGCAGGCCGGGCAGCCGGGCCATTCAGAGGTGAGGAGCCACTCGCTCTCTTTTTATAGCAGCTGCATTTAAACTGGGCACAGTTCTCACTCACTCGTTCACTCAACAAACATTCATGGAATGCCTGCTTTCTTCTGGGTGCTGAGGATACAGCAGTGAACAAAAGAGACAAAAGCCTAGAGACAAAAGCCTTGTCTTTGGGAAGATGATGGGGTTTGGGGGAGTTTTTGTCTGTTTGTTTTGTTTTGTCTTGGCCACTCCAAGCAGCATGTAGGATCTTTCCCCGACCAGGGATTGAACCCATGTCCCCTGCGCTGGAAGCGCAGAGTCTTAACAACTGGACCACCAGAGAAGTCCTGGAAGCTTATGTTCTAATAGAAGGAGATAGACCAAAACAACCAAATAACTATGGGCCTCCCTGGTGGCACAGTGGTTAAAAATCCTCCTGCCAATGCAGGGGGCACAGGTTTGAGCCCTTGTCCGGGAAGATCCCACATGCTGCAGAGCAACTAAGCCCGGGCGCCACAACTATGAGCCTGCGCTCTAGGGCCCGCGAGCCACAACTACTGAGCCCATGCGCTTAGAGCCTGTGCTCCACAACAAGAGAAGCCACTGCAATGAGAAGCCCACGCACCGCAAGGAAGAGTAGCCCCCACTGGCCACAACTAGAGAAAGCCTGCATGCAGCCAAAAATAAAAATAAATAAAATTTAAAAAAACTAAATAACTGAAATATTTAGTATATTAGAAGGTGATAATTCTAAGGAGGAAAATAAAGCAGAGAAGAGGGACGGCTGTGTTAGGGGTTGTTGAGTTGTTAGCAGGAAGCTCAGGAAGAACTCATCAGGGAGGTGACATTGGAGCAAAGACTTGAAGGAGGTGAAGAGGGTGCCCCAATGATATTTACAGGAAGAGTGGGTCGGGCAGCCTTACAGTGTGTTGGAATGTCCACGAATGACGAAGAGGCCAGCATTAGGGAGGGGAGTGGGTGAGAAAAGAGAGAGAGGAAATGAGCTCAGAGAGGTGGTGAGGGCTGGACAGAGCAGAGCCTTCTGGTTAGGACTTAGGCTAAAATTATTCCGAGTAAGATGGGGCCAATGGGGTGTTTAAGGCCAAAGAGGGATGCTGTCTGACTCATGACTTCACACTCAGTGTGGCCCTGCCTGTTCCGAAGAGCTGGCCCCAAGGACCTCTTCTGCTTCTTTTCCATCCTCCTCAGAGGTCTGGGTCCCAGCCCCATGAGGCCCCTCCTCCAAACTTCTAGTTTTAATCATTTCAACCCTTCATTACTCCGGTCCGGGGGCACAGCTTCTTCTTGCACTGTCTCCCTCCTTGACACCCAGTGTTCTCTTAATTTTTCAGGTTTTCATGCCTAATTAACATTTTTATATGTTAAATTCTCTCTGTTAAAATAACTGGAGTGGCAACTGTTTCAGCTGGCCCCTGGCTGTACCCTCGATGGTGGACCTTCCACTGCGAACAAGACCCGATCTCTAGCTTTGAGGATGACTTGAAGGTGATGAGAGAGAAAACGCCTTCCCTCGTGTTCACTGCAGCATGAGTTCCCCAGGGCTGCCAAAATAAATTACCACCAATTCCTCAGCTTGAAACAACAGAAATCGATTCTCTCACCATTCTTAGAAACCAGAAGTCCAAACTCAAGGTGTTGGCTGGGTCTCGCTCCCTCTGAAGTTTCTAGGGGAGGATCCTTCCTGGCCTCTTCCAGCTTCTGGTGGCTCCAGGTGTTCATTCCTTGGCTTATGGCAGCATCCCTCCAATCTCTGCCTCTGGCTTCACATCACCTTCTCCCCTCTGGGTCTCTGAGTCTCAAATCACCTTCTCTTTTTCTTTTATAGGGACACCTGTCATTGGCTTGAGAGCCTACCCCATATCCAGAATGATCTCATCTCAAGACCCTTTTCCCAAGTAAGGTCACATTTGCAGGTTCCAGGGGCTGGGATACAGACATACCTTTCTGGAGGCCACCATTCAACCCTTTACAACCCTCCATGCCCCGCTGCCCACTATTGGTCTTATTGCCCCCAGCTCTCTGCTCACCTTCACCCGGACTTCCTCCCCAGTCTCCTGAGTCCCTCCACAGTTTGGCGCATCTCACTTTCCACTTTTCTCCTCTGCAGCACAAGCTGCTCCGTTGAACTGACTGACAGACAGGCCCTGAGTCCCCAGGCCCTTCACAACGACTTGGAGAGCTCTGCTCAGCTTGGTGTCATGTTCACCATGACCCTGGCTTTGACCCGGCCATTCACACCCCACCCCTCACCTTTCTTTAGCTTTGCTTCCTCCCTCCCTGTTCCTCCCAGAGACCGGTATGGACCTCTATGGACAGGCTCCTCACACTGGAGCATAATTCATTACCCATGGCTTGTCTGATTCCCCCGCTGGGGTGGGAGCTGCACGAGATATGAGTCAGATGCATAACGAATGGCTGGTGCAGGGCTGGACACATGGAAGGGGCCTCGCCAGACACGTGACGACTGAATGATGCATATATATGTTTACTTTTCTTTTTGCATTTACATCTTTTAATCCATGTGTGTCTGTATTTTTTAAACAACTTTATTTGAATGTAATTCACATGCCATACAATTCATCCATTTAAAGTGTATCATTCAATAGCTTTAAGTATATTCGCAGACATATGCAACCACCATCACAGACAATTTTAGAACTTTTTCATCACCTCAGAGAAACCCCATGCCCTTTAGCCATTATCCCCTACCCCCCGTCATCACCTCTAGCCCTAAGCAACCACTAATCCTTCTGTCTCCGTAGATTTGCCTATTCTGAATATTTCATACGAATGGAATCATAAGCTATGTGACCCCTTGTGGTAGGTTTCCTTCACTTAGCGTAATGTTTTCAAAGTTCGTCCATGTTGCAGCATTACATATCAGTACTTCACTCCTTTTTATAGTCAAATAATATCCCGTCGTGTGGACATATCACGTTTTGTTTATTTTGTTCATTCACTCGTCCACGGATGAACATTTGGGTTGCCTCCCCCTTAGGCTACTATGAATAGCACGGCCATGAACCTCCACGTACAAGTTTTTATGTGGACATACGTTTCCGCCTCTCCAGTTACATACCTAGGAGCGGAGCTGGTGAGCCACACAGTAATGCTCCTTTAGCTGTTTGAGGAATCCATATATACAATTACATATAATATTCAGGTCTAATTTTAAGTTACTTCTCTATGTTTCCAAAGAGCTGTCCTATTTATCTTTTTAAATGGCTGTTTTATAGTTCTCTGAGTTTGATATTCTGAATATAATTAACTATTTTCTAATTTGATAGCGTGTAGATTTTTTTTTGTTAGTTTTAATAATGCTGCTATAAAAGTCTTTAACTATGTAGGCTTTTTGTCCTTTTAGATTAGGGTTCCTCAACCTCAGTTCTATAGATATTTGGAGCCAGATAATCCTTTGTTGGGGTCGGGGGGGCTGTCCATGTGTTGTAGAGTACTTAGCGGCATCCCCGGTCTCTACCCCCTTACCCAAATTGTGACAACCAAAAATATCTCCAGCCGTTGCCAGATGTCCTCTGGGGGCAAAATTGCACCTTACCGAGAGCCACGGTCTTAGGTATTTTACTCAAGATAAACGCCCAAGAATGAGATTCACTGAGTTAGATGCTAAGAGCCTGTTCATGGATCTCGATGCCAGCCAGTGGCCGGCCCTCCAGCAGTTCACAGCCTCTTCGCGAGGGTCAGGAGAATGGGATCGGGGATCCTCACGGACACCTGCGAAAGAGCAGACCTTGCACACAGGGCCAAGAGTGGCTTCCCACTGCGGCTCGCACACCTGCAGGGGGCGCCTTTCACACTGAAGCCCCTGGGAAGGGCTGCGCAGGGCACGTATACAGGCAGACATTGTTCATTCAGCATAAGATGTAAACACAGTGCCTCTAACTCGGTGGCCTCATTGTCAAGAATAAGTACACGGTGGCTTAGATCGCTCTGGAAACAGATCAGGGGAGGGAGGGAAGGAGCAGAGAACCGAGAGAGCGCACGGGAGAGGAGAAGGGAGCCAGCCCAGCCTGGAGGGTCACACTCATGAATGGCGTGGAGGGGGGCCCACACGTGAGGACGAACTCATGAATGGCCGTCCCGGAACGTCCACATGAGGGATATTAATAGAGCCATTCCGGGAGAGGACACCCTGTGCTGGGCAGGGTCAGACGCAGGAGCAGGGCTGGGTGTGCGGGAAGCAGGCCCTGTGACAGCCCCACTGTGGGAAGTAAGGGAGGCGCTGGCAGGGCACTGATGTCGCCCTGGCTGGCTCTTCTCCCGATGCTACTCCCCAGGGAAGGTGGCCATCCCCATGCGGGCTAGCTGCATCCTCCTGGACATGGCCGGGATCTGGAGCCATGCTCCCCCATTTAAAAGGCTGCGTAGAGCAATGAGAGAGACCAGGAAGACAGCCAGGGTACGACAGGAAAATCAGAAAGGGTCATTGCACTGGGCTGAACAGTGTCCCCTAAAATTCATGTCCATCCAGAACCTCAGAATGTGACCTTATTTGGAAATAGGATCTTTGCAGATGTAATTAGTTAAGATGAGATCGTTCTGGACTAGAATGGGCCCTAAATCCAATGTGACTGGTGTCCACATAAGAAGAGGAGAGACACAGATACAGACAGACATGCAGGAAGAAAGCCATGTAAAATCAGAGGCAGAGATTGGAGCTATGTGTCTACAAACCAAGGAACACCAACGATTTCCTGCAAACACCAGAAGCTGGAAGAGCCTCGAGCCTTTGGAGAGAGCGTGGCCCTGCCGACACCTTGATCTCTGCCTTCCAGTTTCTAGAACTGTGATAGCATGAATTTCTGTTGTTTTAAGCCACCCAGTTTGTGATACTTTGTTGCAGCAGCCCCAAGAAAGGGCACGGGCATCTTGTATTTGCAAAGCGTCTTTGGTCTGGGCTCCCGTGTCCTTAGGTTTATGCCTTAGGTCTCTGGGGGACTTAGCCTTTAATGGGACAACACAGTACAGCAAGGCAGAGTTTAGGGTCCAGGAGGCAGCCTGCCAGCATTCAGATTTCAGTGCCCCCTCTTACTAGATTGAATCTCAAAAGAGGACCACATGATCCTCCACCCTCCATGCTCTTCCTACAATGGGACTTTGACTCTCCTCCCATTGAAAAGTGGGTTCATGTTCCCTCTTCCTGAACCTGGACAGGCTTGTGACTATGGCAGAAGTAAAGCTCTGTGACTTCTCAGGCTGGGTCATAAAAGGTGACGGAGTTGCTGCTTTGCTTGCCCAGCAGAACACTTGCACTGGAGTCCTGAGCGGCTGTGTAAGGAGTCCGACAACCCCGCGACTGTCTGCCATGCTGTGAGGAAGCTCAGACTAGCCTGATACCAGAGTTCTTGGCCTTCCCCAATCAATAGAAATTGATAAGAGGCCAGACAAGAAATTCAGGCAAGGCTTTATTGAGACCCCTGCTGCAGCAGGGAGGAGAAAAAACGAGTAACAATTTCCCTTGCTCACTCCCTGAGGTGGGGGCCAGCTGCTTCCTTATATGGCATGAGGGTAGGGGTGTGTCCAGGGGTGGGGCTGGAGAGGTGGCTTAGGTGTTTTGCCCGCCCCTTTGGTGGTGGTGGTGGTGGTGGTGTGTGCAGGGAGCACGCGCAGTACCCCGCTTTTGCTCCTGACACCCGATTTTTGCTCCCAGCTCTTCAGAAGTGGCAGTTGGGTTATTTATTTATTTATTTTTTGGTCTTTTTGTATCTTGTTGTCCATAGTTTGCCCCAACTATGCATGCACGCGGTTATTTTTAGTCCCTTACAGTTTCTTTGTATTTTGTTGCTCAAGGAGATGTTTGTCCAGGTGCAAGCCCTGCAACGAACAGTCCCAGGTCCCAGGTCCCAGCCTGTCTCAAGCCCACCTGGAAAAGCCCTGAGGCCACATGAGGAGAGAGAAATGCCCTGGCTTAGCCCAGAAAACAGCCCCCTTATAAAGGATTTAAACTTCCCAAAGGCGCAAACTCTCTCTCTGAGTTTGCCCGTGCGTCTTTCCGCATGTCCTTTGCTTTCCCAATAAATTTTTACCTTTCTCTTTACCTTCTGCCTCCTTGCCTGAATTCTTCCTTGACAAGGCAGGCAAGAACGGGGGATTTAGGCCCTAGCTGCTGGCCTCTGTGGTCTAGTGGTTAGGACTCCTGGTCAGGGAACTACGGTCTCGCTTCCAGCTACTGCAAGCTGCCGCTTCCGCTTCTTAACTAACAAGAACTAGTTAACATTCACTGAGCACGTCCCGCAGGCTCTGACCAGTTCTACACGCCAAAGGGAAGCATCTCACTTATGGGAGGAGGAAGTGGGCAGAGCCCAGCTTTGCAGGACAGATCAGGGAGGCGGCGGGGTAGGGGAAGAGGTTCGGATTTTGTCCTGGGGCATCTTCCCCACCCTTCTCTCGCTCACCTCCTCCCGCCTCTCTCTAATGCGCCCCGACACGTCCCACCCCTTTTAAAATAATTTAACTTGTTTTAGTAAGCAGGCATCAGCTTTGAAACTGTACACACAAGTTGAAGTCTTTGAAGACAAGAAAAGCAGGAAACAACAAGTCCTCTGCTCATCTCTCTTTATCCTTGCCATCCTCTCCTCTCCTGTCCTGTCCCTGCAATGTGCACCTTCTGCCCTGTAGTGGGAACCCGAGGCCGAGCTGCGCCCCGCTGGGCCGGGCTCCTGGCTGTCAGCACCTGCGACCAGCAGGACTGTTGCAAACTCTGTCACTCTAACGGCTGATAAAGCCCCACGACCCGCTCGCCCACAGCCTGGGCTTATAGTCCTGATAAGTTGGGCCTGTCAGCACTGTGTCCACACCTACTCCTGGCCCGGCCTCTGCGAGTCCACCCCTGCTCTGGGCTTCCTGCTGCCTGTTTACAGCCAAGCCCTGGCCACCGTGCCTAGGCCAGGCCCCAGTCACCTTGAGATGACCCCAGGGAGCCAGGCTTGCAGCCGCAGGATCAGGAAGGACAGTTTGCTCAGGACATGGAGTGGGTCCTCCGTGCTGGAGGTATTCTGTCCCCAGCGCTGTTCAGATCCCTACTTGCAGACTGGTCTGTGTGGGATCCTGATTGTACAGGGAGGTGCAGAAGCATCCCGGCCCTTCCTAAGGCAGCCAGCTAGACCAGGGCTGTGGTCTTGACCCCAGAAAGACTTGGCAATGTCCAAGACGTTACTGGTTGTCATGACTAGGGAGGGGGTACCACCTGCTTCTAGTGGGTGAAGGCCAGGGATGCTGCCAAGCACCCCACAAGAAAGAATTGTCTGGCCACAAATCCCAACAGTGTCGAGACTGAGAAGCCCTGAGCTGGACAACACAGGGGCAAGCCTGGAAGTTGGACCTCCAAATGCCTCACCCAGAGATGCAAAAGCCAAGTCGACGCACTGCCTGGGAGCCCGGACCAGAGCAGGGCAGGGATCCTACCCTCAGGTACCAAATGGCTCAGGGAAAGGCCGACAAACTACTGCAACATCTCCCCAGGGCTGGCTCCCCAGGGCCCGCCAGGCCCCGCCCTTCCCTCAGGCATCAAATTCAGGTACAGCCTGACTAGCAGCCCCTTGGCTGATCTCATCCTAGGAAGGACACAAGAAATAAGTGGCTGTTTTCCTGAGCACCGACTATGATCTGGGGGCTGCGTTTCTAAACAGCAACTCTGCGATGGAGGGATTATTACCAACCCCATATTACACATAAGGAAACTGAGGTTCAGAGCTGATATCTGATTCACCCAAGGTCACTGTCATGGTCATGTTGAAGTCCCAAACCCCAGGACCTCAGAATCACCTTATTTGGAAGTCTTTACAGAGGTAATCAAATGTAAATGAGGTCTTTAGGGTGGGTCCTAATCCAATAGGATTGCCGTCCTCAAAAAAAGGAAAAATTTGTGGGGAGACATGCACACATTCAAACCTAAAGGCAGAGATGGGGTGATGCATCTACAAGCGAGGAATGCCAGAGATTGCCAGGAAACCACCAAAAGCCAGGGGAGACACGACAGACCCTCCCTCGCAGCCCTCAGAAGGCATTAACCCTGCTGACACCGTGATCTTGGACTTCTAGCCTCCAGAACTGTGCGACAAGAAACTTCTGTTGTTTCAGCCACCCAGTTTGTGGTGCTTTGTACAACAGCCCTTAGCAGACTAATACAGTCACACAGCTCCTAGGGGTGGGTCCACCGTGGAGCTCAGACCTGTCCAGCTGCAGGCAGCCTCTGACCATGTTTCCATTATTTCTTCCGGGGCAGGTGCCCTAGCATTCAGCAGGTCCCTTGAAGTAAGGCTTCAGTTTCTAGAAGTTTCATTGGGTTGCTGCTCATTAACCTTTTTTTAAAAACAAGTTCTTGTGTTTTTTTAAATTAATTTCTTTTTATTTTTCTGCTTTATTGGGTCTTTGTTGCTGTGCGCAGGCTTTCTCTAGTTGCGGCGAATGGGGGCTACTCTTCGTTGAGGTGCGCGGGCTTTTCATCGCGGTGGCTTCTCTTGCTGCGGAGCATGGGCTCTAGGCACACGGGCTTCAGTAGTTGTGGCTCGCGGGCTCTAGAGTGCAGGCTCAGCCACCAGGGAACTCCCTCATTAACATTTTTAACATAGCACTGCTAAATAACATACAATCACTGTAAGTAAGCACCACCCCAGGCTACTCGCGGCAGGATGGTTTTTACTGTAATGAATAATTCGTCAGGACCATGTGATTAGTAGGAACACTAGTAGGTGAGTCATTGGGAGTAGAACTTGGACTCTGGAGGTCTGAATGACACACGCAGGTCCAAATCCCAGTTCTACCACCCACCAACAGTATGCTCTTAGGCAAATCTCTCAGGATCTTCCAGCCTCGGTTTTCCCAGTCTGTAAAATGGGTGTAAAAATAGTGTCTGCCCTATGGAGTTTTCACGATGATTGAGTGACATCGTGCTTGTGAACCGCTCAGCACAATTCTTGACATTGTACTCCCTGAGTAACTAGCTGTTATCGTGATTATTACTATTAGTACGACTCTATCGTATGGTCCCGGGAAGACCGAGAGACGTGGCTATTGACCATGACTGAATTTCATCTCTGGGTCCCCCTGCCCTGTTTCCCAGTGCTCTGCCATGTTTCTCAGAGCTGGGCCTAAGAAGACCTTGGAGATTCAGGATCGAGGTGCTGGGGCCCGCCCAGCACACTTTTCTTCACACGGTTCCCAGAGGAAGTCACATGGTGATCACACACAGAGCGTGAAGTGCTGTCAGCAGCTCTGCCACGTTCCAGGAATTCTTTAGCCCGCGTGGGACCCAGGGCAGTGTGTAGTCTGATGCGAGCCTGGGCTGCCATCACACAGGATGGCTTTGCCCCCGCACAGAATAACCTGTCCCCATATGGTACATCGTTCTCCCATCCCACATCTCAGTAAGAGTCCCAACCAGGCCCAGGCTGCTCCCACCAGAACCTGTTACCAGAGGGACTGTATTTGCCGTCCTGGTAGGGAGGACAGTCAATGCCCGGTGCCCTTAAGAGATCCTCCGGGGCCTCCTGCTTCTGGGAGACAGGCTGGGTCCTCTCCCACCCCCGGGACTCAACAAACATCTATTAACACTGACCATGATCCTGACACTCTGCTGAGCAAGAGGAACCCCCAAAATGTCCCCAGTTTCAAGGAATTTGTAGTCAAGAAAGACCAATACATTTTTTGTTTATTTTACTTTGCTACGTTATTAAATGCAAAGGCCAGATCTAACGAAGTTTCTGGCCAAAACCCAGAAATAAGTGATAGAAAAAAAACAAGCAGAAGTCCCCACACCATAGAATAAAAACTGGGAACACAGCTGGGGTAGGGGACAGAGTGGGGATGAGGAGGTCATAGCAGATGACCAGCCTTTTGTTTTCTTTAATTTTACTGTTTGAGAAAAAGTAACACATGTTCACAGTAATAAAAAGGAAATCAGGGACTTCCCTGGTGGTCCAGTGGGTAAGACTCCGCGCTCCCAATGCAGACAGCCTGGGTTCGATTCCTGGTTTGGGAACTAGATCCCACACGCATGCCGCAACTAAGAAGCCCACATGCTGCAACTAAAGATTACAAGTGCCACAACTAAGACCCAGCGCAGCCAAAATAAATAAGTAAACAAATAAATATATTTTTTTCAAATAAATATTTTTTTAAAAAGGAAATCAAACCTTTGAAAAGGGTGCATCTCTCCCGATTTCATGCCTCACTTCTACTCCCCTCCCAGACACACCCTCATCAATTTCTTCCATCGCCTTCCACGGATATCTCATCCACACATGAGCGCACATGTCTGTGTCTAATTGTGCTCTAGCATTTTGCATTTTTCTGCTTTTTTACTTAAATGATTAAGCTACACAATTACTAATTATCAAATTATCTTAGAGATGATTCTATATGATCATATATAGACCTAATGGCATAATCATGTAACCTAAGGTCCAAACCAGGATGCTTTTGCACATGAAACAGGTGGAATTAAACCAGGTGATGGACGTCAACCGGACAGCCTGGACAACTGTCTTTTAGAAGGAGCCGTGAGCAAGGTCCAGCTAAAACCAAGTTGAACAGAGATCTGTGAATGAACACATCATTTCTGAGTGCTTCATGTATTTCCAAGTAGGCGACAGGAGGCCTGGGGGTGGGACACACCTCAAGCCAGGCTCTGGGTCCCCCCAGTCTCTGAGCCACCAGTCCTCACATCTGAGAGACGCCCGGGGGAGACGGTGCGGGTTCAGAGGGGAACTGGGCTGGCCGGTAAGTGACAAGTCTCCACCGTGGGTGAGCCCTGTGGACACTGCGGCAGCCCCTGTTCCAGCTGCGCCCTCCCCCGACGTCCCCTTCAGGCCTCCCTCGGGGCACCCATCCTCCTTCACCCAAGCAGCTGGCCTGCAGAAGGACACAGCCACTTCCCTGACTTCTAGAGCCTTGTTGCCCAAGAGAGACCAGGGCACTGCCCTCTCGGGTTCCATGGCAGCTTGACTACAGGTGTTTTCGAGCAGCTACTCTGTACCAGGCGCTGGGGTCACAGAAGTAAGCAGCTCTGTAGCTCAGTTTCCACGGGGCTCCCATCCCAGTGGGGCCACAAGCAATGGGCCTGATGAGTATTAGCACAGGGACCAGGGTCACAGAGAGAAAGGAGCTTTGACCTGGGGTCAGGTCTGGGCAAGCCTTTCTGAGGAAGTGACATTGAAATTGAGAGTACGAAGCTCAGCAGGGCAAGAAGAGGTGGGCAGGCCTCATCAAAGGAACCTGGCAAGCTAGGGAATGGGACAGAGGCCATGTGGCTAGGAGTGGGGTGAGAGGTAGGCAGGGCTGGACCTCGTGGGCCTTTTAGACCCAAGGGCCGCGAGCAATCGTTAAAGGAATCCAGACAGGTATGGTGACAGGATCCAATTTGCCACCTTCCCTGCCCGAGAAAACAGCTTGGGACAAGAGCATTGGGACAAGAGCAAAGGCAAATGACGAAGTCCTGGACCCCAGGCCAGGGCGCTGGGGAGGGAGCGAGAAAAGGCGTCTCAGAGCCCGAGGCCCACGAAGCTTCACCCCCAGCTTCCTTGGCAGCCACCTCCATGAAGATTGAGAGGAAGCCCAGGAACCAAAGGAGACAAGGAAAGAAAGCCCAGTGCAGTGGGCTTCCCTGACCTGGAGGCCCAGGCCTCGCACTGGCTCACACTCTCAGCCCAGGCCTGGGAGCCCCAGCTGCAAGACGGTCGCTTCTTCTGAGCAACCCCCAATCCCCCTCCCACACACACACCCCCAGAATGGAGCAGAAAGAACGCACAGAAGGCAAAGGGACAGTCACAAAAGGAAAAATGCAGCCTGGAGGGCCAGACGGCGCCGGGACTGGGGGGCTCTGCCCCCTCCCTTCCCGCGCACCGGGCGCGGACAGGAAGCGGTTGGAACCAGCTCCATTCTGCAGGCAGTGCAGCTGGGGGAGAGGTGTCCTGACCACTGGCCATCGGGCGGTGCCATTGGTCCCACGGGCTGACCTCACTGCCCAGGCCCGCGGAGCCCTTCCTGGGGTCACATTCCGCGCTGAAGAGCCCCTCTCCAAGGCCTTGGTTGGCGCCAATGTCTTTTTAGGAACCAAGGGTCTAATTTTAGCGTCCCAGCCTTCGACACCTTCCCAAAATAGCTCCCTGTTTTCCCTCCTGTCCCTGCACCTTCCTTGGAGAAGGTGAACCCCCTGCGTCCCCGTGATCCGGGCTGGTGAGTGCAGGCCCACAGCCTTGTATGGGTCTCGGTGGAGGGACTCATGTCCCGGTGGCCTGTTCCCGGTGGCCTGCCCCAGAGGGCTCTTCTCAAGCAGGGCAGCTTAGCGCCCACCAGGCCAGGGGTCCCAGACTCCGGGGCCAAGCTTTGAAATGATCAGAGGGACTAATGATCAAGCACCTATAGGAGCCAGCTGGGTAGTGTAAGGAGGGAAACAAGCCAGGCGACAAATAGGACCTGACCTTTGACCTAGGTGTTGAGGATGTCACAGGGCTGTGGGGACCCAGAGAAACTTGTCTGAAAGAGCAGCTCAACCTGCCTGAGCGCTGTCTTGAGAGGGGCGCCTCTGTTGTCAGATGCCGAAGTAAATTCAAAATCTTCTGTAAAAACCTGATTTTTTAATCTTGGCCCAAAATTATTATTATTATTTTTACTGCTGAGAGCTTCTAACAAAACAGGTCTGCAGGCCATATCCAACTGTGGAGAGGGCTGAGGAGGCAGCATTTGCTGTGAGATTACGCTTTTCTTGTTTACAAAGTACATTGTCTTGTGTGATTGTCACTGGGCAGGTCTGCCGTGTCCATCTGACAGATTAGGGAAACTGAGGCCCACACGAGTGAAGCACTTGGCAAGTGTCACACGGCAGTGGCAGAAGAAGGACTCAAACTCAGGTCTCTATGGTTCCCAAGGGGTGCAGGCTGTGTGGGGAGGGAAGGGGTGCAGCTGCCTGTGGGAATGGGGGTGACTGCACTTTTGCACAGCTGAACCCACCCTGTTACCTGAGCCCCCAGTTCCCTGCTCTCAGCACCCCGAGAAGAGCTAAAGGCGGAGATAAGGTTGTCGAGGTGCTGATGGGGCATGTGACACGAAGATCTCTGCAGCTTCAAAGATGGCCCTCACCCTCCCCATCTGGCTGGAGGAATGCAGAAGAGAAGGTCAGGTGATGGACAGGGCGTCCATGATGGGCAGATTCCAGTGTCAATCCCAGGGGCTCCATGCTGAGATCTGCCTCACTTCCAGGGCCACCTCCCCATCCGTGGGTTTCCTGGGTCTGACCAGCCCTGGTTCCTCGCCCTCCAGAGGGTCCTACATCACTGGGTATTGCCTGCCTCTTGGGATCCCACAGCCCTGAGATCCCAGGTGCCTTCCATTGGACTCATCCATTCCATAAGACAGGAGCAAACACGTTTGCTGCGAATCCTGTCTTTGAGACCAGATGGCATTTCTGGTGCCCTGAAGGAGACCCCAGAGAAGCTACTTGGGACCCCACCAGCTCAACTCACCAATACGAGAGGCTCCAGCCTCTGAACGCCCAAGACACAAACACTTCAGAAACACCTGTTTCCCTGGCTCTGGACTCGTGGCTCTCTGCCCACTCCTCCCCAGGGTAATCATTCACTGCCGGTCCCCCGGGCGAGGGTCTGTCACGGGTCCTGTCACTCTCCTGCTCTCCTCGTTGGGGGCTCCAGTCGGCCCCTGACATTCTGCTCTCCCTGCTGGGAAACATGCCCCAAGAACCACGGGTTTACCAGTGAGGCCGACCCAGCTTTTCCAAGGGAACTAAACTGAATCCCCACCTCTAGGACTGGGTTTTGTTGTTTTTTAAAGAAATCCCTGATCTTTTATTATATTTTAACTTCACATGTTAACATTATGATGTTTGCCTTGCCAGGCTTTTTCTAGAAAGCAATGATTTTTGAAGTAGCATTTTCCCTCCAGCCTGTTGTGAAAGAAACAAGAGTTACTGGAAAATCAAGGTGATGCACCCAGGTCTCCCAAAGTGGAGGCAGACGCTAGTGTGGCCATTAGTGGGCTTGAGGAAGCAGTTTCTGGGACTTTCCTTGTCTGGCCCCTCAATTCTCTCTTAGCAGGAGCTCAGTTCTATACTGGCTCAGGGGACGGCATAGAGTAGTAAGAAATGCAGGCCCATGCTGGGCTCTGACTGCTGGCAGGGTCACCCACACGAGGCCTGCAGATGGAGAGAGAACCAGTACTTGCCGACCACCTGTAACGATTTGGTGCTTTTACATGCTGACGCATTTAATCCTGATGCTAACCTGAGCATTATTACCCCATTTGACTGGTGACTAAACTGAGGCCCAGAGAGCTGAAGCAAGTTGCCCACAGTCACACAGCCCTTACCATCAGAGCTGGGATTTGAACTGAGGTCTGTGTAACTGCAATCTCTATGCCTTTTCAGGGCACCGGGCATGACTCTCAGGGGAGGCAGGGTGAGTTTGGCTCTGAGCGCTACGCAGCTGATCCCAGACCAGAAGGGAGACAAGCCCTCCTGCACTTTCTAGGAATGCCCACGCAAGGACAAAAATTTCATATGAGAGTTTCCCTGCCTGGTCTGCTGGCCTGGGGCTGAGCCACTGCCCTGGGTTCCCACATCTGGCCCGCCTGCTGCTTCCCGAAGCAAGGGCGGAACGGGCAGTGTCACCCAGGTGAAGAGAGGCCTTTCAGCGCCACCTGCTGGAGATACTGTAGCAGCATCTCCAGCGGACCCTGCATCCCCAGGGCATGTCATCATCCCTGGCCACTTGAGGGAATTGAGGGTGAGATATGAAGGAAGGCAGGGAGCAGGGCCAGGCTGCCTCTCAGGAGATTAGTCCTATACTTGACCCTATAAACAGGTGTGGATATTCCTCCTGCCAGAACCTCAGAAAGCTGCACCTGGAGCTCAAGGTAGGTGCCTGACCTTGCAAGGATAAGTGGATGGATGGATGGATGGATGATAGATGGAGGCGTGTCAGCTGTTGAGGGCCAGGCTAGGAGGAAGGTTGGCTAATCGTTGTATCAAGGAAACAAGGCAATTTTCTGAACAATGCCCTGGCTGTTTGAGTCCAGAGAGAAGATTGGACAGGCCAGCTGGAGCCTCATGTCATCTCTATTTCTGATCAGCCTGAAATTTTCACAACAATCATGACTATTAATGAGCCTGTGGCCACTGCCACTATAAACCTCCCCTATCTTCCCTCTCCCAGCCTAAGTGTCCACAGAGCTTCCGCTGAGGGATGTCTGGGGTGACTGGCCTCAGGAGCCCAGGAGAAGCAGGCAGCTCAGCCCTAGGGAGGGAAAGGAAGAGATCCAGGCTGTTCCCCACAGCTAACATCTATCAAGCATGTCCTCTGTGTCAAATCCTGTGCCCACACACAACACACAGGGTCACATGGACCATGGCTGTGACCAGTGAGGGAGGAACACTCGTAGCCAGAGTCGTGACCATCAACGTCCACAGCCCTCTGCCTAGGATGGAGGTCTCCAGGACCCAGTCCTCCTGACCACCTTCCGCTGTTCAGGCCACAAAAGGAGAGGCATGGTTGGAGTGTTAAGCAGGCAGCCACCAGAGCCAGACAGCCCGTCCTGGTCATCACCAATCAGCAGTGTGATCCTGAGAAATTTACTTAACCTCTCTGAGCCCCACTTTCCCTGTCTCTGATACAGAGGTTGTGACGGCACGTACCCAGGGCTCCTGATCCCCCAGCTGGCACAGCCAAGAGTCAATTCTGCCTGGTGACTGTGTCATATGGTTGTTACATTATTTTTCTATTATAAAAAGGTCAAACATCATAAAAGTGGAGAACATACTATATAAGAATGCCCACAAATCCATCATCATCATTCTGCCATATATCACCTGATCCTTCTGTTATTGTTAAAGCATTTTACACGTAGAAAACGTTCTTACTGAAGGAAACATACATAAAGTAGCGATCTTGGTGGATTTTTCAGTGAATCAGATCAAAATATAGACCATATCCAGCCACCCCACCTCCACCCTGAAGTCCCTCTCACGGCCCTTCCCAGACATGGGTAATCACCATTCTGACTTCTGTCATCATTGATTAGTGTTGCCTATTGGGGGAATTTATAAAAATGGAATCACCCAGTGTATACTCTTTTGTGCCTGTCTTCTTATTTTCGGCATCAAGTTGGAAAGATTCATGCACGTAGTCCTGTGTTCTGTGGTTCTGTCTCACTGTGTTTACATTTATGAATGTATCACAATTTATCCATTCTAATGTTCGCGGACATTTGGGATTTTTTTTTTTAAAGAGAAAGGTGAATATATGATCCAATTTTTTAATTTTATTTTATTTATTTATTTATTTTTGGCTGTGTTGGGTCTTCGTTTCTGTGCGAGGGCTTTCTCTAGTTGCAGCGAGCGGGGGCCACTCTTCATCGAGGTGCGTGGGCCTCTCACTGTCGTGGCCTCTCTTGTTGCAGAGCACAAGCTCCAGACGCGCAGGCTCAGTAGTTGTGGCTCACAGGCCTAGTTGCTCCGCGGCATGTGGGATCTTCCCAGACCAGGGCTGGAACCCGTGTCCCCTTCATTGGCAGGCAGATTCTCAACCGCTGTGCCACCAGGGAAGCCCCCATTTGGGATGTTTTATGTTATAATTCTGCGGTAGATGTTCTTGTCCATGCCTTTTGGTACATATGTATACACACACTTTTTTTTGGTTATGCACCTAGGAGTAGAAATACTGGATCATAGAACATGTACATGTCCAGCCTCATTAGATGCTTCCATGTAGTTTTTCTTTTATATAAATTTATTTTATTTATTTATTTTTGGCTGCGTTGGGTCTTCAGTGCTGTGCACGGGCTTTCTCTAGCCGCGGTGAACTAGGCCTACTCTTTGTTGTGGTGTGTGGGCCTCTCATTTTGGTGGCTTCTCCTGTTGTGGAGCACGGG
This sequence comes from Phocoena phocoena, assembly GCF_963924675.1. Taxonomy (NCBI): domain Eukaryota; kingdom Metazoa; phylum Chordata; class Mammalia; order Artiodactyla; family Phocoenidae; genus Phocoena; species Phocoena phocoena. Next base: position 9,164,143 of record NC_089219.1, read on the forward strand.
CTCCAGGTGCACGGGCTTCAGCAGTTGTGGCACGTGGGCTCAGCAGTTGTGGCTCGTAGGCTCTAGAGCGCAGGCTCAGTAGTTGTGGCACACCGGCTTCAGTAGTTGTGGCTCGCGGGCTCAGCAGTTGTGGCTCGCGGGCTCTAGAGCGCAGGCTCAGTAGTTGTGGCACACGGGCTTCAGTAGTTGTGGCTCGCGGGCTCTAGAGCGTAGGCTCAGTAGCTGTGGCGCATGGGCTTAAGTTGCTCCGCGACATGTGGGATCTTCCCGGACCAGGGCTCAAACCCGCATCCCCTGCATTGGCAGGCAGATTCTTAACCACTGCGTCATGAGGGAAGCCAGTGCTGGTTTACCTTTTAACTCTCTTAATGATGTCTAAGCAGATCTTAACTTTAATGTAGTCCAGTTTATTGCTCTTTTCCTTTATGCAAAAGTGTTTTTAGACTCTTGTTTGAGAAATCTTTCAAGGTCATGAAATACTCTCCTAGTTTTTCTTTTCGAAGATTTATTGTTTTACCTTGACTTGTAAGTGTATGGTCCACTTGGAATTGGTCTCTGTGTATAGTGTAAGACAGGTGTCAAGGTTCTTTTTCTCCATTTGGATGTCCAGTTGATACAGCACCATCTATTAAAAAATAACATTAGGGCTTCCCTGGTGGCGCAGTGGTTGAGAGTCCGCCTGCCGATTCCGGGGACGTGGGTTCTTGCCCCGGTCCTGGAAGATCCCACATGCTGCGGAGCAGCTGGGCCCGTGAGCCATGGCCGCTGGGTCTGTGCGTCCAGAGCCTGTGCTCCGCAACGGGAGAGGCCCCAACAGTGAGAGGCCCGCGTACCGCAAAATAAATAAATAAATAAAAATAACATTAGCTGACTAATATATGTGACTCCTGTACGTCAGATGACTGTATATAGGTGGCTCTATTTCTGGACTTACTATTTTGTTCCAGTTTACCATCTTTGCACCAATACCACACTATTTTAATATCTGTTGGTGATAATAACTTTAACATAAACAGCTTTATTTTAGCCAATACCATAGTCCTCACCAACATTTGGAGAAGTAAATATTTTTAATTTTAGCTATTCTAAAGGGTGGTATTTCATTGTGGTTTAATTTTCACTGTCCTGATGAGAGATGAGGTTGAGCACCTTTTACATGCTTACTGGGCATTCATATATCCTCTTTGGGGAAGTGTCCATCCAAGTCTTTTGCCCATTTTTTCTTGGGTTCTGTTTTTATACAAGGATTTCTGGGATTTCCTTATATAGTCTGCATACAAGTCCTTTTCTAGATGTATGTATTGTGAATATTATCACCCTGTCTGCGGCTTGCTTTTTCATTTTCTTTTCATTTTCATTGACCTAATGAGCAGAAGTTTCACTGTTGGTGGAATGCGAACTATCTATTTTCTTTTCTATTTAATGCTTTTGCTTATCTCTACAAGTAGTTTTGCCTATGCCAAGGTCATGAAGATATTCTATGTTTTCTTCTGGAAATGTTATGGTTATACTTTTTATAGTTAAGTTTATGATCTATATTAATCCCCACTTCAGGGTTAATTTGCTCTTCTTTTTCTAGCTTCTTAAGATGGAAAAATAGAATTTTTATTTTAAAATGTTTCATTTAAAGCTACAAAATTCCTTCTAAGGACCACTTTAGCTTCATCCCACAAGTTTTGATGTGTTAGTTTTTATTATCACTGACATTGCAAAATAGCTCTTAGTTTCCCTTTTGATTTCTCCTTTGGACCATGGGTTATTTAGAAAGATAATGTTTAATTATCCAATATTTAGGGCTTTTCTAGGTAAGTTATTTGTTTTGATTTCTAATTTAATTCTCTTGTGGTCAGACAACATATTCTGTAAGATTTTAGTCCTCTTCCTTTAGTTCTGTCAGTTTTTGCTTCACTGCCCTTTGAAACTCTGTTATTAGGTGAATAATCATTTAGGATTACGTCTTCCAAATAAATTGACCCTTTTATCGTTACAAAGTATCCTACTTATCTCTGGTAATATTCCACGTCTTAAAATATACATTGTTTCATATTACGACAACCACACAAGCTTTATAATGCTTGCTAAGGCATAATTTTCCATCCTTTTCGTTTCAACTATTTGTGTCCTCATATTTGAAGTGTATTACTTACCTCAGCACAAAGCTGAGTCTTGCTGTTTTTATCCTGTTGGATAACCTCTGGCCTTTACTTGGAAGATTTCATTCGTTTAGATTTAATGTGATTACTGATATGGTTGAGTTTAAGTCTAGCATCTTGCTATTTGTTTTCTATTTATTCTACTTCTTCTTTGTTACTCTTTTCCTGACTTCTTTTAGGCTAATTGAATAATTTTACATTCCATCTTATTTCTTTTACTAGTTTTTTAGCTATACCTTTTTATATTGCTTTAGGGATTATAATATGCATTATTGATTTTCCAGAGTGTACCTAGAATAAATATTTTACCACTTCAGGTGAAAAGTAAAGACTTCAAAACAGTGTAATTCCATTTAACCTCCTCCTTTGCACTATCAATGTTATATTCTACCTATGTTATAAACTCCCAAATACAAAATCACTATTTTTGTTTTAAACAGTAGTCTTTTAAAGAGATTAAGGAAATTAAAGATAGTTTTATATTTAGCCATGTGTTTACCGTTTCTGGTGCTCTCCATTCCATGAATGTCAGTTTCCACCCTGTATCGTTCCTTTCAGCCTGAAGCACTTGCTTTAGAATATCTTGTCATGTAGTTCTGCTGGAGACCGATTGTCTCAACTCTTTTCCTGTGTGTCTGAAATAGTCTTTATTTCACTCCTGTGTTTGAAGAATATCTTAGCTGGACACAGAATTTTACATTCACAGGTTTTTTTTTTTTTTCTTTCAGCACTTTAATGTGGGCATTCCATTGTCTTCTAGCTTCTGTTGTTTCTGATGAGAAGCCAGCCATCAGTCTATAGTCAAATTCCTCCCAGTTATCTCCAAAATGACTTTTTATCATTGTTAGTTCAAATCAAGATCCGAAAAGGACCCTCATATTGCATTTTGTAATTATGGATTTTTTTAGTCCCTTTTAATCAACGGCTTTTGTTTCCTGACACCGTGTGTATGATTGTGTGTGAGTGTGTGTGTGTGTGATTTTTGAAGGACTGGATCAATTGTCCTAAGGAATGTCCTCACAGTGAATGTGTCTGGATTCTCCCCTCATGGTAGGTACTTCTTCCTCCAAATTTAATTTGTTCCTATATCCCCTAAGCTTCTTGTAAACTGGACATCAGATCTGGGAGCCTGATTAGATTCAGGTGTGTCATTTTAGTATTTTATATTGTCTGACATTAATTATATTGAACAAAATCTCTCCGTCTCCCTCACAGGGTTGGCAGGGGGATTAAAGGATCATAAAGCGTTTCTCAGCACCTACCTTAGAGCAAGTGAACTTAAATGTTAGCTAGTGACATTATTATCATTCAGTCAGTTATGCCACTGCTTATGCTACTGACAGCCCACTGGTTAAATCCAGACTACAGATGTATCTGGTCTTATTTTTTAGTTTTGAATTAATCGCCAATGTTTTTTTAAAGATTTGATTATTATTTATTTATTTTTGGCTGCGTCAGGTCTTAGTTGCAGCATGCGGGATCTTCATTGAGGCATGCAGGATATTTCGTCGCAGCACCTGGGCTTCTCTCTAGCTGTGGTGTGCAGGTTTTCTCTTCCCTAGTTGTGGCACGCAGGCTCCAGGGATCATGGGCTCTGTACTTGTGGCACGTGGGTTCTGGAGCTCATGGGCTCTGTTGTTTGTGGCACACAGGCTCTCTAGTTGTGGCGTGCGAGCTCAGTAGTTGTAGCACTCGGGCTTACCTGCCCCGCGGCACGTGGGATCTTAGTTCCCTGGTCAGGGATCCAACCTGCGTCCCCTGCATTGGAAGGCGGATTCTTTACCACTGGACCACCAGGGAAGTCCCTCTCAATGCTTTTTTAAGTACTGGAAATTTTATATAAAATTCTAAATTTATGGCTTCTCTGGGAAAATGAGAAGTGACAACACTCGGTCTCTCTTTCTGCATAGCCTTGATCAGCTGGAGCGAAAGTACGGATGCTTCCCTCAGAGGGGTCCCACTCACCCCAGTTGGTAGTCATTGCCTCTCAGTCTATGTGGGTTTGTAATTCCTGGTCCAAGCTCACCCCGTCTCTTGTCTAAAGAGTTGGGACCATTTATTTCTGAGGTCCTTTTCCTGTAGTTTCAGTACTCTGATCTTCAGAAAGGCTGTGCCTGCCACTGCTGAGAAGAGTTCCATTTCAATTCAGCAGATGTTCATTGAGTCCTTTAACCACTCAATTAAAGCAACAAAAGCCATTCTCAGCAACCATTCTGTCAATAACCCAGGGCTCTCCAAAGGGTTCTACAATTACTCTCAAGGGCCAAGTGAGCTAACCCTTGGGAAAAAAATTTGACTCCATGCTCATGCTAAAAAATGGACAAACCTACCAGTGGACCAAAGGTGGGGAAATAGGAAGGACTTGCTATGATTCATGTAATTCATTCGTGTGTATAAAGTAAGACCAAGATAGAAGTGGCGTGAGCATCATGGTGGTGTGAGATGCTCTCTTTTTCTCTCCCGTTCAATCTACAACCAGTACAACATCCACAATTCAACACAGGTGTCTCTGCCCAACTCACCAGGCTACCCGAGAACTCCACACATTTGTACATCTAACGGCGGGTGGACTGGAACACACAGAGGAGGTGGAACTGGGGGAACAGTGGAAATGACACCTGCAGTCCCAGACTCCCAGCTGTGGCAGCTGACTCTGCAGCCCCAGAGAACCCAGTGGCAAGAAGGGAGGTGGTGCACACAACTCCAGCCTCCTGGCTATAGCAGCTCCCATGGCCACAGATAACTGGGCAGCAGTGAGGGCTGTGAACCCATCTCTCTGGCTGTAGAGGCATCCATGTCTCTGACCCCCTGTCCCCACCCACCGCGGTGAAGCCTGAACCCGACGGACAAGGTATATGCAACCCTGACTCCCCGCTCCTTCCCCTTTCAACTGCGGTGTAGCCTGCAACTCAGGAGGTCCTGGACTAAGCACCTACCATTCTGGTGCCCCAGACGGTGATGCCAGTGACACCAGCAGCAGCAAGGCGCCGACAACCCTTAGAGGCACAAGCAGCACTAATGATGGCACTAGGTGACACCTACGACAGAGGCAGTGGAGGGTGGAAAGTGCTGACCCTCAAATATAACCAGAGGTAGCGCCGCTAACAGAACCCAAAAAAGTGTGCTGTAGCGCCACCTACTGGAAAACTAAAGAAAAGCCTCTAATTTCTAATCCATTGAATTGTTAGAATGAATTTTTTTAAAAAGCTTTACTTAAAAAAGAAAGGTATTCATTACTTCAAATGTGTCAGCAGAGGGACAACTCATCAAGTACCATGAATAAGCACAGTAACTCTATGTCACGAAAAGAAAATGACAATTCTCCAGAAAGCAGACGTAAAGCCACAGAATATTGTGATCTACCTGATAAAAAACGTATTCAAGGGCTTCTCTGGTGACGCAGTGGTTAAGAATCCACCTGCAATCCACCAGGGGAGGGATAGGTTGACATCCACCCTCCAGGAAGCCTGAAGTTGCTCAGAAACTACCAAAGCATAGACAAAGTGGGTGGCAGCGTGGTACCAGGGCGCCACACGACTTGGGGGCAGCTGTCACTGCCAGGCCTGGAGGAGGAATGTCAGGGCCACCACGGCAGCCAAGTCAGGGCCGGTCTTCAGAGCTGCGAGCAATTCCTTCTAGTTTTTCAGGAGCCGAAGCAGCTCAGAGATGGCACCTGAGAAGAGCAAGCTGGGCTCAGGGACCTGACTCCAAGGGCAAGCTGGGGTGCCTGCTGCCGTCTCCACGTGTTGCTTGCAGACTTAAGCCTGATTTCCCCTCACACTAGGCATGGTGGGCACATATCCTGTCCAGTTCCCCCTGACAGAGGGCCTCCATCCTCTGAGCATCAACCTGTCCAGGACCAGGGCTCAGCATCACCCAGGGCGTCCCAGCAGCAGAGGGCCTGCTCTGCTTGGAGGAAGCAGATCAGCAAGGCTCGTAGGACGTGCCTGCAGGACAGAGCCCCCAGTGGCCTGGTCCATGGCTGCCATTGGCCAACGCAGGTCTAATATGACAGCCCCCATCAAGGCCACCGGAGAAACTGCACAGGTGGCCAGAATCCTCCACATCTGGCTGGCTCCAGAGATGAAGAGGAGGCACTGGGGTTGGAAAGCCCCACTGAGATGCCCAGGGATGTGCTGCTGGACACCTCAATGAGGCCAGGGGTCCAGGAGTGGAAGGAGGGGGAGCTAACAATTTTACAGGAGTTTCCAGGGAGGACAATGATTCATGGGAAAGTCAAGGTCCCGCATGAGAGTCAGCAGGGGTCATGGACCCAGAACTATATCCAAGGTGATGGCCCTGACCAAGTTATATTTCCTCACCTGTAAATCCCTAATGATGACAACAGTTATCCCATTAAGCCGTGAGAATTAAATGAAAGGATGTGGGTAGAGCCCATGGGAGGAGCTCAATAAATGGGAATCTTTAGATTATGACTGAGGGAGGGTAGTGTCATGGTTAGAGGCATGGACTCTGGAGAGAGTCTCCTGGGTTCAAATCCAGGCTCTGCTACTTACTACCTGTGGGCTTTCACCCCTCTGTGCCTGTTTCCTCATTTGTTTGTTTGTTTGTTTGTTAGTTAATATTTACTTATTTGGCTACATTGGGTCTTAGTCGCAACATGCAGGATCTTTCATTGCAGCGTGTGGGCTCTTTGTTGCGGCACATGGGCTTCTCTCTAGTTGTGGCGCCTAAGCTCAGTAGTTGTGGCACGCAGCCTTAGTTGCCCCGCGGCATGTGGGATATTAGTTCCCCGACCAGGGATCGAACCCATGTCCTCTGCATTGAAAGGCAGATTCTTTACCACTGCACCACCAGGGAAGTCCCCCGGTTTCTCAGATGTAAAGTAAGGATGGTAAGAATAGTGACAAACACATAGGGTTGATTTAAGGATTATAAGAGTGAAAATAACTAAAGATAATTAACACTCATATGGTCATCCCAGTATCAGCTCTCATTCTCTCTCGATCTGAGGGTGATTACCAGCAACAAATTTCTAATACTAGCCCTTCCCTTTCTCAAGCCATCTTCTGAAAAATGCAGAGGAATTCTTTTATCTATGACTAAACCAAATATCAGTAGGAAAGTAAATCTACTACAGAGTCACAGCATGCACTCCCAAGCCAAGGCAAAATGATGTAAGTTCCCTGAAGTTTTTGGGAACTCTATCGCTGTGGATGATGGGAAGTTAGCTGCGTTAGTAGGCGGGAGCTTGGGTGGGTGCCGGGAGTGAGAAAGCAATGAAGCAGGAGGAAGCCGCCTTCTCCTGGATGCCCAGGGTCTAAGCCCGACTGGGAGAAGCGCAGGGGCAGCTACGGAAGGAGGGCCCCCCCACCCCTTCCCTCACACCCAGCAGCGCAAGGTTCAGTCCGGAGACTTGAACTCTGCAGATTCAGGGGCCACCTGGGGTGAGGGCTTCATCTAATTATCTGCAGCCAGCAAGTCTACGGGAGGGCTGACTGGGGGGATCTTGGCTGTCCTGGTCCATATTCTGGCTCAGAGCCCTGTGGAAGCCGGGGAGAGCGTGGAAACTCGTCGAGGCTGCGCTTGAAAAGGGGGACACCTCTGGGAAGGACCAGGGAGGTTGGAGGCTCAAGGACTCCAGCCTCTCACCTGCTCTGGGCTCGGCTTCCCCTTAGGGTGTCCCTGACGCCCTCCTCTTCCCTCCGTTCTTCCTTCCTTGCCTCCCTCCCCATCAGGCAGTGGAGACCCTTCGTTTCTGTCTGGGCTGGGCCAAGCGTGTCGGAGAGAGCGGGTCCTCCCCTGCCCTGACTCGAAACAGCACACCTGTCTTGGCCGCGGGGCGGTGGAAAATGAGGACCTGTCTGGATCCGAGGGCGGCTCCTGTCTGGATCCGAGGGTGGCTCCTGTCTGGATCCGAGGGCGGCTCCTGTCTGGATCCGAGGGCGGCTCCTGTCCACGGTGCTGAAATGCGGCACCCGCTACAGGCCCGGCCAAAGCATCTGCCCTGCGCGCTCCTGGAGGCGCCCTGCCCTCCATGAAGCCCCCGTGTAGGATTTGTGGTGCGGTGTTCATGGCTCTTCTCTCAGCCTCCGTCCTTACGTGATCAAATCCTGCTTTCTGTCCCCTAAAATTGTCCCTAGTGCTTTCTGGGGATGTCTCTGGGCAGACATCACAGGCTGGCCTGTTTGCTCATTATTTGCATCTTTGTCTTACACTCCACGCCACCTCCCAACTCCGCCCCCCACCGTCTTTTTGGGGGGACATTGCCATTTCCCACCCTTAACCAGGCTTTTTTTCTGATTATAAAAGTAACTCTTGGGGCTTCCGTAGTGAGGCAGTGGATGAGAGTCCGCCTGCCAATGCAGGGGACACGGGTTCGTGCCCCGGTCTGGGAAGATCCCACATGCCGCGGAGCGGCTGGGCCCATGAGCCATGGCCGCTGAGCCTGCGCGTCCGGAGCCTGTGCTCCGCAACGGGAGAGGCCACAACAGTGAGAAGCCCGCGTACCGAAAAAAAAAAAAAGTAACTCTTGGGACTTCCCTGGTGGTGCAGTGGTTAAGACTCTGTGATCCCAATGCAGGGGGCCTGGGTTCGACCCCTGGTCAGGGAACTAGATCCCACATGCATGCTGCGACTAAGAGTTCGCATGCCACAACTAAGGAGCCCCCGTGCTGCTACTGAGGAGGCTGCCTGCCACAACTAAGACCCAGTGTGACCAAATGGATAAATAAATAATTTTTTTAAAAAGATCATGTTATTTAAAAAACCCTCTTATTTATTGCTGGGAATAAATTGTTTATTTTTAATATTTTTATGTTTACTCTTAAGCCTTTTATAGGCACACACTTCTTTTTCTCTACCTAACTGGAATATACTTTTGTATCTTTCTTTTCTACCAAATAAATTGTAAACATATTCATATGTCATTATACATTCTTTGGAGAAAAACATTTTAATGGCAAAATAGTCCAATTTATGGAGCTACCACAATTTAGTTAATTGCTTATTGCTAGATGTTCATATCACTTCCAATTTTATTTTCATTGTAAAAAGTACATTTTTCCATACGTATATTTTTTCTACATTTTTGTTCCCTTAAAATATATTCCCAGGGCTTCCCTGGTGGCGCAGTGGTTGAGAGTCCGCCTGCCGATGCAGGGGACGTGGGTTTGTACCCCGGTCTGGGAGGATCCCACATGCTGCGGAGCGGCTGGGCCTGTGAGCCATGGCCGCTGAGCCTGCACGTCTGGAGCCTGTACTCCTCAACGGGAGAGGCCACAGCAGTGAGAGGCCCGCGTACCGCAAAAAAATATATATATATATATATTCCCAAATGTGAAATTGTTGATTTGAAGTACATGAACTTTTAAAATACTCTTTTTAAGACTCTTGATAACCAAGTGACATTCTTTTTTTTAATTAATTAATTTATTTATTAATTTATGGCTGTGTTGGGTCTTTGTTGCTGCACGTGGGCTTTCTCTAGTTGCGGATTCTTAACCACTGTGCTATCAGGGAAGCCCACCTGTGCTTTCTTAATAGCCATTTTCTTTACCAGTTGTTGACTGCAAGGCCTTGGGTGAGCTACTTCATGTCTGTTCAAACGCTTTTTCTGCATCTATTGATATGATGATGTGATTTTTCTTCTTTAGCCTGTTGATGTGATGGACTAAATGAAGTGATTTTCAAATATTGAACCAGCCTTGCATACCTGGGATAAATCCCACTTGGTTGTGGTGTATAATTCTTTTTATATATTGTGGGATTCAATTTGCTATTTTTTTAATATTTTTTTAAATTATTATTATTTTTTGGTTGTGCCGGGTCTTACTTGCGGCAGGTGGGCTCCTTAGTTGCAGCTTGTGGGCTCCTTAGTTGTGACACATGGGCTTCTTAGTTGTGGCATGCGAACTCTTAGTTGTGGCACGCATGTGGAATCTAGTTCCCTGACCAGAGATCAAACCTGGGCCCCCTGCATTGGAAGCATGGAGTCTTAACCATTGCGCCACCAGGGAAGTCCCAATTTGCTATTATTTTGTTGAGGATTTTTGCATCTATATTGATGAGACATATTTGCCTGTAGTTTTCTTTTCTTGTAATGTCTTTGTCTGGTTTTAGTATTAGGGTAATTCTAGCCTCATAGAATGAATTAGGAAGAATTCTCATCTATCCTCTGAAAAAAATTGTAGAGAATTGGTATAATTTCTTCCTTAAATGTTTGGTAGAAGTCACCAGTGAATGTATCTGTGCCCTGTGCTTTCTGCTTTGGAAGGTTATTAATTATTGATTCCATTTCTTTAATAAATATAGACCTATTCAGATTGTCTATTTCTTCTTGTGCAATTTTGGAAGATTTTATCTTTCAAAGAATAGGTTCATTTCATCTAGGTTATCAAATTTGTGAGCACAGAGATATTTTTAATATTCCTTTATTATCCTTTTAATGTCCAAGGATAAAAGGAACTGTAGTGGTGTCAAAAAATAGGATGTCTCATCTCCCAGTTGCTTTCAATATTACACTGGGAGTCCTGGTTAGTGTAATATGATGAAAAGGAGATTAAAGGTATACAGATTTGAGAATTCTCTAGCAGTCCAGTGGTTAGGACTCCGTGCTTTCTCTGCCGAGGGCATGGGTTCAATCCCTGGTCAGGGAGCTAAGATCCCACAAGCCGTGCAGCATGGCCAAAAAAAAAAGGTATACAGATTTGGAATGAATAAATAAAACTGTCCTTTTCCACAGATGACATGATTATCTATGAAGAAAATCCAAATAATTGTTTTTTGTTTGTTTGTTTGTTTTGCGGTACGCAGGCCTCTCACTGCTGTGGCCTCTCCCGTTGCGGAGCATAGGATCTGGATGTGCAGGCTCAGCGGCCATGACTCACGGGCCCAGCCGCTCCGCGGCATGTGGGATCTTCCCAGACCGGGACACAAACCCGTGTCCCCTGCATCGGCAGGCGGACCCTCAACCACTGCACAACCAGGGAAGCCCCCAAATAATTAAAAGGAAAAAAAAAAAAAACCTCCTGGAACTGAAAAGCAATTATAACAAGGTTGTGGGATAAAAGGTAAATATATTGATACAAAAGTCAATCAATTTCCTATATGCCAGCAATGAACAAGTGGAATCTGAAATTAAAAACACATTACCATCAAGAGAAAGAGAAGACAAGACACAGATTTGGAGAGAATATTTGCAAAAGACATATCTGACAAAGAACTATTATCCAAAATATACAAAGAACTCTTCAAACACAATAAGAAAACAACCCCACGGGCAACAAAAACAAACATAGACAAGTAGGACTACATCAAACTAAAAAGTTTCTGCATAGCAAAGGAAGCAATCAACAGAGTGAGAAGGCAACCTACAGAATGGGAGAAAATATTTGCAAATTGTATGTATATTACAAGGAATTAATATCTAAAATGTATAAGGAACTCCTATAACTCAATGGCAAAAAAACAAAAAGATAAAAAATGAGCAAAGGACTTGAATAGACATTTCTCTAAAAATATACCAATGGCCAACAGGGGTAAGAAAAGATGCTCAACATCTCTAATCAGGGAAATACAAATCAAAACCACAATGTGTGGGACTTCCTTGGCGGTACAGTGGTTAAGGCTCTGTGCTTCCAATGCAGGGGGTGAGGGTTCCATCCCTGGTTGGGGAACAAAGATCCCACATGCTGCGCGGTGCGGCCAAAAAAAGAAGAAGAAAAAAAAAACAACCCACAATGTGATGTTATCGCACACCTATTTGGATGGCTATTATCAAAAAATAAGAAGTGTTGGCAATGAAAAACTGGAACCCTTGTACACTGTTGGTGGGAATGTAAAATGGTGCAGCCACTATGGGAAACAGGATGGAGGTTCCTCAAAAAATTAAAAAGTAATACTATCATATGTTCCAGCAATCCCATTTCTGGGTATTTATCAAAAGAATTGAAATCAAGATATCAAAGAGTTATACACACTCCCATGTTCATTGCAGCATTATTCACAATAGCCAAAATGTGTAAACAACATAAATGTCCGCTGATGGATGAATAGATAAAGAAATGTGGCGTATCCACACAATGGAATATTACTCAGCCTTTAAAAAGAAGGAAATCCTGCTAAATGTAACAACATGGCTGACCCTTAAGGACATTATGCTAAGTGAAACGAGTCAGTCATTGAATAATTCCTCTTATGTGAAGTATCTAATATAGTCAAATTCATAGAAGCAGAGAGTAGAATGGTGGTTGCTAGGGGTTGGGGGAAGGAGACATGGGGAGTTGTTATTCAATGGGTATAACATTTCATTGTGCAAGATGAATAACTTCTAGAGATCTGCTGAGTAGCATTTTGCCTATAGTTTAAGTGTATTGTACACTTAATATGTTTTAAGAGAGTGTATCTCACATTAACTGTTCCTACCGCAATAGAAAGAGAGAGAGAAAAGGAAGGAAGGAAGGGGAGGAAGAAAAAGCAAGAAAGAGAAAGAAAGAAAGAGGAAAGAAAGAAAATGAACATTCAGATTAAAAAATGGACAAGACTTGAACAGACACCTCACCAAAGAAGACATACAGACAGAAAGTAAGCATATGAAAAGATGTTCAACATCATATGTCATCAGAGTTGCAAATTAAAACAAAGAAATATCACTACAACCTATTAAAATGGTCAAAATTCAGAACACTGACAACACCAAATGATGTTGAGGATGTGGAGCAACAGGAACTCTCATTCGTCATTGGTGGTAATGTAAAATTTTACACACACTTCGGAAGTCAGTTTGGTAGTTTCTTACAAAACTAAATAAAGCCTTACCATGTGATCCAGCAACTGCACTCCTTGTTGTCTACCCAAAGGAGGTAAGAACTTATTTCCACACAAAAGTCTTCATGTGAGTGTTTATAGCAGCTTTATTCATTCATAGTTGCCAAAATCTGGAAGTAACCAAGATGTTTTTCAATAGTTGAGTGTATAAATAAACCACGGTACATCCAACAGTGGAATATTATTTGGCACTAAAAAGAAATGAGCTAGCAAGCCATTAAAAGACATGGAAGAAACTTAAATGCACATTGTTAAGTTTAAAAAAGTCAATCTGGAAGTCTACATCCTTCAAAATTCCAACTGTATGACATCGTGGAAAAGGAAAAACTATAGAGACGGTAAAAAGATCAGTGGTTGCCAGGGGTTAAGGAGGAAGGAGGGATGAATGGGTGGAACACAGGGGATTTTTAGGGTGGTAAAACCACTCTGTATGATACTACAATGGTAGGTAAGTGTCCTTATACTTTTGTCAAAGTCCATAGAATATACAACACCAAGAGTAAGCCCTGATGTAAACTAGAGGTTTTCGATGGTAATGATGTGTCAATGTAGGTTCATAGATCATAACAAATGTGCCACTCTGCTTGGAGACGTTGGTAGTGGGGAAGGTTGCAGGGAGGTGGGCAAGGGTCCATAGGAACTCTCCGTACTTCCTGCTCAGTTTTGCTGTGAGCCTAAAACTGCTCTAAAAAATAAAGTTTGTTAATTTTTAAAAATCTAACGAACAATTTCACACCAATAAATTTAAGAACATAGACAAAATGGATACATTTCTAGAAAAATATGAACTGCTGAAACTGGCATAAGAAAAATCAATACATTTCTGTACATTAATAGCCAATTAAAAAATTGATATGAGAATCGAAAACCTTCCATCCCCAAAGCCTCAAGCCAAAATGGTCATAGATGAGTTCTACCAAACTTTTCAGGAGTATTTATCTCCTATCTTATACCAGCTGTTCCAGTCATTTGGAAAAATACAAAGTTATATTCATACCTGACACCATACAGCAGAATAAACTTCAAACACACCAAAGATCTAAATGTTTAAAAAAATGAAACCAGGGCTTCCCTGGTGGCGCTGTGGTTGAGAGTCCGCCTGCCGATGCAGGGGACACAGGTTCATGCCCCAGTCTGGGAAGATCCCACATGCCGTGGAGCGGCTGGGCCCGTGAGCCATGGCCGCTGAGCCTGCGTGTCCGGAGCCAGTGCTCCGCAACGGGAGAGGCCACAACTGTGAGAGGCCCGCATACCGCAAAAAAAAAAAAAAAAAAAAAAAAAAAAAAAAAAAAAAAAAAATGAAACCATATAAATACTAGAAGAAAATATGAGCGAATTATTTTTATAATATGCATGAGGAAGCCCTTTCTAACTATGACTCAAAACCTAGAAAAAAATAAATGATTGATAATTTGACTCCATCTTTAAAAAATACTTTTGCTCCGCAAAAATGAAAAACAGAAAGAAAATATTAGCAACTTACCTGGCAGATAGAGGACTCATATCCTTAAATAAAGAGCTCTTTAGAATTACTGGGAAAATCTTTCCTTTCTGCGATATGCAGCTGCAAGATGGTAGTGCAGGTTTCCAAGAAAAATTAACTGAAAACGCACACAAAAAGAGGTAGACAAATGGCCCTTAAACATACGGAAAGATGCTCACGTTTACTTTAAGAAAGAGAAATGAAAATTAAAACTATATTGGGGGACTTTCCTGGTGGCACAGTGGTTAAGAATCCGCCTGACAGTTCAGGGGACATGGGTTCGACCCCTGGTCCGGGAAGATCCCACATGCCACGGAGCAACTAAGCCCGTGCGCCACAACTACTGAGCCTGCACTCTAGAGCCCACGAGCCACAACTACTGAGCCCACGTGCCACAACTACTGAAACCAGCGCATCTAGAACCCGTGCTCCACAACAAGAGAAGCCACCGCAATGAGAAGCCCACGCATTGCAACCAAGAGTAGTCCCTGCTCGCCGCAGCTACAGAAAGCCAGCGTGCAGCAACGAAGACCCAACGCAGCCAAAAATAAATAAATAAATAAATTTTAAAAAATAAATAAAATAAAGGTCTTGCTATCACTTAAAAAATGTATGGAATCTAAAAGATTTAAAAAAAAAAAAAAAGACATCAAGATACCATTTCTCACCTATTAAATGGGCAGAACTTAGCGACAATGTCCTATCAGCAGCTCCCAGTGGCCACCTGCACTTCTTGGCTCACGGCCCCTGCCTCCATCTTCAGAGCACATCACTGCAATCTCTGTTTCTACGTTCTCCTGTTCTGTGGTCAAATCCCACTCTGATGCCTCCTTAAAAGGACCATCTCAAGATGTTTAGTGTAAGCACATCTGCAAAGTCTCTTTTGCCATATAAGGGATTAGGACCTAGGTATCTTTGGGGGTCATCTTTCAGCCTCCCACACCCACTACTGTCCATTCTAGAGCCAAAATCAGGGTACAGGGATTGGAAGATATAATGGAAGCTGCTAACTTTCTACCTTGAGCTGCTTGCCCTACTTTTACCTGGGCACTGTGGTGTACTCAAAAAATGGGTTGTGGGACTTCCCTGGTGGCGCAGTGCTTAAGAATCCGCCTGCCAATGCAGGCGACACGGGTTTGAGCCCTGGTCCGGGAAGATCCCACATGCCGCGGAGCAACTAAGCCCCTGCACCACAACTACTGGGCCTGCGCTCTAGAGCCCGTGAGCCACAACTACTGAAGCTGGCATGCCTAGAGCCCGTGCTCCGCAACAAGAGAAGCCACCGCAATGAGAAGCCCGCGCACCTCAACGAAGAGTAGCCCCCTCTCGCTGCAACTAGAGAAAGCCCGTGCGCAGCAACAAAGGCCCAATGCAGCCGAAAATTTAAATAAATAAATGAATAATTTAAAAATGGGTTGTTATACAACAGATAAAATGCATGACCTGGAACTAGGTCTACAGATATACCCACACAAATAAATATTGAAAACATAAATGTTGCATGAAAAAGGCATGTTGCAGAAAGATGGATCAAATATATTATAAATCTGAATTTTAAAAACACAAGATAAGGGCTTCCCTGGTGGCGCAGTGGTTGAGAGTCCGCCTGCCGATGCAGGGGACATGGGTTCGTGCCCTGGTCCGGGAGGATCCCACATGCCGCGGAGCGGCTAGGCCCGTGAGCCACGGCCGCTGAGCCTGCGCGTCCGGAGCCTGTGCTCCGCAATGGGAGACGCCGCAATAGTGAGGCCCGTGTACCCCCGCCCCAAAAAAAAAAAACACAAGATCAAAGCTTTTTGTGTTTGGAGGACCCACCTCAGATTTACTGGAGAGGAAGCAAATGCAGGTTTCAACTGTATAAAAACAGACCTAAAGCATATTTGGAGAAATGTTGGCATCTCTTAAATTCAGGTGTCAGATGCACTTTCATTGGTTACAATTTTCTGTGGAGTTAGAAGTATTTCGTGATTTTTTTTAGTACTATTGTTGTTAATTTGTTTCCGCTTTATTGATGTATAATTGACAAATAAAATTGTAAGATATTTAAAGTGTATGTTGCATTAATTTAAAATACATATACATTACTAAAGGATTCCTCCCATCCAGTTAATTAACAAATCTATCAACTTACATATTTATATTTTCTTGCATGTGTGAGAACATTTAAGTTCTACTCTCTTAGCAAATTTCCATTATACAGTACAGTGTTATCAACTATAGTCACATGTTATACCTTTTTTTTTTTACATCTGAAAGTTTATAGCCTTTTACCAAACTCTCCCTATTTCCCCACCTCCCAGCCCTGGCAACCACTGTCTACTCTCTGTTTCTATGAGTTTGATTTTGTTTTTTAAGATTCCACATATAAATGATACCATGCAGTGTGTATTATATCTGTCTGTCTCTGATTGGCTTATGTCACTTATCATAATGCCTTCAAGTTTCACCCATGCTGTTGTAAATGGGAAGATTTCACTCTTCTTTATGTCTGAGTAGTACTCCACTATCTATCTATCATCTATCTATTCCATTATATATATATATATAAAACACATCCTTTTTATCCATTCATCTGTTGGTGGACACTTAGGTTGTTTCCATGTCTTGGCTATTGTAATAATGCTGTGATGAACATAACGGTGTATATATCTTTTCAAATTAGTGATTTAGCCTTCCTCAGATAAATACCCAGAAGTGGAATTGCTGGGTCACGTGGTAGTTTTCATTTTAATTTTTTGATTTAATTTTGGCCTCTCCTCCTACCTCTTTGGAGCAGGTCCTCAGGGCTGTCTGAGGAGCTATTTCCCAGGCTGTAGTCCTCAGTAAGGTCCCTGAATAACGCTGAAAACCACAACTCTTTTTGTTTTTTGGTTTTGGGGTTGTTTTGGCCGCGCCGTATGTGGGATCTTAGTTCCCCTGAAAATCGCAACCCTCAACTATGCATTTTTCATTGTGTTGACAAGGGGAAGCTACTGACCAGCTGGTAGATTTGGGGGTGGGAAGGTAAGGCTCCTGTTCTCTCAGTGAGACCCTTGGGAGGTCATGGGCTGAGAGTGAGTCAGGGATGGGGGGCATGAAGGTGAGAGGAGAAAGTTTAAAAGGAGCGTACTGGGGGTTGGACAGCCAGAGAAATGGCCAAAAAAACTGAGGCCCTCCTTCGAGTTTTGCTCAATCGTCTGATATTTCCAGCAGTTCAGCCGCCCCAGAGCAGATGCTGAAAAGGCAGAGGGTGGGGTATTCCCAGCTGAGGAAGTTGGAGGGAACTTGGGGCAGGCAGAAGGAGGTGGATGGAGGAACGGGCTCCATCAACGCCAGTCTTTGGGGTGGAGGGATCACCATGCTCCCCCTTCCCTCCTTCCCTTCTGCTACCTAGGGCTTGGGGTCCTTCCTCTAACCTGAAGTCAGCTACTGCCCCCTCCCCACTTCCCAGCCCACCCTCATCTATTGTTTTTCTTTTTCAAATTTTTATTGAACTATAGTTGATTTTCCATGTTGTTTAATTTCTGCTGTACATCAAAGCGACTCAGTTATATATATATATATTCTTGTTCATCTTCTTTTCCATTACGGTTTATCAGAGGATATTGGATATAGTTCCCTGTGCTGTACAGTAGGACCTTGTTTACTTCCCCTCCCCTGCATCTTCATTCTCTCCCTCTGCGCTGCCTCCTCCCCAGCAAAGTTTGAACCCCTTTAACACTCTCCTGATGCCAAAGAAAGAAAAAGTCCTCCTCTAACCTCACACCCCTTCCGGCCGGTCTCCCTGGAGCCTTCACTCTCCACCCCACTCACTCCCTCATCAGCTCCCCACAGTGGGGCTTCTAACACTTCCACTCCCTGAAAACGCCTCTGGTCAAGGTCATGACTTCCGTCCCGTGACATCCACCGGCCCTTACAGTTCCCACCTTAATTGACCTCTGTTGGACATTTGACACAACTGACTGCTCCCTTCTGCCCTTGATTTCTCAGTGGTCCCCAGTCCTGGTCTTCCTTCTGCCTCCCTGGTCTCTTCCTAATGACCTTCACATGCTTCTCCTGCTGCATCACCTCCCCTCAATGCCACCATCCCCTAAGGATCTCCCTAGAATGTTTTCTCTCCTCGACTTTGATCCTTTCCCAGGCCTTGTCCCCCATCCAGGCCACCGTATTTCTCTCTGCTTTAATTCTCAGGCTCCTAATTTGCTTCCCCAAACCTCCTTGCTTTCCAACAATAGCCACACTTTAACCAGAGTGGTTGTCCAACAGTGTTTCTCAACCCAGCCGGCATCACACTCACCTGGAGGGCTTGTTAAAACCCAGCTGCTGGGCCCCACTCTCAGAGTTTCAGATTCAGTGGGTCTTGGAGTAGGACCCAAGAACCTGCATCTCTAACACATACCCAGGTGACACTGATCTGCTGGGCCCAGGACCACTGTGTTAAAAAGCTAATCTGATCATGTATTCATTTTTAAAGCTCTTCACTGCCTCCGCACTGTCCTCAGGGTAAATCCAAGCTCTTAGCTGGCACTGATGGCCATCTGGTTACTTGCCCTCTCAGCACTGTGCCCGGAATAACCTCACCACCCGGTCCTCTTCTGCCCAGATGTCATCTTCTGTTAACAGTGCTCATCACTGACACCTGGCTCCCCATCACACTGAGCATTCCTTGAAGATGAAGTATTACGGTTATCACTCTATCCCTAGAGGCTGGCACAGGGTTGAACACAGTGTTCAATAAATTTTTGTTGAATGAATGAAGATAATTATTTCAAGCTTTTAAATTGTTATTTTATTTTATTCTATTTCATTTTATTTAACTCCAAAAGAAATTTTTACTTGTAATGCCACCTATAAAACAGACTTTTTCTAGCTGGATCAGCCTCAGCTCTCTATCCCTGTTAAGTCTCGCCTCCGTTCTGCCCCCTGGCGGTAGTCTCGGTCCCAGCACAAGATGAATGAACTATTTGAGGTATTTCCGGAAACCGGAGAGTAAAGACTGAGGTTTTAATTTGCATATCCAGAATGCATTGCACCCAGGACAAATTTTCGACTTAAAAATGACTCGATTCTCCTTCTTTCTTTAACTATTTTTTGCCAGAAGTGAGGATTTCTTCATAGAATTGTCTGAGAAAAAAGCAGATATTAATAACTCTTTCAGTTAAATAATCACCATTACTGTCTTAGGGGTAGCAGTTACCCGAGGAATGCGTGCCGCCTAAGAAAGGGTATACTCTGGTTTCTCTTCAGATCGTATAAATCTTTCGCCTTTTACTAAAGATTTCCGTGGAGAGGAACAATTCTGAGTTTGTACCCAATTTTTTGAGGTCTTGCGTTTGCAAGGCCAATGATAACGTTTAAAAATAGATTCTTAGTTTCGAGTGTTCTAGTTGCGGAGCGATGTTAGTTTAGCTTCGCGCACCGCGTTTATTTTCACAGAGTAGTTGTTTTCTAGACAGCTACCGTTTTGAAAATATTATTTTCGGTATTTGTCTGGGAGTAAACGGTGTAAACCTACTTAAAGCAAAGGGGTGGAACTAAATAAAGAGTGGAGTAGTTGCTGTTGTTGAAGTGGAAGAGGTGTATTATGTTTGTGTTGTTTGGTTACTTTTTCAATGCTAAGTGCGGTCCGCGGTGGGAGGATTTTTTAAACCGTGGAGTGCAAGTTTCGGCGCCCCGGGATTTAATAATGGCGGTCAGTGGGCTCAGTTACCCCGCGTTACGTAGAATCATAGTTTCGCGACCAGGAACCTGGACCCGTCCCCCGCGTTGAAAGAGAGATTCTTAACCGTTGGACCGTAAAGGAAATCTTTAAAAAAATTTTTTAGAAGGAATTTAAGTATGAATTCATTGTTTCTTCTAAAGCGTAAGTATCGTTTTATTCTGTTTAGGTAATTTAGATTTAGAACAGAAATATTATTTGCGAAAAATACCACTCAAGAAAGACGTTTGATCACGGTTACAACGAATTTGATAGAACCCGAACGGAAGTGAATATTTTAACCGATCACAGTGGCCAGAATTCAGCTTTCTGAGCCCGCATAACTGCAAAGCGGGCTGGGAAATGTAGTTTTTTCTCCAGGCAGCCATGACATTGCGAGATCCTAGGAGAGAGGAAGTGAATACGCGAGAAGAAAACGAGCAGCGTCTGCCCAGTAAAGGAAGGAGAGAATCCATCCGCACTTTTCCTTCTTGCAAGTTCCTTTGTTGAGTTTCGTCTTCCTGCCTTCCAGGTATCTACCTGTGGCCAGATCTCCCATACATGTACAAGAAACCTCTCGGAGGCTGTAATGCGGCTGTGGGGATCACCTCTTCCCAGGCCCTTTTGAATGTTCTCTTGTGTAGAAAACCAGCACCCCAGGCTCAGGCAGTTGTCCCCCGTCTACCCCTGTCCCACTGGCGCGGGTACCTTTCTTGTCCCTCTAGAAGAAGCGCTGCTTTTCTCACGACGAGGTCTGGTCAGTGAGAACGAAATACTGGTGACAGTGCTTTCTTGGGCTCTGAAGGCCGAGTGTTCATCCAAAGTAGGGGTTCTAACTTTTTTGTTGTTCACCTTCGGCAAAAGCAACGATCCAGAGTAACGAGCACGCCGAGCAGCCAGAGAGCTAGATATTATATGTCTCCGGGTGAAAGAGTGCGCTGCTCCCATGAAGTTGTCTGGCCGGGGAAAATCGAACTTGAGTTTGCTGAAGACTAGATCTGACCACTAATTGACAGAAGAGCAGAACACAGTCGAGCTTGTCTGCATCTCTGCGGGGATGGACGCAATCAGCAAAGCCCTGGCTGCGAGGAGCTTTTCAGGGCGAACCATCAGATTTTTTCAACAAATAAATTACAAGAAGAAATGAGAGAGGGAGATAAAAAGGGAATCTATAGGTTTAAAAGAGTTAAAAGAACCCATCTTACCAAGCAGAACTTACTGGGATTCCGGTTTAAACAAACACTATTTTCAGAACTTATTACATTTATGAGATGTTTTCATTTTTCAATCTGACCAGTTATTTGATGATATTAAGGAATTTCTGAAGGGTTTGGGGTACGATTATCATATTGTGGTAATAATTTTTGTTTTAACCTCCTTATACTTAGAAGTAGCTAAAGCAATATCTACAATATAAACTTTTTTTGGGGGGGGTGGGGGGCACACTGCACAGCTTGTGGGATCTTGGTTTCCTGACCGGGGATGGAATCCACGCCTGCAGCAGTGAGAGCATGGAGTCCTAACCACTGGACTGCCAGTGAATTCCCCGGAAATATCTACAGATGAAATGATATTATATCTTGGATTTGCTTCAAAAGAATGAGTGCAAAGAAAAAGCCCCACCCCCCCCAAATAAAAAGACAAAAATAAAATTTTGTTTACGTGATGGTTGTTGGACTTGGTAACCAGCACACGGAGGTTCTTTATACTATTACGTCTACTTTTGTGAATGTTAAACATTACTGATAATTTAAAAGTTTTGAATATATTTAATTTATTTATTTATTGTTTTTTTGGCCGCACCACTCGGCTTGTGAGATCCTAGTTCCCGGACCAGGGGTCGAACCCAGGCCCCCTACAGTGGAAGCATGGAGTCCTAACCACTGGACCACCAGGGAATTCCCTGAATACATTTTAAAAACAACTTTGCGGTTGGTAACATACGCACTTCTTTATTAATAGATCAAATATTGCTATCTAGTGGGAAGTCTCATGACTACCAGCATTTCAAAGTCACGATGAACGTGAGCAATATTTCAAGATGCCTGCCACCACGGGGCGTGTCATGACTGCATCTGTGATTTCTATTTGTGACAATTATGCAAATGTCAAAGTTAATCATGGAAGGAGATGCTGAATTTCAGTTGGAGGTTAGCGAAAATAAAGATTTCTTCCAATCCAATTTCGCAGACCCCCTGACTTCTGTTCAGTGACCCAAGGTTTAGAAGTCCTGATCTGCATTCCCTTGCCTCTAGGCACATAATACAAACAATTCCCCCTTGTATGGGCAGAAGGTTTTGAATTTATCAAAGCACCTTCACACAAGAGTCATTTATTTCATGGGAATTCCTAACCATCTTTCTGAAGTTGGAAGGTGTTACTAGACCCATTTTACAGGTGGGAACATAGAGCGTAACACATAACCCACTTGTTTGAGGTTACAGAATGATAATGACAGACCTGGAGACAGAACCCAGGTCCCCTAACTCCCAGCCCACTCCCCACTCTTTCGCATCAAGCTCCAAGCTCCAGAAATGCTGCTTAGTTAACTTTTCTTGAAGTTTTCTTTTGAGAGACGCCACAGCCTTTCTCCTGAGCTCACCTGTCCTCCGTTTGGTCATCTCTCAGGACCCCCTTGAACAGTCATATTGATTCCTGTGGTGCTCGCAGGCAACCAGGAGCTCTGATTTCCAGCACTCTCCTTCACATACTAGTAGAGGTGATAATTAACCTGCCACTGGGAGAGTGTCAATCCTGCAAGGTGGTCAGTGACCTCTGGCAAGTCTCTTTCACTGTGTCTCAGTTTCTACTTTTGTAAAACAGGTTGATGAACTGTCGTCCTTGGTTTTGGAGGAAGCTGTAAAGATTGGCTAAAATTATGACAGTAACTAGGGGAGAGTAAGTGATTAATCCTTGGGAGAGATTATTACCTGTAATGTTATCATTGCCATGAGTTAGGGCCAGAGCCCACCTATACCTTGCTTTTACAGGTCAATGAGGTGGAACCATAAATCCCAACTTTCTAAGCTTATTACCTACTTTATTTCCCTTCCTGGATTCTATGCTCCAGACAAACTGAAGTATTACTGTCCATTGCCTCTTAAACTTCCCCATTTCTGTATGTCTACTCTTGCCATGGAGTGCTCTGCCCACTGCCTGGACGGTCCTCTCCCACACCTTAACCTAGGATGTGGGATCTTAGTTCCCTGACCAGGGATCAAACCCATGCCCCCTGCAGTGGAAGCGCAGAGTCTTAACCACTGGACCGCCAGGGAAATCCCAAAGATTCACAATGAACATTTACTGAGTCAAATGATTTATTTGAAGCTTCCATCAGCCTAAGTCCAGAGGTGAGGCTCCCAGGAAGCACGATTATGAGACTAGGTAGCTTGTTCACGGCGAGGCTGTTTGCTCAGCTCAGCTGAGATGGGCCTCCTTTCTGCAAGGGGAGCAAGTGCCCCTCAGCAAGTGAGGTGATCCACCCAATCACCAGACCCCTAAGCAGATGGCCGGAGGTCAGACCACTGCTGCTTCTTGGGGGTGCGGTGGGGGGCTGAAAACAAGACCCCAAAGTGCAGGTTATCTTGTTCTTAAGGGTTTTTTTTAAAGGTCAGGAATCCTTTTAAGAATCTGAGGAAAGCTCCAGAAACTCTCCTCATGAAAAAAAAAAGTACATACATTTTGCAATTCCAGGGGTTCACAGATCACTTGAAGCCAGGTTATGGACACTTGAGCAAAAAAACTCTAAGGTTTTTTTAATCTAAGGCCCTACAAATGTCTGGATTTTTGGCTTCTTATCACCCTTGAAAAGTTCCATTCCTCCACTGGAAGAATATGACTGTCTTAGTCCGTTTGGGCTCCTACAGCAGAATACCACACACCGGGTGGCTTATAAACAACAGAAATCTATTTCTCACAGTTCTGGAGGCTGGAAGTCTGAGATCAGGGTGCTGGTGTGGTCGGGTTCTGATGAGAGCCCTCTTCTGGGCTGTAGATAGCTGTCATCTCTCTGCGTCCTCACACGGCAGGGAGAGGACTAGAGAGCTCCCTGGGGTCTCTTGTATAATGGCACTAATACCACTCATGAGGGCTCCACCCTCATGATCTATTCACCTCCCAGAGGCCCCACCTCCAAACACCATCACGTTGAGGGTTAGGCTTCAACATGTGAAGCAGTCCGTAACAACACCCACAGGAGAATCCAACTTCCTCTTGGAAAAACCCTCCAGAGGAGCCACAGACCTCCTGGTTAGTGTCTTAACCCGAAGCAAAACTTGTGTTCAGGTAGTTTATTTAGGAAGAGATCCCAGGGGACAGCAGAGGGAGGGTAAAATGGAGGGAGGGAAATTGAATCAAGGGTGTCTTCCCAAGTTCTCCACCACTGTGGGCAGTGGGGGGTCTGATCTTGCCGTCTGAGGAGCCGTGTAGAATGTGTCACAGAACTGTCCGCCCAGGGGATGGCGGAGGGCATACTGGTCCACTGGCTCCATCTCTCATGGGAGAAGGGCTGCCCCTAGCAGCGATATCCTTGGCCTGCTTTGAGGCTACACACATGCTGAGGGCAGAGCAGCTTCCTGAAGGTCAGAGAGAAGGTGAGGTCAGATGCTGCCAGGAACCCGCCCCTGGAAAGAGGTGGTGGCTGCAACCACAGCAGGAGTGAAAGGTGGCCTGAGAGGTCATGAGATGGGGCATGAGAGGCCAAGGTGCCCGTTGGTTTTCAGGGAGTTAATACATTTCCAAACCAACTTTTCAGCTGTTGGGAACTGCTGGGTAGTATGCAATTCCATACCAGGTGTCTACCCCTGAAAAGCAACTTGACCAAGCCTCTTTGTGCATCCAGCCCAAGAAGAAAGCTCCAGTGCATTACCGGACCGTGAGAGGCAGACCCACTAGAGTTAGTGGATGGCCTGCTCCCAACTGAGGCTGAACTGGAGGCACTGCAGAGGCTCACGGCAGACGCCCAGCCGCTTTCAGAGTGGGCTGATGTCATCCCAGAGGGCAGGAGCAAATGCATTACCCACCCCACCCTGCGGGAGCCATCAGAGGAGTGTGTGGGGAGAGAGCATGGGGAGAAACAGAGTGTAGGGGCTGAGAGAGAGGCTGGGCTGACAGCGAGCCCCAGTTTGCATCCCAGCCTGGGCTGCTCGGCCTGGAGCACATTTCCTCATCTCTCAAATTGGGATCTTAACCCTTAGCTACCTCCTCCCTGCACAAGGCCGTGTTGATGTAAAATTCGTAACACACGTGCTCGCTTCAGTGACCTATAATTCGCAAGTGTTCGTCTACCGAAATTCTAGTCGTTGGCTCGGTATTCTCCAGGCACAGGTACATGGGTTCATGTTTACATGTATGGGAGCCCACACCATGCCTGGTTCCAAGTTAATAGGGCGAGTGGGAGCCCTGAAGCGCTGCTCCTGTGGTCAGGTAACTTCCAGTCGAATGCAGTGACTAGAGGGCACATCACGCCAGACACCACAGCCCACCACACCCCGCGGCCAGCCAAGGGCCCCTGGCCAGGAGGGTGAGGCACCCCCAGGGCAGGAGTGGAAGGCGCACAGGACTGGAGCGACAGCAGCAAACCAGAGCAACTCGTAGAAGAGCCTGAAACCCTTGTGTACTTTCTCTCCCAGCCACCTGCGGGGGCCGGACACTCGGCAACTTGGCAAGCAAACCAGCCTTCCTGGTGAGCCAGGCTGCTCAAAACGCCCATCTGGGAAGCCAGGGAAACCACCAAGACACTGAGGGTGATGGTCCACACTCAGCCCAGCCCCTCTTTGCTCCATTCTCCCCACAAAGGAAGGACTCAGACCTTAGCTTCCAGAACAATCTGCAGGAGGCCCACTCAGGGTTTTTCCTGCCCCCGGTCCTATGGGCAGCAAAACCGGAGCAGGCAACTCTCTTTAGGGCAGGCAGGGGGAGAGGCACTGCAGCAGGAAGGGGCCAGGGTAATGCTCCTCGAGCAGCCCACTCAGCTGGGACATGCAGCAATCCCCCAGGTGGGCAGCACGGGGGCCACCTCCACAGCCTCTGAGTGGGCTTCTCTGAAGAGGAGAGGACGTGGGAAAAGTATACTGTCACCACGGTGGGGCCTTTGCTTCGGACTCCACCCAAAAGCCTGGTGACCGAGGAAGGTCCGATGTCTCTAGAGGTCTCAACCACACGCAAACCGGTCGTGGAGGTTTGAAAGAGATTTATTTAAAAACAGAACACAAGAAAAAGCTTTGGTATTCCAAAACCCAACAATCATCGATCACTAGAAAGTTAAACACCTCCCCTAAAGCCCAGAGGTACAAAACCACAGATCTCCATAGGCTCATGATAAGAAAGACGCAATGTGCAAACCCGAGGGTGACGGAGATCCACCCCTTCACGCAGGCGGCGTGCGGGCCTCCAAACCTCCCGAGGTGGTGCATATTGGAAATCACTGCCAAGATTCCCTACCGAGAGTGGATGCAAAAGCCATCCAGCAAAATCTCAACAATAAATTAAAAATTCATTCAAGAAAGAACACATTAAATTAGGAAAAGAACACATTTTTTCCTAGACAAGAGTCTTTTCAAAAGAGGGTCTATTTCCTGGGACAGAAGAAAGGGGGAAAGTGGAAAGAGTGAGTTCAATTTCAAGTATTTTCCATATAGGTTCACTTTATTGAGTCGAAAGCGTACAAAAGGTCCACCAGCCCCGCCCCTCCCGCTCCCTGATGCAAACTCCTGAACATCCACGCGCACTTCCGAGTCACTGGTGTCCCCCAACAAGGCACAAAAGGCTGGGTGCTTTCAAAGGATCCCTTGTTCGCAGCAGCAGGACTTTCAGTGCTGGGTGTCTTGTGCAAGTGGCGACTGAAAGCAGGACTGATGCCACTCAGACACTGGGATCTTCCTGTTCAATCAACAAGACAGGTCGTTACTGCTCACGCCAACCCCGGTGGACAGCTACAGAAATCTCAAGGGAAGCAGGCGATGGAGACACCCTGCTGGCACCCCACCCAGGCTCCGAGCCCGCCTTGCTGACAGCTCTTGGCCCAGGGACGGGCTAGAGCTGCCACAGACTTGGGGGCCCAGGCGCCTCCTTAGGCGGGTACGGCGAGTTCACGGGCTCTGCTCTGGCCAGGCCCGGCTGGAGCTCAGACCTGCCTCTGGCCCTTCTCCCACTCCTTCAGGTCAAGTGCTCCTTCCTTCTCCAAACCAGAAGCCACACAGCCCCTCTCTCCTGAGTCCGGGCTCTTTAAAGAGTGGGAGCACAGAGCTGGAGCTTAATGTACCCTCCACCCCACTACACTAGACTCGGGACGGAACGCGAGGCCAGGGCCCCGGGCTCTGGAGGCGCAGTGGCTTTATACCTTACTCCTGAAGAGGGGTTTGGCGCCAGGCCCACAGTACTCGTTGTAGATGAGCTTGAATAGGAAGAGGTGGAAGAGGGTGATGAGGGAGGCCACGCTGAACCAGAAGAGGAAGGGCAGCCCGGGGTCCTGCTGGGCCATGTGCTCGTCGTGGGCCAGGATGGCCTTGAGATGCAGCGTGTGCCGCAGGTCCTGCAGGTGCGTGAGGTCAGTGGAGATGTAGAGCAGCGGCGTGATGGGCTGCGTCACCATGACCGAGAAGGTGTGGCCCTGGGGCGCCGAGGTCAGCTCCACAGGCTCGTCCAGGCAGCCCGCTTCGCAGGCGTAGATCTTGACGAGCTGGCCGCGGGACTCCACAGACACGTGCAGGTACGGCTTGCCCTCGGGGTCCGCGAGCACGGCCAGGTTGATGTGGTCATTCTTGTAGCGGATGCCATGCAGGGCGTAGCTGTTGTGCAACACGTCGGGGTCAGCCTGGAACTGGAGGTGGTTCTCGGTGAACTGCAGGCCGCCGAAGCTGAGCACCATGCCCTGCAGGATGCCCGGGGCGCCCGCCCGCACCAGCCCCTTGCAGCCGCGCTTCTGCAGGGTCAGCCTCCACAGGTCCCAGAGCTGCAGGATCTGCTGGATGGAGGACAGGCGGCCCGGCCAGAGGTTCCCAGCGTGCATGGTGGCGTGGCCGCTGAAGCAGTGATCTTCATAGTTGAGTGTCGACTCCATCTGGTCTCGCTCCCTGTGGCTCAGGTCAGGGCTGAGCAGTGGCGCGGGGGAGCAGGAAAGCATGTAGTACAGCGTCAGGTTCACGGTCAGGCCTGATGGAGTGTGGGCATCGGTGATCTTCTTCATTTCCACACCTGCAACACCACAGAGGTTGTACATTAAGGAGGAACGGCATGGCCAAGAGGCTGAGGTTATGAAACAAAGATCAAGAGCAGCAGAGACGCGAAGCTTTTGTCCTCAGGGATGAAAACAGCAGCTCCAGTCTCCCACGAGTACGGGAGAGCAGCATCCTGCCTGGCTTCCTCACGTGACCACCTTGAGCCCTCTGGGCCTGAAACTGAAAATCCCGCCAGTGGGGCTCCTGCCAGAGCCCAGAAGAACACAGATTTAGCCAAGCCTAGGGCGCCAAGTCAAAAGGCCAGTTCCCCGACTCCAAGAACTGTCACAACGCCCTGGCCAGTCGTGGGCTGCTTCTCTCTCACCGGGCCTGCAGCTTTAAACAACATCTGAGCACAGGATCGCACAGATTTGTATGAGCTCTAGACTCAGACAACTCACCGCCCACGTGGTGTCTCAAGCTGCATGTCTGACAGGCATTTGGGAACGGACAAGGTTTGAATCCTCCCAGCCCCATGCTAATCCTTCCATAAATCACCTCCAGACACCCGCTGGAGCCCTCCCCCCCAAATCCAGGAGTCACCCTCAAGTTCTCACTCCCCACAGCCAGTCCACAGAACGCCCAGTGGCTCCAGCTGCCAAAGTTTCCGACTCATCCACCCCCTGCTTCCACGGTCGCAGCGCTGGTCCCAGCCACTGTCCTCTCAGCTGGGCTCCTGCCAAAACCTCCTATGTGGTCTCCACACTCTACTTCCCCCTCCCCCACACTGTCTACACTCCGACGCAGCAGCGCCGCGACCTTTAAAAACGTGCACCAGACAGTGCCTCCGCCCTGCCTCCCATCTCACTTAGAATCAAATTCACTGTCCTCACCAAGGCCCCAAGGTAAACCCTCTGGCCACTGCCACCCTCCCCTTGCTCACTACCTGCCAGCCACACTGGCCACTCAACCAAGCCCGCCCCTGCCTCAGGGCCTCTGCCCTGCTGGCTCCCTCCAGACCACCACACAGCGCTTCCTCTAGCTGTGTAGGCCTCAGCTTCTGCAATTCCTGCTCACAGAGGCCTCCCGGACAGCGGACAGCGGAGCTACACACTCTCAGCCCCACCCACTGCAGTCACTCACCCCCAAGCACATATTTTTATCTTTTCTCCTTATAACGCTTGAGCCTAAAAAGCTATCTCGCTTTTTTAATCCAAATCTTCGCTTTCTAATATCTGTCTTCCGCCCGCCCAGAATTTAAGAACCATGAGAACCGGAACTTTGTTCTGTTTGCTTCCGTATGCCCCACGTGAAGAACACTTTCTGGCAGAAGCATTCGATAAATACTTGACCAAATTAAAGGCTCTTTGAGCAACTATGTTTAAGGATTTAGACAACTAGAACTCTGGAAGCCAACATCTCTTACTCTCTCTCTCCTCTACGCTAGGATTCCCTTTCCTTAAGCAGTCGAGGGGGCGAAGGAGTTTTCATTTGACAGGGGCATCCCACCTGCTGAAGAGATTCCACTACCCCCCCCCCCCCCATGAAAAAGCTGCAGCCACAACAGCGAGGCCACAGCTCAGGCTAGCGGGAGTCATGTCAAGAAGCCCATGCCTGTCACCAGCCAGAAAGGTGGGGAACTGAGTTAAGAACCCCGGGATCGGGCTTCCCTCGTGGCTCAGTGGTTAAGAATCCGCCTGCCAATGCAAGGAACACGGGTTCGAGCCCTGGTCTGGGAAGATCCCACATGCCGCGGAGTAACTAAGCCCGTGCGCCACAACCACTGAGCCTGTGCTCTAGAGCCCGCGTGCCACAACTACTGAGCACATGTGTCACAACTACTGAAGCCCGCGCGCCTAGAGCCCGTGCTCACAACAAGAGAAACCCGTGCACCGCAATGAAGGTAGCCCCCCACTCACCACAACTAGAGAAAGCATCCGCACAGCAGCGAAGGCCCAACACAGCCCAAAATAAATAAATACATTAAAAAAAAAAAGAATCCCGGGATCGGCCAAGCCTCTGGCTTATCCTTTACCAATTGACCTCCCAAACCACGCTGCTCAAATGAGGCTTCAGCCACAAGAACGACTAACAATAAGATCTGCCCTTTGCACTCCTCTTTCACGACCATCTCATAAAAGTTCTCTGAGGTACGTGCTGCTGTTATTATTGAACACAAGCCCAGAGAGAGTAGGGTTCAAGGTCACACAGCTACTAAGTGGTGGAGCAAGAGTCAGCTCCAAATCAAACGCCAAGCCCAAGTGTGAACCACTCCGGGACCCCGCCCTTCAGTGTCACCTCTGCGGACTCTGCAGGGGCATCTCCAGGATGGACCGTGCTCACCCTGGTGCAAGGTGTGGACGGTGGACCAAGCACTCGCCAGGCCTCACCTGGGCTGAAGAGCTGGGCCCAGAGGCGCTGGTGGTCCTGAAGCAGCTCCGCCGCCGGCATCTCCAAGAGCTCCAGCATTTCCTTCCGTGCCAAGTCCTGGAGCACCTTGAGCTCCTTGCCTGCTTTGCTTTTGAGCACCTGGGGGTTAAGAGGGCCGGAGACGTGCACCACCCACAGCACAGTCTCGTCCAGTTGCGTCTTGGGAGCCACTTGGAGACGGTTCACTAACTTCTTGGCGGCCACCACCAGCAGGTGCACCAGCCCCGTGGGAAAAGGCGGGGACCGGCCCGAGTAGAGGAGGAACTGATGGTCTCCGACCTTCTCCAGGGTGCTGGTGAAGGCCTTGGGCACCGGGCCGGCAGTGGGCCCGACAGTCTGCAGCGCGGCCACGCGTTCCGTGGGGTTGTTGAGCTGGATGCGCTGCAGATAGACGTGGGGTCGGCCCCGGTGCGCCAGAAAGTCCTCTTGCAGCAGCACGCAGTCTCGGCCGGATCCCGTGACGAGGCCGGAGGCCGAGGCGGGGCCCGGGCCGGCGGCCGCAGGGCCGGGACCCGGAGTCCCGAGCTGCAGGCAGCGCACCCGCCGCAGCAGCCCTTCCCGCAGCAGCAACACTGACTCTCCAGCTTCAGAGAGCGCGCTCAGCGGGCGCAGCTGCACGAAGGGCACGAAGTCCGGCGCCACGGCGGGCTCCCGCTCCCCGGGGGTCACCCACAGCCGGTTGGCGACCACGTCCAGGGCCAGGAAGCCGTTGGCCACCAGGGCCGGCACTCCGGGGCCCAGCGGTACAGCCTCGCCCCGCTCCCGCAGGCCGCGCCACGCGCGGGTGGCTGCCTCCAGACAGGCAGAGGGCTCGGCGGCGCCCGGCTCGCCGCGGGGCCAGGGCAACAGCTGCAGACCGCCCGCCGCCCGCCGCGCCCCGGAGCCCGCGAACCACAGAAGCAGCACCAGGAGGCCGAGCAGGCAGAGTAGGCGGCGGGCCCAGCTGCTCGACAGCAGTCCCGGCAGCCCCTTAAGCCGCTGCTGCAGCCACATCGGGCCGCCAGGCGCGGGCGCGGCGCGGGGGCGGCCGCCGGGCCCGCCGCCCAGCCCACCGGCCCGGCCGCCCGCGCCTCACTCCCGGGCCCGGACCGCGGCGCCCACCCCAGCCCCTGTCACAGGCGCCGCGGCAGCCGCCACAACTGCTCCCTCCTCCTTCTCGGTTGCCTCCGGCCGTCAAACGACGCGGGCCGTCAAGCGCCACCTACTCTTTTGCGACAGATGGAAAAGGAGAGGGCGGAGGGAGGGGAGAGGGGCGGGCCCGGGAGAAGGAGGCGTGGCCACAGCGAGGAGGGAGCGGGCACCGCCGGGGTTTGACCACCAGTTCTCGGGCCTGAAAAGTCAAGTCCAGAAGAGGAGAGGGGTCTGCGGAGGACTGGAAGCGGCCAATTCATGGGAACTTAAAACAGAAACGAAAAAACCAACCGCGCTAGCCAAACCGAACACGTGTTGTGCCCCATTCGCTACTAATGGATTCAACAGCCCCAAGATTTTTAAAAACTAATTTTAAAACTTTTTTTCTGTAAAAATGATCCTCACTGCAAAAAAAAAAAAAAAAAAAGACTTAGTACAGAATAGTACCCCCCAGAAAAAGAAAGAAAGAAAAAGAAAAGTAAGCACTGTCAACCAGACTTCCTAGGATATCTTTTGTTGACGACTCTTCCAGACCTGTCTGGCTGCATGTACAGCATATAGGACACAAATCAGGACTGTCCATTTCTCCAACACACCAAGTCGTCTTCTTGATGTCAACCGTGAGTCTTAACTTATTAAATAACATAAAACACTAAAGTCTCATGCTTTGAAAATGCTTTTAAATTGTGTATTATCAATGCAAAAGACAAATTTTGTTTCTGGGGAAAAAATTCAATCTGAGCACAGGGGCAGACAATGGGGCGATTGTTTCCACTTTAGTTTCAGGACATTCCAAAGCCAGACAGTGCTTCCCAGTTGTTGAAAATTAAATGGTCATTTGAGGTGGCTTCTTGTGGGCTGTGAGCAGACACGTGTGTGTTTGCCAAGTCTTAGGGCCAGCACCCTATAAGAAGGCAGCTGTCCAGGTGATCCTACAGTATGCTTACCTTCTTTTTTTTCTTTTTTAAGATCATTATCAAAACATACACACAAAATTCTTAATTTCCACCAGGATTTCACAAACCCCACAGAATAACTTCATGGATGTGCAGGGATCCATAACCTACAGTTAGAGAGATAGGATCCATCCAAGCCCCTCAGGGAGGCAGAAACTCTTGGGAGGCACAGTGAGATGAGAGCAAAGGACTAAACCAGGCTTGATCCCACCTGTGAAATGGGGATGACCAGAGAAACTGCCTCTCAGGTTTCTGAGGAATAAGTAAGTTAATACAGGCAAAGCAAGCAAGGTGCATGACATGGGGTAAGTACACAGTAAATGTAAACCCACGTAATTATTTTTCGCTATTATGAATGTCTGTGTAATAGACATATATAGGCCTACTTTTGAGACTGTTTCTGGGGGAGCAATTCCTGGAAGTAGATTCCTACGTTAAAGAGAAGGTTCACGCTGGTGCTCTTAACTCCCTTACCACTCTCAAACACCCCAGGGGAGGGAATCACAGCCCACGATCAGCAACATAGCCACAACAAAGCCAGGAGGTCAAGAGTAAGGACACTGGCACGAGGCTGCCTGGGTTTTAAATCTTGGCCTTGCCCCTTGCTAGCAAGTCAGCTAACTTCCTTGGGCCTTGGTTTCTCCATCCATAAAATGGGGATCATGAGACAGAGTAGGATTGCTCTGAGACTTAAGTTAGACAAACAAGTTAAACATTTAGCATACTGCCTGGCTTAATATAACCGTTCATTATTTTATTTATTTTTACTAGGAAACAGGAAACACATGTACATGACACAAAATTCAACATGTATGAAAGGGTGAAGAGTGGCCATTAAGTCTTCCTCTTTCCTGGAGTCCCAGCTAGTCAGTTCCTCTTCCCAGATGCAACCACTGCTTCCTGTTCCTTGGGTGCTCTTCCAAAATTCTATTCACTTACAGATATATAGCCATATAGACAGAGACCTATATTTTTCCCGTCACAGAAATTGTAGCATATTATATACTCTTGCATATTACTTTTTTCATTTAAGGGAACAGCTTGGAAATTCCATTATTATCATCATCATCATCAAAGCGGGTAGGTGCCAGTGGGACTAGCTGATGGGTGTGAACAGGGAGGAGGCTGAGAATCGGCTGGCAGCAGAGAACGTGGCTGTCCACTGAGGCCATCGCTCTTCCTCGGGTCAAGAAAGGAAATGGTAAAAATGGAGAAAAGCAGAGGATGAGAGGGAGAAAAGCCCCTTGTGGCACCAGACCACTACCCTCCAGTCCAGCTATCCTTTCTGCTTCCCAGAAAAGCAGAGTCCTGTGCCTTTAACTGTGCACAACAGGTACAGCACTTACCCTGAGTAACATCTAGGCAGCAGCCACCCCTGGTTAAAGAGACAAGTTCTCCTTTTGGATGAAGCTTGGACTGATTTCAAATTCCAGCAATTTGGTGAAGGGTGGCAGGCAGGCTTCACCAGGATGAATCCTTTCTCCAGGGGCGGCCAGCAGCCTCCAAGATTGATCTCCCCTCCCGATTTGCAATGACTCTGGGAACTCCACTGCGCAAGGATTTTTTTCCATCCATAGTATGCCACCATTGAGGTTCTCTTGGGCCCGAGCAAAAGGGAAGTTAGAGCCGGTTTCCAAAGTCGCCTCCCTTACTGTGGTCCCCCATCAGCTGTGTGACTTTGAGGAAGTTGCTTCACATCTCTGAGCCCCGGTTTCCTTATTTCACAAATGGGGGCAATACTGCCTAACTGGCAGGGCTGTGGGGAACATGGCATAAGCCAGAGCTTTGAAAATTGAGCCACTCAACACATGCTCCTCTTCCCCTCTGCTTATCCCTCCATTTCCTCCTCAAAGGAGCTGGAATTTCAGTCTGCATCCTCCTGAATTCAAAAACATCCGGTGGATTCTGGCACCATGTCATGTCCCCAGCTGCAGAAACTCCCCGCCCTAGGTCCCAGGTCCCAACTGGGTGGCAGCCCTGGATTGCACTCCTGCCTCTTCCCTTTACTTGCCTTTCGAATTTGAGCTTGCTGTTGGGTCCCCCTGGGCCTTACTTCTACCATCTTTACCATGAGTAAATCTCTGTTCAGTGAGATAATTTCCCAGGTTCGCAGGGATTGTACCTATCGTCTACAAAGAACATGTGTTGGCTTTGTTTGGGTTGTACAAATAGTATATATTCATTGTAAAAACAATGAAAAATATAAATAAGAAGATAAAAACTACCTGGCAAGAACACACACACACACACACATTCCTACAAGTTGGAAATAATGACGGTAAATATTTGGCTGTCATTTTCTTTTAGCATCATCTCTATGCATTGTACCTGTAAGGGTATATTTTCGCTGAGTGGGGTCATACAGTATATATTGCTTTTCCCATGTAACGTCATGTTGGTAGTGCATTACCCTGGCTGAATCAGTCTTAAGAGTATTGCCGATTTCTCTTTTCCCCGGGACCTAACGTGGCCTGCTTAATGTTGTTCATTGATAATCATGGCATTCCTCCCCCCTCTGCCCTTTCCCCCTGTGGGTAGGGAACTCCCTGCCCACCCAGGGTTGTACCCACTCCCCACTCCTCTGGAGCCTAACCTGCTGGAAAGGATCTCCCTTTGAGGGTCTCTTCCAAGGATGAAAATTGTTGTTGTTTTCCCAGAGATGGCTGCCTCTAGCTGACATCTGCTCCAGGAACCCTTGTTCTAGAAACGCTTGAGTTGTGTTTTGAAGACCCACATCTGTGAAGAGACCCTAAACAACTTCTTCCTTCCTTCCTTCCTTCCTTCATCCCTCCTTCCCTCCCTCCCTCACTTTCTTCTCTCTCTCTCTCATTCATTCATTCATCCATTCATTCAACAATGTGACCTCAGGAACAAGACCTTCCTCGTCTCAGAGGTTCCCTTTGCCTCCCAGGGACAAAAAGGCAGATTAAGTGAGTCCCTTTTTGCGGGGCGGTGATGCACTTGCAAGCAGCCAGGAGGGTCTTGGCAGGCGTGTGGATGCCTCTGAACACATTCCTGCCAGGCCTCGCCCGCTCCAGGCTCAGACCCTCACGCCCAGGGCTTTGGACAAGGGCGAATGAAATCTGAATAGCTGAGATTTACTGAGGGCTTATCGAGGGGCTGTTCTAAGGGCACTGCAGGTAACAATGTCATTAACCTGTGCAAGGCCCAACGCATAGATACCATTGTAAACCCCACTTTCCAGAGAGGAAACCGAGGCTCACGTTTATTAATACCATCAAGGCTTGGCGCGGGGTCCGGGGTATAGAAATTGTTGCCTCGCCCCCGTCTCCCCTCCTCTTTCCGGTCGGAGTGAAGCCCGCGGGAGACGGGAGGGAGGAGGCCGGCGGCGGAAGGACCCGGGAGCCGCAGGGACGGGCCCGCAGGGAGCTGCCCGGACTCGGAGAGGCGGCGGGTTCGGGCGAGTCTGCAGGAAACCCTTCCCCCCGGCAGCACGGCGCGACACCGCCCCCGGGGCGGGCCCAGTGCGTGGCAGCGGGATCGCCGACCCCGTCGGGAAGTTTCCAGCCTGCGAGCGAGCGGCGCTGGACACGCCGGACGTTCCCAGACACGGACCATGCGGCTCCAGCTGCTCCTGGCCCCGCTGGGCTGGCTGCTCCTTGTCGAAACGAAGGGTGATGCCAAGCCGGAGGGTGAGGGCTCCGGGCCGGGGGCGGGAGGGGGGATCCAGGGCCGGAGGTGGGGTGGGGGGGATGGGGGCAGGTGGGCTGGTCTGGGGGCTGCCTCCGTTAGGACCGGCCTGTAGGGGAGGCCTGGGCTTCCGAGGGGTTCTGGGTTCAGGCCAGTTGTCCACTGACTCAGTGGTGACTTGGACAAGGCACTTCCCCTCTTAGGGTTGCGTTTCCCACTTTCGGGCAGCTGGAGGGGAGGAACGGCCCAAGTCCCGTTCATTACCCAGAGGGGCAAATAATAATAGCACTCATAATAATAAGGACGATAACTACGTTTGTGGGGCACTGGCTATGAGTCAGACGTCGATTAAGCAGGACCCTAACCTTCGGAAGTGCATCCTTCTGTCATTTCCATTTTCTAGCTGGGAAAACTGAGGCTCCAGAGTTGATTCACTTGCCCGAGGTCACACCGCTTGTGGGCTTTGAAATCAGGCTTCACACCTAGGCCTCATAACTATGGAGTGCGGGTTACCTGGGCGGGGTGGGCGACAGGAGGGGTGGCTCACATCACAGAGCCGTTTGTACTTTCACCCGTGTCCTCAGTGGTCTGCTCTGCCCCTCCCAGGTGGGTCTTACTCTCTCCGGGTTGCACATGAGGAAACTGAGGCCCAGACAGGTGTAGTGACTGCCCAGGGGATCCAACTTTGGAGCGGTGGGTCTCAGATCTGCTGGACTCCGGGTCTAGTGCTTTTTCTACAACCCCAAGGCAGATTGGATTTCAAAGCGTGTCCCACTATCCTGAGCGGGTGCTACTCTCCTCCCCAGCCCTCCCTGGACCACCTGCAGGGCCGCCCAGTCAGCATCTGAGAGCCCCGGGAGGACACAGACCACTGGCAGTCCCAGCGAAGCAGAGCCAGACTGACCACACCCTCCATCATCCCCCGTTCCCCTTGGTCCACTCTTCTAGGGAAACTGGGAACCAGAGTGGGGCAGGATGGTAGTTTAGCAGACCCTTGGGCCAGGAAAAGGGCTGGGAACCACCATTTCTTGAATACTTCCTTTGTGCCAGGTTCTGCCCAAGGCCACGCGTCTCCCGTGGTAAAACAGTGGTGCTTAATCTCCACGAGGCTTGCTGTTCTAGCCTGCAAAACAGGTGTGATGATACCTGCGTCCTAGAGCACTTGACAAGGATTCCGTGGGATGAGGCCTGTTGGTGAGAGTTCAGCTCAATGCCCAGCCCATAAAGGCATTTTCTTTCTTGGCCCAGCGCTGCCAGCTTTCCTGGAGTATCCCAGCAGGGCAGTAAGACAGGTCAAAAAATACAGTGAGGGAGGTGCTAATCACAGGGCTGGGCTGGTGGTGTGTGCAGAGGTCCTGTGGCCTGGGTCCAGTTGCTGGCTTTTTTTCCCCCTGGGCCTCTCTTCCCTCTGCTTTTGCTGATGTAAG
The DNA here is from genome assembly GCF_963924675.1 of Phocoena phocoena. Lineage (NCBI taxonomy): Eukaryota > Metazoa > Chordata > Mammalia > Artiodactyla > Phocoenidae > Phocoena > Phocoena phocoena. Next base: position 9,201,995 of record NC_089219.1, read on the forward strand.
GCTCCCTCCACCCCAGACCATCCCAGGAGAAAAACTCCAGCTGCCCAGGGAGGTGATGAAGCCTGGGAGATGAGTTGGAGGGACCAAATTGATGACAAGGCTTCAGGTGCCCTGACCCCTAGCAGGTGATGGGAGGGGACAAAGTAGACACAAGGCAGCCCCCACATAGGGTACAGGATTCAGGGTGTTGCTGAGATAATCCAGGTAAAGCACCTAGTAGATAGTAAGCGGGTCCCCAGGCATGTGGCGAAAGTCAGGCCGCTCTCAAGTTTGAGGCCCTGTGCTTCCCTTGCTCCATTCAGAGCCTTTTGATACATAAGGAATCATTGGCCTCATTTTACAGATAGGAAGACTGAGACCCTAAACGGTTAAACACCTGGTCTCAGGTTGCCACAGCTGATTGGAAGTGGCATCATTGACTGGGACTCAGAGCCTCTGCTCATTCCTGCTGACCCCCAGCTCCAGATGGGGGGGCAGGTGTTGCCGGGAGATACACGGATAGAAAGAGGGACAGTTGTCCCTTTCAGCGTGCTCCCAATCTGAGGGAGGACACAGAGCTCCTCACCCCAGTGGACGCCCAGTCTGATGGGGGAGACACAGCCCTCTGCTCCCAGAGAGCCCTGTGCCTGAGGGAGGAGACAGTGCCCTGCGCTGGGGGGGCCCCAGACTGATGTGGGGGAAAGAAAAAGGCCTTCAACAAAGCGGCATCCAAACAAGCAAATTTGCACAGAGCTGAGGGGGTGGGAGAGTCCAGGAGCAACATGGTCCGTCCTTCTTCTTTTTTTTTTTTTTTTTTTGCGGTATGCGGGCCTCTCACTGTTGTGGCCTCTCCCGTTGCGGAGCACAGGCTCCGGACGCGCAGGCCCAGTGGCCACGGCTCACGGGCCCAGCCGCTCCGCGGCACGCGGGATCCTCCCGGACCAGGGCACGAACCCGCGTCCCCTGCATCGGCAGGAGGACTCCCAACCACTGTGCCACCAGGGAAGCCCCCGTCCTTCTTTTTGTAGTTGCTTCTGGCTGAGACCCCCTCTCTCCCTGGGCCCATGCCTTTCCCTGCAGGCCTTCATCTGGCCACGGAGAGGGAAGGAGCAGCCCGAGCCTGATGGCCGCTGAGACCTGAGACTCCCGGGATGCCAGCTGGGCTTGGGTCGGAGCTTCAGGTCGTGCTGTTCTGCCGCAGGAAATGGAGAAGCAGGCAGACCCAGCTGGCTGTGTGTGTGTCGGGGTGGGGGAGTCTCAGGAGCCCTGAGGTGGAGGAAATGAGTGGGAGGCCAGACCTGGGGAAGAGGCAGGGCTGGCTCCAGCCCTGGGAATCCCCATCTCCTGGCTTCTGTTCCAGCCCCAGGTGGGTGTGGGGGATGGGAGAGGAGCTTCATTCATTCCCGCCTCCCCAGAGAGCAGACTGGGTGTGTCATGACCGTACTGTGCCTTGGGAGCCAAGGCCACACGCTGACCATCCACCCCCTTGCCTGGACCGGCACTGCTTGGGGAGAGGAGGTGGCATCTGAAGGAGCACAGCCGAATAGGGCCTGAGTCCTCAGCCTTCTCTTAGGATCCCAGAGAGATGTCTGCACTCCCCGCAAGGCCCCCGTGCCCCGCCCCCCCACTCCCCGTCATTCTCACTCTCAGGAAGGCAGCTCCTCTCCATCCCTGCCCCCCAGAGCAGCACTTTAGTTCCCTGACCAGGGATTGAACCCGGGCCCTTGTCAGTAAAAGCGCAGAGTCCTAACCACTCCTGGACCGCCAAAGAATTCCCTGGTACTATTGTTATTACTCCCATTTTACAGATGAGAAAACAGAGGCACAGAGAGGCTAAGTTACTGTCCCAGCAATCTGTGGCAGTTTGCCACTCTACTCTGCTCTCTGGTTTGTCTCTGCTGACCCTGGATCATGGGTCATCCATCTGGGGAAACCACTGCTGGACTTTGAGCAGCGGGTCAGGGGGACCAAGAGCCCTGTATGTCGGGCCTCATGTGGGCCCTGGCCTCAGCCCAAGGCGGCTGGCTGGGCCAGACAGAAGCAGGTGGGCGGGGCCCTGGGCCACGTTGTCACCCTGTAGGCTGCCCAGAGCTCTGGATGTGCGGTGAGTTGGGAAGAGGCCTCATCCAGTGACTGGAGCGGGTGCCCACACTGGGGAGGCCTGAGAGAAGGTGGCTGGAAATGCTGGATTCAGTCTACAGCTGGGATTCCCAGCATTCCGGGATGTTGGACAGGGAAACAGTGTGGTGAAGGGCATGGGCATTTGGAATTCCAGCTCGTTTCCGTCTCACTTCGAGGTCCTGTGACCTCGAGGTTATATAGCCGCTCTGTGCCTCAGTTTCCTCACCTGTAGAAGGGGGGGTAGAAATATCCCCTACCGCACAGGGTGTTGATGGTTAAATTTGATAATGAATGTAACACGCTTCACAAGGTGCATGGCATCTAGAAAAGGCTCAACAGTGCTAGCGCTTACTAGTCATCTCCACAGGGCTCCTGAAGGCCAGACACTGCACCTGAGGCCCAAGTCACACTCACTCCGAGTCCTGGGGAGGGGGAGGGACACCAAGGAAATAGAGACGTGGGCCTGGCCTGGCAAAGGGAGGAGGAGGTTTGTACCGGTACTTCACCTACTGTGCACACGGAGACTTCACGGGCCGAGGACTGACTGGGTAAGGGGATGAGATTGAGGAGGGCTTCCTGGAGGAAGTGGCCTGGGGCCTTTTCAGGGGAAGGAGCAAGCTTGCAGGCAGGACAAAGGAATGGGGTGCCGGCTGGGTTCAGCGACGCAGTTTCTTGGGGGTGTTGAGGGGTGATGCCAGGGTCCCTTAGGGAAGGGGCCTGCCTTGAGTTCTCTTGCTGTGAACCACCTCCCAGGCCCCTGCACTGGAGCCCAGAGTCAGAGGACCAAGGGATGGGTTGGACCAGCGGTTTCTAAACGTGGCTGACATCAGAAATCACCAGGGGAATGTAGGACAAATCCAGACTCCTGGGTCCATCTCAGATCTGTGGTCCTGGGGCCCAAGAATGTGGATTTCACAGCCTCCCTTGTGATGCCAATATGCAGGCAGGTTTGGGGCCCTCTGCACTGGGGGATTTTGTGGGGTCCTTGGCCAGGAGAGTGGGCGTTGTGTTGCCCAAGGAACCCAGGATTTGTTAAGGCACCATTGCGAGCACCTGGCAGGAAAACTGAGTGGAGACAGGCTGGGCATGTGGGGAGGGTCCAGCATGGCCTGAGCTGGACAGTCTCATTAGACGGTTGGAGATGGATGCCTGGCCACGTCCCAGGCCTGAGCGGTGCATGCAGAGGTGAAGAGAGGGGATTCTGGGTCCGGGTATCTGTGTCCAAATCATGGTGCTGCCACTTCGTGGCTCCCTTGGGCAGGTTACGGTGTCTGAGTCTTGGGTTCCTCACTTCCCCTCCCCCACTTCCTGACTTCAGGAGCCCTGGTCCAATGGAGAATCCAGAATCTCACATAGATACACACGCTGGCTTTTTCCATCCATGAAATGTGACACTCTTCCTGTCCCCAGCAGCCCCTGTTGTCGACAAGAGGGCCTCAGAGCTGGGGCTCTGGCTCTGTTTGCCTGAGGGCAGACTTAACCATCCTGGCAGGAGCTGGGGAGAGCCCTTCCCCAAGTGTGAGCAGCACCCCTCTTTCCTGGACCCCAGGGTCAGATGGTGAGGTCTCCCCTCTCCATATCGGCCTAATGAATCCACCCGCTTCTGCCCCAGGTCTCTGGACCCACCCGCAGCAGATTCTTGCCAGTCCTGGCTGGGCCACCTGGCACCAACCCCTTGCTCTGGGACCAGCAGCCTGCCCCTCGGCTCAGCCAGCTCTGTCAGGCTGGACTCCTTTGTTCTTTTAGCCCAGGCTCCTCCTGACTTCCTGGGGAGGTCGAGGTGGGAGGGCCTTACCTGCCTGTGCTGGCCTGGCCACTTGGTGAGTCTGTTCACCCAGAAAAGCGTTAAGACCTGGACCCCAGGGAAGCAAGGCTCACCTAGTGAAACAATGATGGGCACTGCAAAGTGGGGTCCTGCCCTCTGCCCAGAGAGAGGTCAGGAGAAATCCAAGAAGGCTTCATAGAGGTGGTGGCAGGGAAGAAGTATCGCTGGCCCTGGGACCTGGAGGAAGGTTAGAGAAAGAGCAGAGAGAGGGAGCCCTAGCAGGAGGGAGGAGCCCAGCCAGGAGGAGGGCCCACTCAATGGAGGGAATGAGTGTGTCACCAGGCCAATCAATGGGGGCCTTGAGTGCCAGAGCAAGGCGTTTGCCTCTCAGTAATAAGCACCAATAATAGCTTAGTGTGTGCCAGTATCCCAACAAGGATTTTACAGGCCTGATCTCATTTAATTAGTCCAGCAGCCCTGGGAAGTAGGTACTACTACTATCCCTATTTTACAAGGGGGAAACCAGCTCAGAAGGGTCAAGGACTTTCCCGAGGTCACACAGTTGGTAAGGAGCAGAGCTAGGAGCCTAACCAGGCCAGCTACAGGGAATTTCTTTGTTTGTTTCTCCTGTGCAGCGTGGCATGTGGGATTTCAGGTCCCCGACCAGGGATTGAACCAGGGCCTCAGCAGTGAAAGCCCGAAATCCTAACCACTAGGCCACCAGGGGACTCCCAGAGCCTTCACTTCTCGTAGAACACAGCCTCAAAGTATGGTCTGGGAGGTGCTTCTTCACGGCTCCCAGAAATGGCATCTGGGAGTGTTTTCAGCAGGTTCTGTTGCAGAGGTGAAGCCACACTACAGAGCCCAGAGAGGTCCCTCGTTAAAAAGGTAGCATAGCCGCTCTGGCCAAAGGCCAGGATTTCAAGTCAGTTTCCACTGCAGGCCAGCTCTTATTGGTTCTCACAGTGTTGGGAGAATCCAAGGCCAAGTGAGGCTCAGCAAGAAAGTCTGTTGGGATTGATTAGCAATGTCTGCCCTGAGTGCAGGCATGGAGAGCTGTGATTGTTGCCAGGCTAATGTCTGATATCGGCCAGAGAGGTCCTCCTGTTGTTCAGCATTCAGAGCAAATCCTTTCCTCTGCTCCTAAATCCAGAGAGACCCAGTCTCACAATGCAAGGTGTAGACACCTCTGCTCTGGGTACTTCCTGCCACATTGGTCAGTTACCAGATGAACGGAGCCCTGAAGGAGAATTGGGAGACCCAGGTTATGTCCCAGCTCTGTCATTAACCAGCTGAGTGATCTTAGGTGTGTCTCTTCCTATCTGGGCCCTGGGCCCTTGTCTATAATGGGTTGACATGAAGATACGTCCTGTGGGATTTGACACATCCCGCTGGGCACGGTCATCCATTCCTGCTGTCACCTCTCTTCATCCTTCATTCCCTTCTCTGTCCCTAGACAACCTTTTGGTCCTCACGGTGGCCACAAAGGAGACCGAGGGGTTCCGACGCTTCAAGCGCTCAGCTCAGTTCTTCAACTACAAGATCCAGGTAAGGGGCTCCCCAGGTGGGGCAGAGATAGCCGAGGGGTGGTGGGAGAGTCCAGGAGCTGGATGTCTGCCTTTCCCAAACTGACTTGGGCCCAAAGGGAAATCTTCTGGAAAAGTAAGATGGGAAGAACATAAGCAAAGTCTAGGAGGTGCTGGAGACAGAGGGTGTGTGGAAGGTGAGACTCGAGAGGTATGTGGGCGTACTCATGTTAGTGCATAAGACTCACCTGGGGACCTGTGGCTAGTTTAGAGGGTAGGGCCTGGGGATCAGCATTTCCACAAGGCCTCCCAGGTGATTTGGGGATGCCCTTGTCTGGATATCTTACCTGTATAAACACTGCTGTAAAGAAACACAAGCTAACGCCATGTCCATTGGTGGCATGGATTTCATGTCCTGTGCATGCAGTCTGTGGGGCTGAGCCCCACAGGGAGAGATTCCTCCATTTCACTGAGTGTGCTGAGTGCCTCCTTGTGTCAGGTGCCGTGGTCGGCACTGGGGACAGAATGATGGACGAGACAGACCAGGGCACTGCCTACACAGCTTGCAGTGTAGTGGCTTTAAGCCAGAAAGAAAGTGTATTAGTTTGTGGCTTCCCTGGTGGCGCAGTGGTTAAGAATTTGCCTGCCAGTGGAGGGGACAGGGGTTCGAGCCCTAGTCCAGGAAGATCCCACATGCCGAGGAGCAACTAAGCCCACGTGCCACAACTACTGGAGCCTGCGCACCTAGAGCCCATGCTTCGCAACAAGAGAAGCCACTGCAATGAGAAGCCCGCGCACCACAACGAAGAGTAGCCCCTGCTCACCACAACTAGAGAAAGCCCGTGTGCAGGAACAAAGACCCAATGCAGCCAAAAATAAATAAATAAAATAAATAAATTTTTAAAAATTCATTATAAGAAAGTGTATTAGTTTACATAAATGGGGCCTGAGGCGGCGGGTTGCTTCAGGCATAGCTGGATCTAGGAGTTCAAGCAGCATGGTAAGGGCCTTGTCTTTCCATCTCTAGGCCCTGTTTGTTTTCATTTGCAGACATGCTCTCTCTACACGGTAGCAGGATGACCACCAGCCATAGACCCACATGCCCCAGCTTCACAACCTCAGCAGAACAAGACAACCTTTCCTTACTTTTAACAGAACAGTCCCAGGGAAGACTCTGATAGGCCCTACTTGGGCTACATGCTCAAACTCATGGCTCTGGGAGAGATGGGAGACTCTGATTGGCCAGCCATGGTCACATGACCACACCAGGAGCCTGCTCAGCCCCACAGATGTCTTAGAATGGTTTCCCACGGGGAGGGGAGGAGATGCTGGACACAGACAGAAGCACAGATGTGCACTGCCCAGGTGGGGTTGGAAATTGAGCTGGCCAGATCTTTTCTTTACCAAAAGCTCATGTTAAGGGGCTTTCTCTGCAGGCGCTGGGGCTGGGGGAGGACTGGCATGGGGAGAAGGAGATGTCGGCAGGTGGAGGGCTGAAGGTTCGACTACTGAAGAAAGCCCTGGAGAAGCACGCAGACAAGGAGAACCTGGTCATTCTCTTCACAGACAGGTAGGCAGCTGAGAGGTAGAGGAATATTCTAGAATGAGGTCCTGCCAGGACATCAGGGATGAGGGGGGTTACTCTAGCTAAGGTTGCCTGCAGTTTTAAGGGGTCTGTGAACCCCAGAAAAGACCCATGTCCACTCTTGGTGAAAAGATGGGTGGGGGGACCTGCCCAGGTATGGTGAGCTATGCTTTGAGTGTGAGATGGGCACAGATTATGGGAACCACGTCTCTGCCCAGGAAGGGAGTGGAAACGTGGTGGGCAGGGACAAAGGCAACAGAGCAGATCTATTTGCCAGACGTGGCCTGGGGCTGGTGTGGGAGGAGGGGGGGAGCCTTGATCCCTGGTCTCCTCCTGCCTGTACCCTCCTGAGCCCCTGCCTCCCTCTCCCCCGCCCCGCTCTCCCCCGCCCCTTCTCCTCCCTGTTCACCTCTGCCCTGCCCTGTCTTCTCCCGGCTCTGGCCATAGCTACGATGTGGTGTTTGCCTCGGGGCCCCGAGAGCTCCTGAAGAAGTTCCGGCAGGCCAGGAGCCAGGTAGTCTTCTCTGCCGAGGAGCTCATCTACCCGGACCGCAGGCTGGAGGCCAAGTACCCGGTGGTATCTGACGGCAAGAGGTTCCTGGGCTCTGGAGGTGAGGGGCCCGGGTGCGGAGTGTGTGGCAGGCTGGGCAGGCTCCAGAGGGGTCCGTCTGCTGCCTGGGTGCGGATCCCCCCTGGCTTGACATCCCATGCGGATGGCTCACGGGTCCTGAATGCAGAATGACCTCAGTAGCACTCCTGATTTTTTAACCCTTAAATCAGCTTCTCTGCAATCTTCCTTGTCTCATTCAATAGCCCCCCATCTGCACAGGGCAAAACAGGGAGTCGGGAGTCACCCCTGATTCCTCCCTTGCCTTCCCGCACCTTAGTCCATCAGCAGGTCACACCACTTCCAGTTCAAAAGATCCCTGGAATCTGCCCTCTCATGTCCACGCCCCTTGCCGCTGCCTCATGGGGCCCCTGGCATAGGCAGTGGTCTCCTAACTGCTCTGCCAGCCTCTACCCTCGCCCCTTCCAGTCCATCCTCCACCCAGCAGCCGAATGCGAGTCTGCACACGTCACTCAGTGACTTCCTACTGCACGGAGAATAAAATCCATATTTTATTCTGGATTCCTCTGTCCAGCCACGGAAGGGGGATCCACCCCCAGGGACCACGTTTCCCCATTGGCCAAGAGAGTTAGCACAGTCCAGATGGCCTGGCCCTGGCCCAGGGGTAGAGGTGTCCCCTAGGGCAGGGCCCTCCCTGGCTGCCCACCTTCTCCTTTTTCTCTTCCCTTCTCACCAGTCTGCACTGTAGCCTGGGGGCTGTGTGGGCCTTACCCTCTAAGCCCTCCTATACTGTGTGACCTTGGCTCAGCCTCTGCCCTTCTCTGGGTCAAGTTTCTCAGATAACTTCTCAGACAAAAGGGGCTCCAAGCCTATGCCCCACCAGCCCTGCTCTCCTGGGCTTCTGGTCTAATTCATTTATTCACCACCTGTGTGGTGCCCAGGACCTGAGCTGGTACAGCTTAATGGACAGCACTGATTTTTCTCTCTGGGCTCAGTGGGAACTTGTCACCAAGTGGCATTAACTGGCAGGCTGTTTCCAACCTGTAGACATCACCTCTTCTCAATCCAGGAGGGCTTCTGAGAGGAGGCGGGGCTTATGGGTAAGGAAGAGGGAGGTGGATGAGAGGGGAGGCTGGGAAGAGGCCCCTGGCTTAGAGGCCGGAAGCTAAGTGTCTGTCTCTGTGTGTCCCCCACCCCCAGGCTTCATTGGTTATGCCCCCAACCTCAGCAAACTGGTGGCTGAGTGGGAGGGTCAGGACAGTGACAGTGACCAGCTCTTTTACACCAAGATCTTCTTGGACCCGGAGAAGAGGGTAAGAGGCAGTGGGTGGGACTGTGGGATCTTGACGCTGGATTCCCCCAGACCAGGCGGCACTGGGAGCGGCCCCTGCCCCCCAGGTCTGACCCCCTGGGTTGGGCATTGACACTCCATTTATCTATTCTTCAATTCACTCATTTTTTCAGCAGGTATTTATTGAGTGCCTGTGGTGTGTGAGACACTGTCAGGTGTAGGGCAGGGATATGGCAATGAACAAGACAGTTGGGGTCTCTGCCCTCGTGGACCTTCAAGCTGGGGACACAAGGAATTTACAGCCTCATGTCAGGTGGTGAGGATGGTCATGAAAGGAACTGACAGGCTGAGCTGCCCCTGCCCAACCCTACCTGGAGGGTTTCTAGGGGGCTGATATGATCTTGGCTGGACCAGGGCCCCAGAAGCTAGGCCTCTCAGCCTGTCTCAAGGCAGGGATCATTGGGGAATTCCCTGGTGGTCCAGGGGTTAGGACTCTGAACTTTCATTGCCGAGGGTGCGGGTTCAATCCCTGGTTGGGGAACTAAGATTCCTCAAGCCACGTGGCAAGGCCAAAAAAAGAAAAGCAGAGATCATTGAGGGGAATGGAGGCAGTAGAACTGGGCCAATGTAGCCCCAAAGCCAGCCGGTGTCCTCTGGGCAGGCAGGAAATTTAGGGAGCCCTTGAGGGGTGTCAGTATTCCTGGATTCTTCCCTGCTTACCCGCCCAACCCCTGTTTTTTCTGGGCTGCGTGATGTAGGGTAACTCACTTTCCCTCTTTGGGCCTCGATTTTGGTTATCCATGAAATAATGAAATGAAGCAATTGGACTTGTGCAGTGGAAACTATGAACTTGATCTTTAGTTAGCTCAGTCCTTCCTCCTCCTTCCCCTTTGCCTCCAGAAACCTCCATTGCTAGCAGAAACCCATGGCCTAAAACAAAACAGTGGAGCTGTTCTCTGTGGGATGAAGGCTGAGCCTAGAGTGTCACTTGGCCTGGCCTAGGGCTCCATGAGACACAGTCAGATCTCAAAGAGGCAGCATTATGCAGTGAACGTGGACCTCAGGGCCAGGCTGCCAGGCTCAGATGCCAGCTTAGCCAATTACTAAGTGTGTGACCTTGAGCAAGTTATCCAACCTCTCTGTGCCTTGTTTGTTTGTTTTTTAAAATTTTTATTTATTTATTTACTTACTTATTTGGCTGCGTTGGGTCTTCGCTGCTGCGCGCGGGCTTTCTCTAGTTGCGGCGAGCGGGGGCGACCCTTCGTTGCGGTGCGCGGGCTTCTCATTGCCGTGGCTTCTCTTATTGTGGAGCACGGGCTCTAGGCACGTGGGCTCCAGTAGTTGTGGCACGCGGGCTCAGTAGTTGTGGCTTGTGGGCTCTAGAGCGCAGGCTCAGTAGTTGTGGCGCACGGGCTTAGTTGCTCCGCGACATGTGGGATCTTCAAGGGTGTTGTGTGGATTAAATTAATGTACATATAATACTTAGGATGTGATTGGCACATAGTAAAGTGCTAAACAAGCATTTGTTAGTACTATGGTTGTTGTTGTAGTTGAACCAGCTGTTTCCTTGGATTCCTTCCAGTTCTGAGAGTCCCTGGTTCTCTGTGAATAGAGCCACTAGACTAGTAGATCCCAGGGTCTTGGCCACTGGCTGGCCTTCCCAAGGCTCCCAGCTGCCCTGATGTGACAGGGCAAAGTGGGTGTGGGGAAAGGAAGTGGCAGAAGTGGGAGGACAGATTCCCCACACTGGGTGATGGAGCCTTGTCCTCTGCCAGGGCCTGTCCCTGCTGCAGCCTGGTGCCCTCTTTCCTGCAGGAGGGGATCAATATCACCCTGGACCACCGTTGCCGTATCTTCCAGAATCTGGATGGAGCCTTGGGTGAGCAACCCTGACAGGAAGGGGGATCCTGAGAGGAGTGGTAAGGAGATGAGGATTCCAGGCAGGGCCCGAGCCGAGGAGGTTCCTCTTGGGTTGTTGTGCGGGGATGTCGCCCACCTCATCCCCAGGTCCCCAGAGACCACCTGGATGTCCTCTGGGGGCGGAGCTGTGTCTCTCTAGGGGTGGTGAAAGGAGGGCTAAGAGGTCATTCCAGAGAGCCTGCCGGACACCAGGGCTCAGCCTGGGAGGAGCTGGGTGTTGCACTCAGCGGGTAACTGATCCCTGCCCTGCATGACTGGTCTTTAGAAGTGAGCCTGCTTCGCCTCCTTCCCCTGCCCTCCCACCTCGCAGGTGAAGACTGCCTGCGCTGGGGGCAGGGAGTTGATGGATGACTTCGGAAGCAGAGAGGCCACTTGGCCCTTGAAACCACAAATGCCGGTGGCTGGTGATGACATTGCTCTGCCACTACCTTGCTGGGTGACCTCAGGCAAGACACACACACACACCCCTCAGGCCTCAGTTTTCCCATGCTTAGAAAAGAGAATTTGGACCAGATCACTGATTGGTGATTTAATGGGGTAAATGGACCCCTTTGAGAATCTGAGGAGAGCTCCGGCTCCCCTCCCAGGGAGGTGCAGAAGCATTGCACGCTTTGGCCTGTGGGTTCCGGGAGTTTGTGAACGTATGTTAAGAAGCTGGGTCCAGACCACCTCTTAGGTGGATCGGGAGCTTGCACAGAGGGGCTCCCATCACATGATCACCTACCACAAAAGGCCTCCCAGCCCGGCATCTTCTCAGGCCTCTGGGAAAAGGCCCTTCTGCCTTTTATAACTGTCAGGCAAGGCAGCGTCCTACCCGCTGTCTTACGTGCAGACTGACCAGGTCAGAGCTAGGGTATTGGGACCCTATGGCAGGGGCTTTCTCCACCGGGACAGGATCTGTCCCTGCCCGACCCAGGCCTCCCTGCTGGTTGAACTGCACCTGGAGCTGGGATGTTCCAGGTCTTTGCTTGCTCCCATCCTCTGCTTCTGGCTCTAGTAAGTAATCACAACAAACAGTAGGGGTTGCCATGGATTCCACGCTTACCACGTGCCAGGCGTGGTGCTAAGTAATCGCAGGACACGGAATCCTCCCACTCTAACCCCCATTTTACAGATGAGGAAACTGAGGCTCAGAGAGGTGAAGTGACTAGCCCAGGGCCTCACTGGGGGAGGCTTCGGATTCTAGCCCATCCTGTCAGCCCTGGAGCTTGGCCTGTGGGCCTGATGCTGGACAGGTCTCTGCTTTCTGCCCCCACAGATGAGGTGGTGCTCAAGTTTGAAATGGGCCAAGTGAGAGCAAGGAACCTGGCTTATGACACCCTCCCAGTCCTGATTCATGGCAATGGGCCTACCAAGGTAGGGAGGGGCCCCAGCTCCCGGGGGGAGAGTGGGATGGGTGTCCAGAATCCCAATTGTACTCCCACTGTGACACCACAGCTTCTCCTTGGGGTCAGGGCCACCCACCTGGGACCCACTCATTGCCTCTGACCTCACATCTGAGTTCCTTACTGTGGTGGTTGGTGATGCCCTGTCCATCTCTACTGGACCACAAAGGAGGCTCCTGTCCGTATCCAGGCCCAGACTGGGCTGCCCTGAGTCATCTGTACTCTGCCACTCCCGGGCAGGCTTGTTTCTACATTCAACAAACATCGATTGAATGTTCGTAGCAGGGCCTGAGGACTCGCCAGCCCTGAACAGGACAGACTGTTCCCTGTGCTCCCAGAGCTACAGAAGGGGCGGGGGAGCAGGCCAGACCCAACTGGCCCCTGGGGAACGGGCCCCTGGATCACAGCACATTTCTTGGAGTGTGGTCCTTGACCACCCTCGTCAGAATCACGTGGACGGAGGGGAAGGAGAGGGTGTTCAAATGCAGATTTCCTGATGCCACCCAAGAGCTGCTCATTTGGAATGTCTGCAGGGGTGGGGCTCAGGAATCTGCATTTTACAAGCTCCCAGGAGATCCAAAGATGAAGAAGCACCAGAGCACTGAGTCCTCCCTTGGCCCTCCCTCAGAGCAGCTTTGGTGATCTCCAGGGGGACGGACATGCTCTCCAAGTCCCACCCCAAATAAAGCCACATTTCTGTCCCCTTAGGGGAGGCTGGTGTGCAGGCCCACAAGGGGCCCAGGGAGATGTGCCTTGTTGGTTGGAGGGGGCGGGGGGGGGCTGAGCCTGTTTCCTCTCAGACCCCTCGTCTCCCCACAGCTGCAGCTGAACTACCTGGGCAACTACATCCCACGCTTCTGGACCTTTGAGACGGGATGTGCTGTGTGTGATGAGGGCCTGCGCAGCCTCAAGGGCATCGGGGTGAGGCTGCTGGACCCCGGGGTTCCGTCCCTCGGGGAGGGGAGGATGGTGGATTCTGGAGACTCTGTTGTCTTTGGTGGGAGGTAAAGGGGTCACCTCCCTGTCTGGGGTTCCATCCTCCCCCGCCTCACCTATGCACCTCCTCCTGGAAACCTTCTCAGACTACACGCTCCAGCTTCCCCCAGATGCCTACGTTCTGGTTTCTTCTGTCTGGTCCTTCGGGTACTCCTGCAGCCTTCTCCCCATCCCACGAAACTCACTCCTCATTTAAGGCCCACCTCAGACCCCATGCCAGCCAAGCCTTCCCGACGGCGTGCCGTCAACCTGTCCTCGCTCCAAGTCTGGGCTCACGCTGCTCTCGTCCCCGGCAGGCACGGCCTCCTGCTGTTTCCCTGCCAGTCCCTGCCTCTGCCATCTGCACATCCTGCTCGGAGCGCCCCGTCCCAGGCCCCTTTCCTGCGAAGTCCGCAAGCGTCTGCCTGTGGCTCCAGATCCCTCAGGCCATCCTCGGGGCTCAGCGGTGGCGCAGTGGCTGGACATCGCCGGACTCTTGTGCCGCCCTCTCCCCATGCAGGATGAAGCTCTGCCCACGGTCCTGGTTGGTGTGTTCATCGAACAGCCCACGCCGTTCCTGTCCCTGTTCTTCCAGCGTCTCCTGCGCCTCCACTACCCCCGGAAACGGCTGCGGCTTTTCATTCACAGCCATGTGAGTAGCAGGCACTTGGTGGGGTCGCCGTGTGGCTTGGGTCAAGGGCTCAGCCTCACAAGACGCCCTGAGACCGCTGAGGAAGTGACTGAACGAGGGTTGTCTGGGCCAAACGGAAGCGGGCAGTGGGCTGTATCCCCAGTTGCTGGGTTCACTCTGGAGTCAGACTGGCCGGGTTTGAACCCCAACGTCATTGCTTATATTAGCTGTGTGACCTTGGGCATGTTATTCAACCTCTCTGGGCTTCAGTTTTCTCATCTCTTAGGTCTATTAGATAGGGATAATGTTAGAGCAGGCCACATAGAATTCCTGCAAGCGTTAAACAAGTTGCATAGTAGGTGCTCTCAGCTGATGTCATTGTCATTGTTTCCCTTCCTGGTCCAGGCTGTCTTTCCTGATTTGACCTGGTGATGGTCAAATTGGTTTTCATTCTTTGAGTACCTTCTGAGGAATCGGGGAGGGCCTGGAGGCCTGCTACTTTGTGGCTCGCAGGGCTAGCTCCCTCCCTTGCCTGCCTCTCCTTCCCAGCCAGATAAAGTCCCACCTCTCAGCTTTTGCTGAGAGAAGCCAGATACGCTCTCCAAATTCTACCTGCTGTTTAGCCTCCTTGCCTTCCCTAGAGTCTTCTCAGCTGCCCCGTCTAGGGCCACCCCTTTCCGAGACCTCTCGGCCCTGACTGTCTGCACCCCACCCCCAGGGACCTGTGGTCCCCCACTCAGCTCAGCTCTGCGTGGGTCACAGACATTCATTCAACTGTGCCACCTGGAAACGGGACAAGGGTGTAGGTCCTGCCCTTGGGAGGCTCCCAGCTTCCCTGGAGACATCAAACCTCACACGCATGAACTGTGACTTTGTATAGAAAAAGAGAACTGTTCCAGGCAGTCTTTGAGGACCTACTTTGTGCTCTGCCTTGTTGAGTCCTTGCAGTGACCCCGTGAGGGAGGCATGACCGCCCTCCCATTTTACAGAGGAGGAAACTGAAGCTGAGACGGGTGAAGTGACTTGTCCAAGTTCATGCAGCGAATCAGGGCAGAGCTGGGTTTCTCTCTGAACCCTGGGTTTGTTCCTAAACACCCTGCTCCTTCCGCTTCCCGGTGCAGGGGCTCCAGGTATAAACTGTTTTTCCGAGTGCACTTTGAAGATCGCCTGGAGCATTTTATAGCAAAGCAGACCCCCCTGGGCCACACCCTGGCCCAGCAGAATCAGCGACTATGGGTGTGTGGCTTGTGGGGTGAGGGGCACTGTCCCGGTGACAGAGGCTCTTAAGAGGCCTGTGGGCCTGGCCTGGTCAGAGGAGGATGGTCCAAGGATGGCCAGGAAGGGCACTCCAGGCAGAAGGTCTGGCGTGGGCAGAGTTCTGGGGATAGGAAAGCAGATGGCCAGGGATGCCCCAGGAATGACGGAGAGCAGCCTGCAGTAACAGAAGGTGCTGTGGTCCCTGGGGTAAAGCCTCATCCTCACCCTCCATCCCCTCACCCCCAGGAGCAGCAACATAAGACTCAGGTGGAACAGTTCCTGGCAGAGCATGGCAGCGAGTACCTGTCTGTGAAACTGCTGGGCCCCGAGGTGCGGGTGGCAAACGCGGACGCCAGGAACATGGGCGTGTGAGTTGGGGGTCGCGGCAGAGGGGCTGCAGTATCAGGAGCACCAGGCGGGGAGACAGGTTCAGAAGGCTGTGTGGTCTCCAGCAAGTCCTGCCCCTCTCTGGGCCTCAGTGTTCCCATCTCTCAAACGGGGAAATAGTTGAGCCAACCTCGGTGCTCCTGGGAGGGGCTGAGCACTGTCAATTGGATTCAGGAAGCAAATGAGAGAAAGAGGAAGGACTGGAGGCCCAGAGTAGATAAATGCTGACAATAGAGAAACAATCTCTGATTTTTTTTTCCTTTATCATTAAAACAAACAAGTAATTTGTGTTGACTATAAAAGTATTAGAAAGTCCAGATCCGAGACTGGCAAATGTTTTATAAAGGACTAGCTAGTAAATCTGTGTAAATTGGCTTTGTGGGCTCAGCCGTGACCACTCAGCCCGGCTATTGGAGCATGAATGAGCGTGGCAGTGCTCCAATAACCTTTTATTTATCAACACTGAAATTTGAATTTCATAGGATTTTCACATGACTTCTTTTGATTTTTGTTTTCCCCAACCATTTAAAAATGTAAAACTGGGGCTTCCCTGGTGGCGCAGTGGTTGAGAGTCCACCTGCCGATGCAGGGGACACGGGTTCGTGCCCTGGTCCGGGAGGATCCCACGTGCCGCGGAGCGGCTGGGCCCGTGAGCCTTGGCCGCTGGGCCTGCGCGTCCGGAGCCTGTGCTCCACAGCGGGAGAGGCCACAACAGTGAGAGGCCCGCGTACCGCAAAAAAAAAAAATAATAAAAAAAATAAATAAATAAAAATGTAAAACTGTTCTTACAGAGTTGTGGGATGGGGTGGGGAGGGATGGATTGGGAGTTTGGGATTAGCAGATGCAAGCTATTATCTATAAGATGGATAAACAAGGGCCTGCGGCTTCCCTGGTGGCGCAGTGGTTGAGAGTCCGCCTGCCGATGCAGGGGACACGGGTTCATGCCCCGGTCCGGGAAGATCCCACATGCCGCGGAGCGGCTGGGCCTGTGAGCCATGCCCGCTGAGCCTGCGCATCCGGAGCCTGTGCTCCGCAACGGGAGAGGCCACAACAGTGAGAGGGCCGCCTACCGCAAAACAAACAAACAAAAACAACAAGGTCCTACTGTATAGCACAGGGAACTATATTCAATATCCTGCAATAAACCATAATGGAAAAGAATATGAAAAAGAATGTGTGTGTGTATATATATATATATATATATATATATATATATATATAACTGAATCACTTTGCCGTACAGCAGAAATTAACACAACATTGTAAATCAACTATACTTCAATAAAATAAATTAAAAAAACACAACAAACCGTTCTTAGCTCATGAGCTAACCAGGCAGTGGGCTAGATTTGGACTGTGGCCCGTAGTTTGCTGAGCCCGGCACCAGATAAACAAAAAAAACATAGATTTTTTTTTTTTAATGTAACTATTGTTGACTTACAATATTGTGTTAATTTCAGGTGTACAGCTTCAGATTCTTTTCCATTATAGGTTATTATAAGATATCGAATATCGTTCTCTGTGCTGGAGAGTAAATCCTTATTTTTTATTTTATATGTAGTGGTTTGTATCTGTTAATCCCATACTCCTAATCTATCTCTCCCCCTCCCCTTTCCCCTTTGGTAACCATAAGTTTGTTTTCTATGTCTGTGAGTCTATTTCTGTTTTGTAAATAAGTTGGTTTGTATTAACTTTTTTAGAATCCATGCATAAGTGATATCACATTTGTCTTTCTCTGTCTGACTTACTTTACTTAGTATGAGGTTTTTAAGGCTTTGGGTACAAGTTGTCAAACTCTCCTCCAGAAAGGCAGAAACAGTTTACCCACAGGCACCTGTCTGTGGGCCTGCTCTCGCCAGTAGCAAGGTTTTCAGGGCACTAGACACCACTTGCCAGGCTCTGGGCCTTGTCTTGACAGCTCTGTAGCCCAGGGGTTGGGTCTCAGAGTTGGGAGGGACCTGGAGGTGGCTGGTCCCAACCTGCAGCAGGGCCGGCCTGAGCTCCCTAAAGACCCTTGGCTGGTACCTGGTGATCGTAGATATGGGCAATGGTTGGCGACTGCAGCCTGGGGGTAGCTCTGGGATCCTGGGTGGGGAGGCTGGCGCCAGAACCCTGTCCCCGCTGACCCTGTGTCCCCCTCCCTGCAGGGACTTGTGCCGGCAGGACCGTGGCTGCACCTACTACTTCAGCATAGATGCCGATGTGGCCCTGACCGAGCCCAAAACCCTGCAGCTGCTAATCGAACAGAACAAGTGAGGCTTGGGTGGGCTGTGCCTGCTGGAAAAGCAGGCCCTCGGACCCAGGGCTCACGATGTCCCTGGGCCTGGGCCTGGGCCTGGGGTGGGAGCCCCTCCCCTGTCTTTCTCCTCCTCCCCCTCCTTGGCCTCACCTATGACCCCAGGCTTTTCCCAGCCTGGCTACCTTGGTCTAGGATGTTCCCCACCTCCCGGCCACAAGCCCCAGCCTCACCCCCCCACTCCCATCCCCCCAACCCCCCCCCCAGCCTTTCCTGGCTGCCCTGTGGGAGGGAGCTGGCACCAGATGGGCCAGACCCAGCTCCAGGCCCTACCCTAGGGAGGTGTTTGCAGGGTGAAGGCACTCTCCCTCCCCTTCCCCATACCTGGGTCTGCCCCAACCTCCCCGTGGCAGAGGGACTCCCTCTGAGGTGCTTCCTTCCCCAGGAATGTCATCGCCCCGTTAATGACCCGCCACGGGAGGCTGTGGTCGAACTTCTGGGGGACACTGAGTGCAGATGGCTACTACGCCCGCTCCGAGGACTACGTGGACATTGTGCAGGGGCGGCGTGTGTGAGTACCTGCAGGATGGGGGGCACCCTCATCTCTTTCCCTCCCCAGTATTCCTGTCCTGTTGCTCTCAAATTCCTGTTTAACTGAAGAAAGGAAGACTGCAGTCAGACACACAGAAGGACTTTCTGATTGTTATCCTGGGCCCATGTGCCCAGGGTAGGGGAATCAAATCACCACCATCGTGCCCTCCCAGCCTGTGACTGCCCCTTTCCTCCTCCCCCTGACCCCCAGACTGTGACCCCTCGCCATCGCCTGTGGCCCCCTCCATCTTCCTTTCTTTACTTTAGCGGCGTCTGGAACGTGCCCTACATCTCAAACATCTACCTGATCAAGGGCAGTGCCCTGCGGGCTGAGCTGCAGGAGATGGACCTATTCCACCACAGCAAGCTGGACCCGGACATGGCCTTCTGTGCCAACATCCGGCAGCAGGTTAGCCCGGGCTGGGCAGTCAGAAGAGGCCCTGTTGACAGGGAAGATGGGCCACCTTGTCACCATAGGCCCTGCAGCTTCTGAGATCCCAGCAGGGCTGCTTCAAGGCTGCCAGGCCCTGGTGGGGGCACTTGGGGCCCCGGGCATGAGGGCTGGTCCTCGGGATCTACAGGATCATTTTTTTCACACCTGTTTTCTTTGCATTTTCGACAGAGCCTAAAGAAAACTTTCTACCTAAAACTTCCCACCTTTACTCCAAGTAATGTGCCCGAGATGCCCTTACCCTATCCCCATGCCCCACCCAATATTATTATGTGGTTATTTTAAAGACTATAACGGCAGGGTAATATTTCCCCTGTGCCCACAACTAACTCCAGGATCAGAACACCATCCTTTTCTTTTGCACATTCATTCTTTCATTCCTGTTCAGTCCTCCAGGGAGTCTTCCTTGATTGCATCCCCAGTGTCAGGCCTCATCCAGGCACTGGGGAGATGAGGTGAACTCAAATTCGGTGGGCAGAGGAGGCTGTAGTTGTGCCCCCACCCCACCCCTGGGGGCGTGCAGGGGAGAGGGAGGGTCTCTTCCATCCGGCCCGTTCTCCCCAGGATGTGTTCCTGTTCCTGACCAACCGGCACGCCTTCGGCCACCTGCTGTCCCTGGACAGCTACCAAACCACCCACCTCCATAACGACCTCTGGGAGGTGTTCAGCAACCCCGAGGTGAGGCCCTTCGTGGGTGGGCAGGGGTGGGAGCGGAGGAGACCCCAGTGATCCTGTGGCCTGAGGAGCCTCCCTCTCACAGCCTGACCTTGGCTGGGACCCCCCCACCCCCGCCGCCTCCCTCTGCCCCAGGGGGCTTGTTGGGCAGGATTTCAGTGGGGAGAGGAGAATATCTCCAGAGGCAGCGCCGTCTGGTGGAGGAGGGACCAGGAGTCAGAGGCCGAGGTTTGTGGTCCATCAGCTGTGACTTAGTTGAGCCTCTCCACCTTTGGGGCCTCGGTTATCTTAGCTCTAAAATGGGTGTACTGTCCCAGCCTGTCTCACCTCTGAGGGTGTTGTGATGACAGCATCCCTAGACGTTGCAAGCTTGTGGCTGATGTGGGCACATGTACATACCTGCAGGCAGACCTGTACACACACACACACGTGTACACGCACATGCAGACACCCCCTCCTGCAGGCACACTTGTGGGCCCATCAGCTCACATGACCCAATGCCACAGACACATACCGGCTCCCCACCCCCCCCCGCTCCACCCCCCAGGGGGCTTGCGGGGCAGAACTCCATCTTGGAGCAGCGCATGCGGTGGAACAAGGGGTGAACCCGAGCTGGCCCAGGCAGGCCCGAGAACCCCACCTCTCCCGCTCCCCACAGGACTGGAAGGAGAAGTACATCCACGAGAACTACACCAAGGCCCTGGCAGGGAAGATGGTGGAGATGGTAAGGACTGGAGGCCGTTTGGGAACAAAGCTGCTGGATTCACATCCGGCACCTGCTGCAGGGAGGGGGACAGACAGCAGAAGAACAAAGCCGGCTGACCTGGGCGGGGAGAAGGCACCTTTCTATGCTCTGGCACTGCTTGGGGTGAGGGAAGGGACAGTGGGATGGGCCCCCTCCTCTTGCGGGCACTTTCCAGCTGGAGTCTGCAGGGGCCTGGGGGTGCCTGACGCTTCCTCCCTGGCCTGAACAAGAAAGAAGACAATATCCCCAAATGTGGTCTCAACTGTGGACCGTGGGCCTAGGATGAGAAACAAATGCTTCTCTGCTTCTCCCGGAGCCTGCGGGCCTCTGCTCCCTGGGGGCACTGGGGATACGCACGTCCCTTTCCTGGCCCTGGCCCTGGCTGCTCTTGGCTGAGAAGGGCCAGCTCTGAGCTCTGCTTCCTTCTCCCTTCAGCAGCTCACTGAGCCCCTGCTCCCTGGGGCCGCTGGTGGGGACATGGAGGGCCCACAGACTGGAGTGTGTGGGACCGGGCATAGACCACATGATGGGCCTTGCCTGCGGTGGGTTCTGCAGAGGGCCGTGGGGGCAGGGGGAGAATGCGGTGATGCCACTCTGGACCCTGTGACCGAGTCCCCGCCCTCCCCAGCCTTGCCCGGACGTCTACTGGTTCCCCATCTTCACGGAGACGGCCTGTGATGAGCTGGTGGGAGAAATGGAGCACTATGGCCAGTGGTCTCTGGGAGATAACAAGGTAGGGGTCCCAGGCGCCTGGACCGCGGCTGATGGGGGCCGCCCCTCCCGCCATGCCTGCCCTCTGGGCTCTTTTCCTGGCAAGCCAGCCAAGCTCTCTGGGACTCTTGGAGATGGGGGCACTGGCAGGGGGGCCTGCAGGTACTGAGGAGTAGAGGGATTGAGAAATGGGATGGGGTGTTGGTCCTCAAGCTGCCACTGCCGCTGGGTGACTTTGAGCTACCTTAAGCTTAAATGGCAGGTTTTCCAGTTCCTGGTTTCTCATTAGAATGATGTAGCTTCCTTCCCCAGATGAGGCGTGGATGGAGATGGGGGAGGAGTGAGCAAGTGTGGGACGCAGAAGCATTAGGAAGCGACAGCAGTGCCAAGTTCACCAGACAGCAGAAGCAAGGGGCATGGTGGATGTGACAGGCTGTGCACTCCCTGAAGGAGGGATTCATACCTGCACCCATCTTGGAAAGTTCAGGAACCATTTTTAAAGGCACATGAGCCCCTGGGCTTCTGTGCCTCAGAGACCAGCTAACCTTTGGGCTGGCAGCTTGACTAAGCAGCGGTTCTGGTTACTGCCTAATCTACATGCTTGGTGGCACAGCTCACCTGCAGAACCCAGTAACTCGCGTAGCCCGTGTGTGAGGTCTGGTGAACCCTTGTGCTCCACTGACCGGGCCAGCCCTGGGATGCTAGCGCCCCAGCTAACCTGTGGCCTTCTGCCTTTGTTTCCTGTGCTGTGTAACAAATCACCACAAAGTTTATCAGCTTAAAACAACACCCATTTATTATCTCCCAGTTTCTGTGGGTCAGGAGTCCGGCTCAGGGCCTCACAAGGCTGCAGTCATGGTATCAGCCGGGATTGGGGTCTCATCTGAGGCCTGGGGTCCTTTTCCAAGCTCATGTGGCAGAACTCATTTCTTTGCAGCTGTAGAATTTCAGGCAGCTTGCTCCTTCCAGGCAGTAGGACACAGAGTCTCCCTCTTCAAGATCCTCCTTGAAGGGCCCACCCGGGATGAGTTCCTTTTTGATTAACCCGAAGTCAATAGACTGCTTACATTAATTACATCTGCTCATCCCCTTCACTTTTGTCCTGTAACCTAACCTTATCCCGTCGGGTTCACAGGTCAAAGGGAGGGGATTAGACAGAGCCTGTACACCAGGGGGCTGGAATTCCAGCGGGGTGGCAGGGGGCCCATCTTAGAGTTCTGCTTACCACACTCTCCTTGGTCACTTCCAGGACAACCGCATCCAGGGTGGCTACGAAAACGTGCCGACCATAGACATCCACATGAACCAGATCAACTTTGAGCGGGAGTGGCACAAGTTCCTGGTGGAGTACATCGCCCCCATGACGGAGAAACTCTACCCGGGCTACTACACCAGGGTGGGCGTGCCTGGGGTGCAGCCAGGATGAGGGCTTGGGGTGGAGTGGCTAGGGCTTGTGGGGAGGAGGGTGTTCCTGGCTCGGGGGAGAAGTGATGGAATATTTGGTCTCCAGGAATGAAGTCTCCTCCCATCAGATGTGAGGCAGGGCCCCGGGAGGCATCTAGGGTAATGGAAGGCCACTGGGCCTCTAGCCTCTGACTCACTCCTTTGCATCTTTCTCTGTGTACTTAAATCCTGCCTCAGTGACTCCTATACTAGCCCACCAAACAAGCCCCCAGTTAGCTGGCCAGTGTGCCCATTCCTTCAGCTCCTCCGTCATGTGTCTTTTGACTGTCTCTTTGGCTTTTGCACTCCTTCTCTCAGTCACCTCCTCTTTAAATGGTTTTCTCCAAATACCTGCTTTGAGTGTCTGGGCCTTACCCTCAAGGAATCACCGGCCAGAACGGGTCGTGAGGATTAAGTTCATTTCCTCCCTTCTTTTTCTCCCCTCCTGTCCTCTCCATCCTCTCTTTCTCCCTCTCTTCCCTCCTTTCCTCCATGTCCTCCCCTTCCTTCCCTTTCCTTCTTTTCCTTCCCTTCCTCCCCACATTTTAACTGAGAACCTTTTCTGTGCCACGCACTGGAGAACACAGCATAAACGGACCTGCTCTCCCGGCCAACGTTCCAGCGATTGGATAAGGGGTCCCGTCTATGCACCCCTGCCTTTCCCAGCCTTCCGGGGCCTCTCTCTAACTCCACTTCTCTTGTCCCACTTCCTCGACGCAGGCCCAGTTCGACCTGGCCTTTGTTGTCCGCTACAAGCCTGACGAGCAGCCCTCCCTGATGCCACACCATGACGCCTCCACCTTCACCATTAACATTGCCCTGAACCGGGCTGGGGTGGATTACGAGGTGAGGGCGGGCCAGGGGGAGGGCTGGCTGGGGAGTACTCACAGTGTGGTCGGGCAGAGGGGCCCAGGGTATGCCGGTGCCAGGGAACCCGAGAGACAGGGTTCCAGGTCCATGGGGACGGCTTCTTGGAAGGGGTGGGTTCAGAGCACAATTTGGTGGGAGGGAGAAGGCTTTAGACATAATAGAGCAGCGGCACAGGAGGACCAGGACCAGACTGCCTGGACCTGGGTCCTGCCTCTCCCCTCACCAGCTCTCTGTAACATATAACCAGGCACGTTTCTTAGCATCTCAGTTTCCTCACGTCTTAGATGGGAAAACCCAGAGGGGCCCCCATAGAATGGTGAGAATTAAATGAGTTCATCCAGGTAATTGCTTACATGGACCCATAATGAGTACTCAAGGAATGATAGCTATTAGTAATCCAAAGCTTAGGGTTTTCATCATTCTTGAAAGTAAGATGCAGCTTTGGGAATGACAGGACAGAGTTAGTGCAGGTGCGGGGCACAAGCTAGAGGCCAGAGGGGAGGGCTGAGGAAACCAGGAAGACGTGAGGGTTTCGAAGGAGCAGTTGAGGGCCTCAGGGCCCCAGGGAAGGCCTCTAGGTGTGATCAACTAGGGAGCCAGCCATTCATTCATTCATTGACTCCTTAAGCTACTATTTTCTAAGAGCTTTTTGGGACTCAGTCCTGAGCAGGCACTGTGAAGGACACCCATAAAAACACCTATCATTTTTTTGAGAGTTTACAATGTATCAAGGTTCTCATAGGGGATGATGTTGCCCCCCTCCCTGGGGGGGACATTGGTAATACCTGAAGTTGTCACAACTATGGGGGTGCTACTGGCATCTGGTGGGTAGAGGCCAGGAATGCCCAGGACACCCCCCGTAAGAAAGAATTATCTGGCCCATGGTGGTGATAGCTGTACAGCAGTGTGAAAGTACTTAATACCACTGTACACTTAAAAATGATTATGGTGCTAAAGTTCATGTTATGTGTATTTATCCCAATTAAAAAAAAAAAAAAAACGGGGGGCAGAATTATCTGGCCCAAAATGTCCGTAGTGCTGAGGTTGAGAAACTGAGCCCTAAGCTCTTACTTGTATCATCTCATTTAATTCTTACCACCCTGTACAGTTTGATGCCCATTTTCCAGAAGGGGAAACTGAGGTTCAGGTTGGTCACAGAGGTAGTTGGCGCTGCCCAGCGCTGCCTCCCTGCAAGGCCAGCGCTCTGGATCCCTTGCTCTTTGCTAAGTGTCTTCCTTAGGCAGCTCATGGCCATCGCTCTGCAAGACATCCCCAGGCAGGCTGTGCTGAGAACCCCTTGGCTGTGATGGCTCAGATGGGAGAATGGGGGTAGTAGGGGAAGGGCCCAGCGTCCCATTGGGGAACTGGTGCTTCCTGTTGGGGAACTGACACCTCCTGTCTCCCAGGGCGGAGGCTGTCGGTTCCTGCGCTACAACTGCTCCGTCCGAGCCCCACGGAAGGGCTGGACTCTCATGCACCCCGGGCGACTCACGCACTACCACGAGGGGCTCCCCACCACCAAAGGCACCCGCTACATCGCAGTCTCCTTCGTCGATCCCTAATTGGCCCGGCCCGGCCACCACAGACCTTTTCCTCTTTGTCAACAACCGCTGCCCAGCAGCCTCTGGGACCTCGGGGTCCCAGGGAACCAGATCCAGCCTCCAGGCTCCTGACCTCTCATTGCTCTTGGAGCCGCCATCCGAGACACTGGGCCACAGGCTAGAGGCAGAGCACACCTCCTTGGCTGGGACTTTCCTGGTGCTCTGGACACAGCCCCGGGAGAAACTGTTCACTTTCACTGCTTTGTAGCAACTCGTCCTTTCCCATCCCTCTTCCTGAAAAACCCAGTCCCACTTCCTCTGCTTCTTCCAAGGGGCAACACTTGAGCAGAAGAGGGGCTGACCCAGCTGCCCAGAGAGACTCTCGGGGTGAGAAGCCATGCCCCAGAGCTTCTCCCCGGCAGAGCTGCAGCCCCGAGGACTTCTGCTTCAAGCTTCAGGGTTGACACCGAGACCTGGATCAGACTCAAGTCCCCACCCTGACCGTGGGACTGCTGAAGCCCCATCCTCCCTGGCTCCTATCATGAGAGCAAAACTCTGTCCCTTGGAGACGGTGACTCAGAAAACCTCCTGGGAGACAGGAAATGCACGGATGCCACAGCTCCATCCTCTACTTGACCTTTTCTGGGGGCGCAGAGCAGGGAGTGGTGTGTCCAGACACTGCACTGCGTCACCCTGTTCTGAATGCCTCCAGAGAGGGACAGACAGAAACAGGAGAGTTTCTACTAAAGGTCATTCAAACCACTGAGTGGGAGATGCTGGGGTGGGTGGGTGTCTGCAGGGAGAAACTTTAACAGCTCACGATTGGCAAGGAAGGTCGGCCGTGGGTGACTTGGCATATTGGGTCAGGCAGATTGGGTGACTTGTGTTTCCCACACTCAGTCACGTGTGATCTCCATGTCCTTTGTATATTCCATAAATCCTCCGTATAAGCCAGGCACTGCTACCTGGGGCACACTGTGTCATCTTTTAAGATCTGAATCTCGTGTCACCCTCCTCCAAAGCCTTCGCTGACCACCCTTCTTGCAAACATGAATGTCAGGGAACAGTGAACTTCTGCCCCACCATACCCTGGGCAGATTCGTAGCACCAATAACACTTCAGGGCATTTATTAATAATAAACAGTAACCTCTATCCATCCCTGCTCTGGGCTGGGCATCGTGCATGTCAGGCTGGCTCAGCACGCAGTCCTCTGGGGTAGGGGCTAGCATCACCTTTTTATAGGTGAGGAAATGTAGGCTTGGAGAAGCCAAGTGATTGGCCTAAAGTCACACAAGTGCTAAGGACAGGGATTTGAATATGATTTCAGCAGAAATCTGGTCCCTGCCCCCCCGCCCCGCCCCAGGCATCCTGTAATCAGTGGTGAGGACAAAAAACCAAATGCAGTTCACTGTGGACCCGGTGTGGACGGGTGTGATAAGTGCCACAATGGTTGTAAGAACTGCTGTGGGGAACAGGAGGGACCAGCAGCGTGTGTAATAATGCTTCTCACCTGAGGTGATTTTGCCCCCAAGGGCATTTGGCAACGTCTGAAGGGATTTGGGGTTGTCACACCCTGGGAAGGGGGGTGGAATGCTGCTGGCACTAGTGAGTAGGGGCCGGGGACGCTCCTAAACATCCTGCAAGGCATCCCTGCCCCCCAACAAAGAATTACCCAGCCCCAAATAGCAGTAGTGCTGAGGCTGAGAAGCCTGCTAGCAGATGCCATTTAAGCTGGGCCTTGGAGGGGAAGGAGGTATCCAATAGGCAGAGACACTCTTTAGGTCAAGGGCTAGAGCTGGGAAGGCACAGGTGGGATCTGAGAAGCAGGTTGGCTCGTGTGGGTGGGGTGGAGGGGGTCAGATTGCAAAACCCACTTTCCCCAGCTAAGGAGAGTTGGACTTAATTTAACTGGAGTCATTCAGGGGGTTTGCATATATATACTAAAGATACGTTTTTTAAAAAAAAAATTTAAAAATTGAAGTATAATTGATTTACAATGTTTCAGGTATATAGCAAAGTGATTCAGTTATATGTATATTCTCTTCCATTATAGGTTACTACAAGATATTGACTATAGTTCCCTGTGCCGTACAGTAGGTCTTTGTTGCTTATCTATTTTATTTACAGTAGTTGTGTACGCGTTAATCCCAAATCCCTAATTTATCCCTCCCCTCTAAAGATAAGTTTTTGTGTTTAAAAAACCCATGGTGACCGGCTTCCCTGGTGGCGCAGTGGTTAGAGTCCGCCTAACGATGCAGGGGACACGGGTTCGTGCCCCCGTCCGGGAAGATCTCACATGCCGCGGAGCGGCTGGGCCCGTGAGCCATGGCCGCTGAGCCTGCGCGTCCAGAGCCTGTGCTCCGCAACGGGAGAGGCCACAACAGTGAGAGGCCCGCGTACCGCAAAAACAACCAACATGGTGAATTCAAACAGTGCAAATCTTAATCTCTTTCCCATCTCTCACCCCTGGCTTCCCAGTTCTCCCCAGAAGTGACCATCCCTAATCAGTTTCTTGGGTGTCCTTTCTGAGATGGTCTGTGCTATACGTGTGTGTGTGTGTGTGTGTGTGTGTCTTAGGGTTGTTCTTCATTGTTAACCTTTTTCTGATTATAAATGCAATTCATGTCCACCGTGGAAAAGTTCATCAAAATAGAAATAGGTAATGTGGAAAAGATGTCCTGTGAATGCACCACACCCCTGCCCTGCAGGCCCACAATCACACTGCCAGCCAAGCTAGGGGAGCCTTGTTATTGGAGGCCTCACAGCTTGAGGCAGTGCTTTGGAGAGAAAGCAGGGTGCTGGGTGGACGGTCATACTAGAGGCTGGGGATGGATTCCAAGGCTCCTGCAGCAGCCCAGGCAAGTGGCCAGCGCCTAGGCCAGAGCTCGCAGGAGAGAACGGGCAGGACAGATGTCTAAGGGGGAGAACATCCAGGCCTCCTAACTTGGGCAAGATTCTGCCGAAGAAGGGAAATGGAATTCACTTTGTGCCCTTGGAGTATTGACAGTCCCCTTAGGTAGGCCAGGGAGCTCGGAGGAGGAAAACAGACAGCTGCTCTACAAAGCAGCAAGTACAGGCCCCCGTGTGTGCCACATCCAGAGGCCTGGCCACACCCTGAGGCAATGTCTGAGTGTGGCCTCACAGTCTGGGGTCTGACTGTTAGGATGCGAGGCTACTAACTCACTTAGCACAGAAAGGGCGGGACAGCTACCTCTGACCAACCTCACTGGTAACTGATAAGCTGGTTGGTCCAGAAGCTAACGATTTGCCTCTTGAGGTGTCCGCAGGCAAGATTCTACCATGGTTATAAAGCAGTGCAGTCCAGTAGGAATAAAGTTGGCCTTCCTTATCCAAATACGTATTTGGACGTGGAGGAGCTGTTCTATGTCATTTTATATAAGGGACCTGAGCACTGAAGGATTTTGGTGTTCCAGGAGGGTCCTGGAACCAATCCCCTGCGGATACCAAGGTACAACTGAATAATGTGAACCATAAATCCTGGTGTAGAGGAAAAACTCTATTGTTTTTCCTTATACTCCACACAATACTCCACTTAATGACACTTCTGGTCACCAAATGTGTCTGGGTTTTTCCCACACCAAGCAGTCCTCCCAATTCTGAGTGAAAACAGAAAGGCTGTCTTGGGGATAGCATCAGATCCCATAGGTTAAGGGCGCAGTCCCACAAGACCGCCCCCACTTCAAATGCCAATTGCAAGTCCAGGTTGTCACCTGTGCTTCTGATGAACCATTTATAAATTTCAGATTCCCATGAGACCCTCCTGAAGTTTGATTAATTTACTAGAGTGGCTCAGAGAACTCAGGGAAACAGTTTACTTACTAGATTACTAGTTTATTATAAAGGGATACTACTTAGGAACAGCTAGATGGAAGAGATGCAGAGGACAAGGCCTGTGGGAAGGAGTGAGGAGTTTCCATGCTCTTTCTTTTCTTTTTTTATAAACGTATTTATTTATTTTTGGCTGCATTGGGTCTTTGTTGCTGCGCGTGGGCTTTCTCTAGTTGCAGCGAGCAGGGGCTACTCTTCGTTGCCGTGCTCAGGCTTCTCATTGCAGTGGCTTCTCTTGTTGCGGAGCACGGGCTCTAGGCGCGCAGGCTTCAGTAGTTGTGGCACGTGGGCTCAGTAGTTGTGGCTCGTGGGCTCTGGAGCGCAGGCTCAGTAGTTGTGGCGCACGGGCTTAGCTGCTCCGCGGCATGTGGGATCTTCCCGGACCAGGGCTCAAACCCATGTCGCTTGCACTGGCAGGCAGATTCTTAACCACTGCGCCACCAGGGAAGCCCGCCATGCTCTTTCTGGGCACGCCACCCTCCCAGCACCCCCACTTGTTTACCAGCCTGGAAGCTCTCTGGACCATAGTTCAGGGCTTTTTATGAGGACTTCATTACATAGGTGTTAAAACAGGCAGGTAGGGCTTCCCTGGTGGTGCAGTGGTTAAGAATCTGCCTGCCAATGCAGGGGACATGGGCTTGAGCCCTGGTCTGGGAAGATCCCACATGCCACGGAGCAACTGAGCCCAAGCACCACAACTACTGAAGCCCATGCCCCTAGAGCCCGTGCTCCACAACAAGAGAAGCCACCGCAATAGAAGCCCACACACCGCAACGAAGAGTAGCTCCTGCTGGCCGCAACTAGCGAAAGCCCACACGCAGCAACGAAGACCCAACGCAGCCAAAAATAAAATTAATTAATTAATTATTTTTAAAAAAATACACCAAAAAAACAGGCAGGTAGCTAGATGTGAGCAGAGAAAGGGGAGCACAGGCCGGATGGCAGGAAACCATGCATCTTGGGGTTCACAGGCAGACAGAGAAAAGCAGGAACCTCCAGACTGACAGGAAAGCACATATCCTGGGGTGGCAGACAAAGAAAGGTGGGAAAAGGTGGGAATCTCCGGTGTCCAGATGTAACCTTTTGCTCATTATGCTCTCATTACAATAAAAATTAGCCTTGCAGATAAGAAATACCCATCATACACTGGCGCCACGACACTTCCAATCAAGGGTTAAATAAGGACAAAAATCCCTCCTCCCCTCGGGAAGGTGGAGCTGGAATGAAAATCAGGGAACACGACCCCCAAGCCTTCCTTCTGCAATGAATATTCCGCCCCACATAACCGACTTGCCAAGAAAACTCGGGGCAGCTACTCACCTGTCTGCCCGCTCTCCCTTTGAGAGAGTACTTTTGCTTAAATAAATACTCAATTTACTTTCTTGACCTCCCTGTCTCATCTCTGAATTCTTTCTGCCATGGACAAGAACCTTTCTTTCACTGAGAATATAGGCATGGTTGATTAAATCATCGGCCATTAGTGATCAAGTCAATCTCCAACTCCTCTCTCAGGAGGTTGAGAGGGGTGGTGAGGCTGAAAGTTGCAACCCTCTAATCACGTGGTTGGGTTCCCCTGGCAACCAGCCCCCATCTTTAGGAGTTTTCCAAAAGTTGTCTCACTAACACAAACTCAGGTGTGGTTGAAAGGTGTGAATAACAAAAAGACACTCATTTCGCCTTTATTTGAATAGCTCTGAAGCTGTTTCAGAAACTGAGGACAAGACTAAATATTATGACAAAAGATGCCCCTATGGCTCTTCTATAGGTAATTACCAGGGCTTTAGGAGCTCTGCCAGGCACAGTAGACAAAGACCAAATATATAGTCCTTATTATAAACCACAATATCACAGCGAGCCACTTATGTAATTTTAGATTTTTTAGTAGCCACATTTTAAACAGTAAAATGGACAGGTGAAATTCATTTTAGTAATATATATATTTTAACCCAATTTATCCAAAATACTATCATTTTACGATACAAAAATATCAATGAGATTGTTTACATTCCTTTTCTTACCGAGTCTTACACATCTCAGTTTGCACTGGCCACATTTCAGGAGCTCGTAGCACACATGGCTGGGGGGGTACCATACCCGAGAGCGCAGGCTTGGAGCCTTCCCTGCTGTTGTTGAGGCCATCAGGAGTCTGTTTATTGCGGTGTCCCAGTGCCTGGCACATAAGGAGGCCTAGTAAGCTTCCATATGTGAGCTGGGGTAATCTCCCCTCTGAGCCAACTGGGACCGCTGTGAAAGTCAAAACGATGTATGTTAGGTAGCTTGCTCAGGGACTGTTGCTGTTCTTACTTCCTCAAAGTCAATTGAAGGGCGGCAGGCCCAGGCTTGCTTCCTGTCTTACTCTTGAGAGCTCTTGTCTAAAATACCAAACGCAAGCTTGGATTCCAGAGCAGACAGGGTCCTTGGGGTCAGGCTCTGGGGCAACAAACGAAAGAGCGGGAAACTCTAATCTACGCCCTTGGTTTCTTTTCCCCTTGACAGCTCGTGGCCCCGCCCACCCCAGCCCTTACCGGCGCCTGGCGGAACTACAGCCCCCATGATGCAGCGGGAGACCCGAAATTTACGTCATCGGCTTGGGACGCCTGGGCGGTGAATAAGGTCGCTGAGCCAGGTGACCCCTGACCCATAAGCGTTAGTAGGGTGGAAGCTGCTGAGCTCGGAGTCCAGCGACTCACCGGGACCAGAACGGCGAACCTGCGGCGGCTGGTGACGCGTGCGTCCTGCCTCCTCCTCCCGCCTGTTCCCGGGGGGCGCGTGTTGGTGACGTCGGGGTTATGATGGCCACCGGGAGGCCGGGAAGGTGAAGGTGAGAGAGCGAGCGCGTCGGATGGTGGGGCCCGGCCCAGGCCAGCACGGCGAGTCCTGAGTACCCCGGCGTGGGCCTGTGAGACGCCGGGTTCCCGGGGGCTTAGGATCCGGGCCGGCGGGCGTCCCCACTTTCCGGCCTCGCCGCCGGGCCCTCAGCGGCCCTGACAGGAGGGGGCGGGACGCGGGACTCGGGAGTGGGGTCCCCTAAGGCTTCTTGTCACCCCCGCTTTCTCACCCTTCACCACCACATACCAACCCTGCCCTTTCCCCATTTCTCATCCAGTTCTCTGTATTTGCCTGCACTTATTCAGCGCGAGAGGTGCCTACGTTCATCACCGTAGGCGCCCTGCTCTGACTTCCCCAAATTTGGGCATTTCTTGCTCTCGCACAGTTGTCTCTTGTTTGGCTTCTCAGTGGACGGTAAGCCTCCTTGAGGGCAGGGACTGTTTTTTATCCATCTCTAACTCTAGCGCCTAGCACACACACACACACACAGGGCAGACAGAAAATGTCGAATAATTAGCTGCTTGGATGCTTGAAGACAGAGCTGCCCATTCCCGTCTGTTTTAACCCTTGATTGCCCTGTTTCTTTAATTCTCTATTTACTCTCTCTCTCTCCTCCCAGACTGTCACCCTTCCCATCCCCAAGGGTCGGGTGAGGCAGCTTCCCATAATTGAAAATAAGTGAGCTTTACAGTCAATGGGAGGTGATATCTCAGTTCCCAGCTTGGCCACTTAACTAGCAGCCCATAATCTCTTAAGTATTCCAGGCGTCTCTTTGCACCATGGAATTGAGAATTAAGTAAGATATTTTACAACATCTGATAGATAGAGGCTTTCAGTAAGTTCCACTTCTCTCTCTCAACTCCACCTTCCTGTCTCTAATCCTCAGTGCCACAGCCCTCAAGCCCAGTCCTTGACCTGGTTCTGCCCCCTCCTGTCACCCCTCTGGATGTGCCTTTACCAGGGTCCCTGCTTCTCACCAGCACACATCTAAACACGTGTTTGCGCACACCCGGGCTTGGCCTCGCACCTGTGTGTTGTGTTTTTCCCCAGGGCACTTCCTCACATACCACCCCAATACCTCAGTGAGTAAGCTTCCCTTGGGGATGAGTTTGTTTGGCTTTTAAACCTGATTAGACTTCTTTGGCATCTTTTTTTTTTTTTTTTCCTGCCCTGTTGACATGTCCCTTTTCCTTTCCAATAACTCAGAATTGGTGGAGTCAACACAATCAGTAGCCAACCTCAACCTGAGACAGGACAGAGGAGAACTCAGATTCTTTTCATCTTTTTGACTCCAGCCATGTCCATGATGCCCACCCTGTGAAGGTCTCTCACCATCCATAAAGTAAGTGGGGTGGCTGTGACACCTGGCACGCTGGATCTGGGTGGAGTGGAAAGGGGTGTACTCTGCTGGCCATCCAGCAGCAAGTCTCTTGGATGGGGTCATCTCTGCGCAGAGCTGGAGCATTCCAACCCACGTTGGAAAGAACTGTAGTTCCTTTTACCTTCCATGGAGGATTTCACTGGTTGCCGAGAGAGCCCGTTTAAAGATTGACTGTTCAGAAAGTGACTGGGATCTCTGGGCTCCCAGAAGAATGAGTCTCTATCTCCCTCGTTTGTTCTCTGCTGTGCTGGCTCCTCCCTCCCCCTCTCTGCCCAGCAGAAGTTGGCCCGTTGGCTCCTTATCACAGCTCTTCTAAGTGTCTACTCTGCCCCTTTACCCTGCAAACTCTTTTGTTTCCGTTTCTCAGCTTTTCCTCTGTTCCAGTTGTGCCAGCAGACAATCCGTGGATCCATTTTATTTTCCCTGCTAGGAGCTGCTCTGCATGAAACTGGGTAAAGAGGTGGTGTGGATTCAGGGACTGTGCCTGGGATCCAGACACACCTTGTGGTGAATTTTGCTGTTGCTATCCCTATACCCAAGGCACTTAATCCTCCTTAACTAATAGCCTAGGTTGAGGCAGAGCTTTTCAGTACCTGGGAGTGCTAATAGCTGTTTAATTTTTTTTTTTTTTTTTGGCTGCATTATGTGAGATCTTAGTTCCCTGACCAGGGATTGAACCCATGCCCCCTGCGTTGGGAACATGGAGTCTTAACCACTGGACCGCAAGGGAAGTCCCTAACAGCGTTTAGAATTGGGTTTGGTTCTGGTCTTAGGTTAATATCTGTTAATATTGTGCCCCCAGCACTTTTTTGGGGTGGGAGTGGGAGACTACTAGGATGAATGAGGATTTTCCCAAAGTATGACCCACGGGGTTTTAAAAACTGTGACATAGAAGAAGGGTTTCTGCAGATAGATTTGTGAAATGCTGCGTTAAATACAGTTAAACAGGCCTTCCTTCCCAAAGTCTTTGCTGTGCTCGTGTACTCCAGTGGAGGGGGACTGTAGCATATAGTGTTTTACAGATTGATTCTTCTATGGGATCATTTTTGTCCACTGCAGTTCTGTGGACCACGCTTTGGGAAATGCTGCTGTAAACTCTGAAACCACGACCTCAAGAGCGCTTTGAGGTGGTCACAACAGCTTGAGGTGTGCCACGTAGTGTATAG
This sequence comes from Phocoena phocoena, assembly GCF_963924675.1. Taxonomy (NCBI): domain Eukaryota; kingdom Metazoa; phylum Chordata; class Mammalia; order Artiodactyla; family Phocoenidae; genus Phocoena; species Phocoena phocoena. Next base: position 9,235,874 of record NC_089219.1, read on the forward strand.
CTGATACCGGAGCTCAACTCTGGCCCAGCTGTGCTTGGGGGACTGGCTGTGCATGCCTGCTGTGAGCCCTGTGGTGAAGTAGGGGCTGTCAGGGCTTTCCAGAGGAGGAACAGGAACCAGCTGTTTCCCCCAGCTCTAGAAGCATAGGAAGCCAGCAGGTGGAACCCCAAGATAGCTGGGGCCCTATCTTGGCTTGTGTGTGTGTACTTGCAACTGTGGTCCGTTTGTGCACGTATGTATGCCCAGCTTGCTCTTTGGAAGGATTACATCCTGGAATCTGAAAGATTTGTTTAACTCCCTTGGCTCACTGAACTCCAAATAGTAGGAAACAGATACTTAGCCAAAGGCTGCTTTTTAAGAAAAAAGTAAATATATGTATTCCGGGATTGAAGGGTAGGAAGGTAATCCCCTTTAGGGGCATTCACTATCTCAAACCCTGTCTCTTAACAGTTGTAGAGGAGGAAAGTAGAAATGGAAATAGGTTACTGCTGTGTATTAGAGACTGGCTTTCTAGAAGCTCACAGATTAGACAGGGAGAAAGTATGACGAAAAAAAAAAGCCAAAAGTCTGGTAAGGTTGCATGGCCTCCACAGAGATGTCAAGGAAGGCTTCATGGAGGGGGTGACACTAGAGTTGGGTCTAGAAGGACAGGAGGAGTAGGCCAAATGGGTGAATAAGGAAAGAGGATTCCAGGCTGAAAGCAACATGTGTAACACGAACATGGAATCTCAGCTCAGGCACGAACAGAGGCAGAGAAAGCAGTTTGGAGGGGTTGGCGGTTCGGGACATGCAGCTGCAGGCTGGGTAATGTGAGAGCAGGGCAGCACCTGGATGGGCTGCACTCGGAGCAGACCAGGTAACCTTGAAGCACTAAGCTTTAACTAGTATGTATGCTTTTAAATCTTGCATTTACTGAACACTAACGCCTTTGGTGTCATACCCTTTGGACTTGCAAACAATGACCAGAATTTGAAAGCACTTGCTTCTAAAAGCCCAGCTGATCTGAGAACTTGCTGCCTGCAAGCAAGTCACTTCTGGGGCGGGGCACTGCGGAGCCTCACCCCTGAGCTGACCTGTGTCCTCGATCCCCATGGCAGCTGCCGTCGGGCAGCTGTGGGTGTGCTGGTGGAGGAGTTGCCTCTGCCCTCCCCTGAAGGCTGGCTATTCCAGGGGGAGGTCTTGTGATCTTGCTGGTGGAGTTTATTACTCTTGTTGTTATATAATATGTAAAACTACCTTTGAGTTCGTGCCATGTCATCTTTAATCTTCTCACGGTCTACGTGATGTCATGCTTGTACATGTGACGAATCCAAGCATCTGAGGTTTAAACAGCCGAGAAATAGTACAGTCACGATTTGAACCCAGCTCTGTCTGATTCCAGAATCTATGTATAATGCTAGCTACATCGTGCCATCCCAGACCCAGTTCTCCTTTCGGTGACTTTCCTCTTCTGCTTACACATATCCCCTGTTTCTCTAAGAGTCTTTCCTGCTGGGCCACAGTAGGCCCGATTTCAGTGTACTCTCCTTTTCTGCTTTGGAGGAGCCAGTGGTATTTTCTTCCTAGTTCCCCTTCTCAGAGCTCTGCTGTCTTTCTTATTTCAGCCTTTGACACGTGGGCTCCATGCTTAGAAAATCTCCCAGCTGTGGTGTATTCCTGGGGAGGAAGGACACACACTCACTTTCCTCTCTCATCTCCCCAGAAATCAGGAACAGCGCAAAATAATTGGTAGGTTTAGGCAAAACCTGTGGGTCCCCATTTCCCTGTGTGTCTCTCTTTCTGCCCACCCTTTGGGATGGTTAGTTCCTAAGGGCCACTTTTCAGTTATTATGCATTTGTTCCAGATGTTCTTTCTGCTTCTCAGGAACTGGTTCAAATGCTTTGGCAGTTTCTCGTGTATGTTCACTTGTGGGCAATGCGCTGTCGTTTCCCAGCTAGAGCGAGTGCCGGGTCTGGTGGAGAGCGGCGTGATTAGGGTGGTTGGGTGAGAGGGCCAACAAGAAATTGCTGGGTGTTGAGGAGGGCGGAACCGGGCACACACAGCTGTGCACACTCCCCTCATCCTCAGAAAGGCCTTTTCCCCGTGACTTCCCAGTGTCTGAGGGCTCTACTGAAGAAATGGCACTGTGCGAGCTGGGAACTCTGAGGAACGATCCAGGGATGCCCAGCCACATCTGGGGACCACCTTCTCTGGTCTGTCTCTCTCTTTTGACTTTGAGCAAAGATCTCTAGGGCTTTGGAGTTAAGCCTCACGGCCCCTCGCATGTTATTGCCACGTGAAGAAAAAGAGCCTGCAAAGATGTGTGTGTGATGGAATAAGAGCAGGAGAGCTACCCACACACACAGACTGTGATGATAAGCAGTGTTAATAGTGCCTGTCGCAGAGTGGTGGGGTTGTGGATTTTTTTTTCCTTTAGTTTCCACATTTTCTACAGTGTACACATTTAAAATGAAAGGGAACAGTAAGCGTTCTTAAGTGAATTGTAGAAGTAGACCTCTCTCATTTGAAGATCACCCTTCCTTGCCATCCACTCCTCCACCCCTCCCCAGCAACCAAAAATGAAACCAAACACAAAAAACCTGTTAGGAATTAGGGCCATCAGGACTGGGCAGCAGAGTAGCCAGGGCAGGGTGGTGGGAGGGCCTGACCTTGAGTGTCACTATGCTGTCACTGCTTTCAACGTTCAGCGCTTTTTCTCAGGGGGGTGATGTATAGGAAATAAGTGAGATTTCTGTCACTCTTTTCTGCATAAGTCTAGGAGGAGGGCTTCTCTGTGTGTTACCTTGTGGTTCCCCTCTGTCTCTCTCTGAAATGGGGAGGGCAGGCCTGTCCCTGTTCACCAGGCAGGGAACAGCCAGCGCTAGACCTGAGCTCGGGGCCCTGGGTGCCCACACTGTGTGACATGGAGACAGGCCCAAGTGGTCCCTTCCTACTCTTGAGGTGCTGGTTCTGATCTTCCTGTCCCTGATCTAGTCCTGGAGGGCCCATGTTCAGGATGGACCCTCGAGCTGGTGCCCGTCCCCCTGCTGCACCCCACTGCACGCCAGCAGAACATCCTGAGCTGGGTGTCCCTGGGTTCGCTCACGTGTCTTCTTTCTCTTGCAGCGCAATGTCCCTGCTCTTCTCTCGATGCAACTCCATCATCACAGTCAAGAAGGATAAGAGACACATGGCTGAAGTGAATGCTTCCCCGCTCAAGCACTTTGTCACCGCCAAGAAGAAGATCAATGGCATTTTTGAGCAGCTGGGGGCCTACATCCAGGAGAGCGCCACTTTCCTTGAAGGTGAGACAGGCAACCCACTCAGCCAGGCCCACTCCTGTCAGCTTCAATATTTAGGTGGCAGGATTTGGGGATGGGGAAGTACAGCATTGCTCTTGAGGAGCTCATGACCAGATGGGTTGTCACCTTCAGTGGTGCTCTGCTCTTGGAATCATGGAATTGGACTCCGGGGAGATCGGGCCAGGAAAACAAGGGACCTATCATTGAAGAATTCTACAAACTCTGTTCCATTTAGTCACGAGGGGTAGGTGAATCGTATCCTCATCTAAGAGACAAGGAGATTGAGGTTTTGAGAGTTGTTTCATACCTTGTAAGTGACACAGCGGCCTTTACCCGGGTGTCTCTGACTCCAAAGCCCAGGTGTTTTCCTTGGCCCAATCTGGCTGCCAGCAGTCCGGGCACTGTCCGGGTGTTGGTTGTTCCTGACCAGGGTGTTCTCTCACTGATATTTTTAGACAACAGGACTATGAATAAGAAACTTGTGTCACCAGTACCTTTTCCTCTAGTTACTAATTTGAGCCCAAACTCTAATCCCTGCTCTGTCAGCAGAGAAGGACTGGTTCCCAGGGCCCCACTAGTTCTGAGCACCAACTCCAGCCACTGGCTTCTCAGACTCCCTCTCTAGAAGGCACACCTTGGCTCTAGGTCCTGGGATTGTCAGTGAAGACCCAGTAGCTGAATCTTATCTGTCCTTGGTTTCCTCATTTGTGAAAGAGGGGCTCAGGTGAGACCAGGGGGTTCCAAATTCTAGTCTGCAGAACCCTAAAAGTTCAATGGGAATGCCCCTGGGACACACTGCTCTCCACTTTCTGCTTTCCACTGGAGCACCTTGGCTTCTGGTTGGGTTACATGTCAGGCTGCTACTTTAGGCTCCCTTTAAAGAAGGGAAATAGTTCCAGTACTATGGTGTAAATGTTTGTCCCTCCATGTTCACATGTTGGAATCCTGAGGCCCGAAGTGTTGGTGTGAGGATGTAGGGCCTTTGGGAGGGGATTATGTCACGAGGGTGGAGCCCTCATGAATGAGATTAGTGCTCTTATAAAGGAGACCCCACAAAGCTCCCTCGCCCCCTTCCGCCATGTGAGGATACAACAAGAAATCTGCCACCTGGAAGAGGGCCCTCACCTGACCAGGCTGGCACCCTGATCCGAGACTTCCAGCCACCAGCACTGTGAGCAGTACGTTTCTGTTGTGTCTAAGCCACCCAGTCATGGTATTCTGTTCGAGCAGCCCAAATAGACTAAGCATGGACTCTTTATGCCCTGCCCTCAGCGTGGTGCTTGAAGCAGGAGAGGCGTTCCCGAAGTATTTGTTCCATTTAAAAATTTGAATTTCAGGGTTATAAGATTGGTGGTTGCAATTATTCCAGTTTATTATCGTTTGTTTAGCAATAGTTCTGGTGTGCCTGGCCCTGTGCTTGCAGAGATGGGACAGACCAGGCCCCTGTCCCGCCGGAGCCCAGACTAACCCTATGTGATGCTCTGACTCACTCAGATGGTTCTGTGGACGAACACGTGCTTAATAATGAAGGTGTTTGTGTGATGGCGTCAGGAGTGGGTGTTTTGGTTTCTCTTTTTGTGAAAATACGGAGCCTCTCGTATTGGCGGACTAGAAGGGAAAGCACTGGAGCGATCCTGAGATGTATTTGGGATTGTCCTGGCTAGCGAAGGGGATGGCTACTGCCTTGGGACTCTTCTCTAAAGGGCAGGTAACAAGAGCTTGTTGGCCTACTGCCTGTTTCTTTTAAATGTAGCCACAGGCTTAAGAGCCAGCTTCCTCTGGGGCGCATTCCAAAGGCCGCACCCCGGTGCCCACATAAGAGAAGAATGTTGATGGGTCTGAGTAGCGGGTGACCAGTGGATGTGGGGAGGTCTTGTTGGTTTGCTCACTTCCTTTCGTGGCACCAGCTGCGGGGGAAACTCACTGGGCATCTCTGAAATGTGCTCGCCGTGCTCTGGATGCTGTGGGAGTGCTCTCCGTGCTGGGGCCTATCAGCCCAGTGGTTCACAAGTGCCCTAGTCTGTTTGGGAGGCTGTAACAGAAATACCGTAGACTCGGTGGCTTGTAAACAACAAACATTTATTTCTTACAGTTCGGGAGGCTGGGAAGCCCAAGATCAAGGTATCGGCAGATTTGGTGTCTGGCGAGGACCAGCTTCCTAGACTGCTGTCTTTTCTCTGTATCATCACATGTAACCACACGGCAGGAGGGGCTGACTAGCTCTTTGGGTCTCTTTCGTAAGGGCACTAATCCCAGGCATGGGGTCTCCATCTCTATATACAGTTGACTGTCGAATAACATGAGTTTGAACTGCGCGGATCCACTTATATGTGGATTGTTTTCAATAGCAAATACTGTATAGTAGTACAGAATCCATGGGTGAATCTGTGGATGCAGAACCGTGGATACGGAGGGCTCACTAAATTACATGCTGAGTTTTGACTGTGTGGAGAGTCGGCGCCCTAACCCCCGTGTTCAGGGGTCAGCTGTACCATCGTACCGTCATCACATGGGGGCACGTAAACATTTAGTCCATTGCAGCAAGAGTGTGCTGAGGGGCAAACACCCGTCTGCTGTCCAGCCAGCTCATGACCTTCCTCGCGCAAGTGCTATAGGGCTGGGGTCAGGATCTTGCTCGGTTGCTTCCATCTGTCATCGTATGTTACCCACCTGCCTGTCAAGGGCCCTGGGAAGAAGCAGTGCAGTGATCCTGGTATCTGTTTGCTTAGTGAGCATTGTGCACCTGCTGCGCGCTGGGTGCTGGGATCGGACAGCTTGGCCTTCGTGTGGTAGGTGGTGCAGACAGGTGAGCTAGGCGGTTACCCTGTGGTGAGATAAGGGCCAAGATGGGAGGAGTACAGGGTGCTGTGGGAGCATAAACAAGGGGACCAGACTCAGGGGCGGTCAGGGCAGGCTAAGTGGGAAAGAGCCAGGCACCCTGAGGCGGTGCATTCGTTCTTCAGAGTGGGGGAGGGGCGTGGGGAAGCACTGAGCAAAGCCCAGAGCAGTGGCAAGTGTGGGGATGTGGTGAGGCAGCATGCGAGGCAGCGGGTGCCCAAGCCCTGGCTGGAGCAGTGAGCGGGTCCAGAGCAGGCAGGGCCTCGTGAAGGTGCACAGGGACCCGGTCCCAATCCCAGCTCTGCCATCTGCTAACTCTGATGCGTACACGCCGTGGATTAAATGAGACCGTATTTGAAAAGTGATCAGGGGCTTCCCTGGTGGCGCGGTGGTTAAGAACCCACCTGCTAATACAGAGGACACAGGTTCGAGCCCTGATCTAGGGAGACCCTGCATACCGCGGAGCAACTAAGCCCCTGAGCCATAACTACTGAGCCCGCGCTCTAGAGCCCACGAGCCACAACTACTGAAGCCCACACGCCTAGAGTTCATGCTCCGCAACAAGAGAAGCCACCGCAATGAGAAGCCCATGCACCACAACAGAGTAGCCCCCGCTCACTGCAACTAGAGAAAGCCCACATGCAGCAACAAAGACCCGACACAGCCAAAAATAAATACATAAAAATTAAAAAAAAAAAAAGAAAAGTAGTCAGAACAGTGTCTGGCATATAGTGAGAACTTGGTAAGTATTTGTTAAGTCAAAAACATATAACTTCATTAGGTACCTGCCCCCATTCTTAGCGATTTTGTGTTTTAATCCATTTAATCCTTTCAGTAGTCACATGCAGTAGGTACTGTTGTCATCTGTGTTTTAAGGGTGAGGAAACTAAGACCAGGAAGGTTCATTTGCCTGGGGTCACAAAGAGCCAGGAAGAGGTGAGAACCAGCACTTCTTGCATTGGGATTCAGGCAGACTTGCTCCCAAGCTGTGTTCTTTGTTTTCTGGCTGCGCGGCCTGCGGGATCTTAGACCTCAAGGATCGAACCCACACCCCCTGCAGTGGAAGCTTGGAGTCTTAACCACTGGACCGCCAGGGAAGCCCCCCAAGCCGTGTTCTTCACTGCACTGCGGCCCACAGTAGGGAGTAGCAGGGAGCTGTGGTGGTGGACCCTGCCTTCCAGACTTGTGACTGTGGGACTCTGACCGTGGGGTGAGCCATTTTCAATCTCCGCCTCCAGACACCTACAGGAATGCGGAACTGGACCCTGTTACGACAGAAGAACAGGTTCTGGACGTCAGAGGTTACCTGTCCAAAGTGAGGGGCATCAGCGAGGTGCTGGCCCGGCGGCACATGAAAGTGGCTTTTTTTGGCCGGTGAGTCTCAAAGCCCTCATACCTTCTTTCTTCCCAGCAGGGGGCAGGCAGGGAGGCAGACACTTTGTGTGGGATCACAACCTGAGGGCCCCAAGGCAGAGAAGCAGCTGGCATGCTTCAGTGCTCTCCTTCTTATTTATTTTTAACTGTGGGTAAATACACGTAACATAAAATTTACCATCGTAACTATTCTTAAGTGTACGGTTCAGTTTCGTTAAATACATTCACATTGTTGTACAACCATCACCACCATCCATCTCCAGAACTTCTTCCCCTTGGAAAATTGAAACTCTGCCCATTAAGTAACAACTCCCGTTCCCCTCTCCCCACCCCGCTGGCAACCACCATTCTCCTTCCTGTCTCTATGAGTCTGACTACTCGAGGTGCCTCAGGGAACTGGGATCACACAGTATTTGTCTTTTTGTGACTGGCTTCTTTCACTCAGCATAATGTCCTCTAGAATCATCCATGTTGCAGCATTTGTCAGAATACCTTCCTTTTTAAGGCTGAGCAATATTCCATTGTATGTATATACCATATCGTGTTTATCCATTCGTCCATGATGGACACTTGTTGCTTCCACTTTTTGGCTGTTGTGAATAATGCTGCTATGAACGTGGGCGTACACATATCTTTGAGACCCTGCTTTCAATTCTTTTGGGAATATACCCAGAGGTGGAATTGCTGGACCATACGATCATTCTGTTTAAAAATTTTTTTTCTTTTTGGCCGCCCTGCACGGCATGCGGGATCTTAGTTCCCCGATCAGGGATTGAACCTGTGCCAACCTGTGCCCCCTGCAGTGGAAGCTCGGAGTCCTAACCACTGGACTGCCAGGGAAATCCCCTGTTTTTAATTTTTTGAGGAACTACCCACCATATTGTTTTCCATAGCGACTGCACCATTTTAATTCCTACCAGCAGTGCACAGGGGTTCCAGTTTTTCCATATCCTCCCAATACTTGTTTTCTGTTTTTTTGATAGTAGCCGTCCTAAAGGGTGTGAGGTGGTATCTCCTGTAGTTTCGATTCGTATTTTCCTAGTGATTAGTGATGTTGAGCAGCTTTTCATGTGTTAGTTGGCCATTTGTATATCTTCCTTGGAGAAATGTCTATTCAAGTCCTTTGCCCACTTTTAAATTGGGTTGTTTGGGGGTTTTTTTTGTGTCGTTTTGGTGTGGGTTTTTTGTTTTTTGTTTTTAAGTTGTAGGGGTTCTGGATTTAATTATCAGACATATGATTTGGAAATATTTTCTCTCATTCTATAGGTCGCCTTTTCACTCTGTTAACTGTCCTGTGACGCACAGAAATGTTTTATTTTGATATAGTCCAATTTATGTATACTTTTTTGCCTATACTTTTGATGTCATATCTAAGAAATTGCCAAACCCAGTGTCATGAGGCTTTTCCCCTATGTTTTCTTCTAAGTGCTTTATATTTTTAGCCCTCAGATATCCTTCTTGTTACACTTTGTGGTCTGGTAGGCACCTCTGGAATGTTTGCTACAGTACCAAGGACTTCTCCAGCTCTCGGTGGGCACTGACTGGGTGGCCTACACAGTGAACTCAGTTCTGACACGCTGCCTGGAGGTGGCGTCAGACCCCCCAGGTTAAGGGCCCCGTCCCTCAAGACGCCCCCGCTTCAGGTGCCATTCGGAAACCTTGGCGTCTGACCCACTGGCTATAGATCAGAGGTTCCCACGACCTCCTCCTCTTAATTTGCTAGAGCGGCTCACAGAGCTCAGGCAAACATTTACTTACATTTACTGGTTAGTATATAAATGTGGGATACTGTAAGGGATACAGGTGAAGAGGTACACAGGGTGAGGTCTGGGAGGGTCCTGAGCACAGGAGTTTCTGTCCCTGTGGAACTGAGGTGCACTGCCTTCCACCCTGAAGCTTATCAGTTCAAATTGTTCAAGAGCTTCTGTGGAGCTTAATCCACAGCGCCCTCCTTCCTTTTCCTGGAGGTCAGTGGGTGGGGCTGAAAGTCCCAATCCTCTTATCACTTGGTCTTTCTGGTGACCAGCCCATCCTGAGGCTGCCTGGGGGCCCCACCTGAGTCACCTTACTAGCATAAACAGGTGTGCCCAACAGGGGCTCCTTATGAGTAACTGCAGACACTCCTGCCACTCAGGAAATTCCAAGGGTTTTAGGAGCTCTGTGCCAGGAACTGGGAACAAAGACCGAACATATTTCGTGTTATACCACAGCACCTTTAAAAAAAGTAAAGCCCAGTACAGGAAAAAAAAAAAAAGACACCCAGACGGTTGGGTGCTGTGCGCACAGTGGTAGCCTGAGGAATTGGCACTCTGCCACCCCTGCCCCTAATCACCTCAGGGATGGCCCTCAGACCTCTGGGCTGTCATTTTGCGTCCTCCCCTCAGAGCTGTGGCCCTGGCTTTGGTGAGCTGAAGAGATGAGTCTGCAGAGTAGTGCTGTTTTCAAGACCCAGAATGTCGGAAAGGGGTGTGATGGGCAAGAATGCTACAGTAATCTGCCCTGTAGCAGGCCCTTATCAGCTGGGACTGACAGGTGGGGCTTCATGTTTGGGAGGAGCATGTTGGGAGAAGAGCAGCAAAATTGGCCTTTTGTAGAAAACCAGGGACTTTGGGGTCATTCAGCTGAGGTCACTTAGACTGAGGAAGACACCCTGGGGGTGAGTCAGTGGTTCCAAGTAGAAGAGGAGGAGTGGGTTGTCCCTCGGAGTCAGACAGGTCATCTCCAGAGTGATGCTGAGAGCCTCAAGCTCGCTGGTGGGCTCCCTTGAGGGCAGTGAGTGTCTGCGTGCCAGTGCCACACCAAGGGAGCCCCTCGTAGGCTGGTTTGCCGTGATGAACCGGGAGCACATCACAGACACGGTCACGGTGTTTGTCCAGCATTTTCATAAACACAGAGAGCCCTCTCTGCCTGTCTGGGCACACGCCTCACTGTGGAGGACAAGACTTTGGACTTCCAGGCTGTAACTTCTTAGTGACAGCCTGAGACGCAGATAGTGGTAGCTTCACTGACAGCCGGGATTTCCTCGTAGGACGAGCAACGGGAAGAGCACTGTGATCAATGCCATGCTCTGGGACAAAGTGTTGCCCTCCGGGATCGGCCACACCACCAACTGCTTCCTGCGGGTGGAGGGCACAGATGGCCACGAGGCCTTCCTCCTCACGGAGGGCTCAGAGGAGAAGAGGAGTGTCAAGGTGAGGGGACAGCGCCGGCCCGGCTCTCAGCCCTGGGCGTGCTGGTGGGTTAAATCTGGGCTTAGACCAGCCAGCGCATCCACTGTGCCAGGACCACTGGAAGCTCTAAGGAGAAGGCAGTGCCCTCCACTGCGGTAGTCTGGGAGGCCCTGTCCTAGCCTGGCTGCTTGGGAGTTGCGAGAGCTTCAGGGAGGGTCTGAAAGCTGGAGCGCCTGAAGTCGGGATTCACAGTCCTTGTGAATTGCTGGGCAGGCCTTTTCTCTTTGTGATGAAGAGCATAAGTGCCTTGTTCTTTGGTGTGTTGCCAGAGAGCGATCCCTGCATTTGCTCTGTGATTCTGACACGTCAGCTTGGGGCTTACGTGTTTTCATTTTTCTGAGAGCCAGCTGCATTCTTGGTTGGGGCCAGATGCTCATTTTGGTTCATAAAGAACTAATTAATGCAGGAAACCCTCAGCTTTAGGACAACATCCAAGAAAGAAACTCAAAAGAGGAGTGAAGAATAGTTGGTTCTTATTGACAGCTCCCAGCTCTTGACTTTTTATGTGTGAAATGAAAGAAAAAGGGGTAGCAGATCAGGCAGCAGTCTCAGGCCATCGTGCTGTGGCCACATGGCACTGGAAATCTCCATGCTGGAGGCTCTTCCTCAGCCCTGATCTTTCTTTCCCTTATCCCCCATCAGACTGTGAACCAGCTGGCCCACGCCCTTCACCAGGACGAGCAGCTGCATGCCGGCAGCCTGGTGAGTGTGATGTGGCCCAACTCCAAGTGTCCGCTTCTCAAAGATGACCTTGTGCTAATGGACAGGTAAGAGGGAAGGTGCCTCCCCAGGAGGTCCAAACTGGGAGGGCACCAGGTTTCCATTTCTGGATCATCCAGGCCAGGATCCCCTAGGTCCTGTTGTTGCTCTGCTTAAGTATTGCTTTTCAAACTGGCTCAACCAAATCTTCCTGCCTCTTGGATTTCCTCCAGGGTCTGGTTACTGTATCCCTGGGCAGGTGTCAGGGCCCTGAAGATGTCCCAGTGATGGCCTGTAAAGAGGGATAGGGAGGATGCTCAAAAGTTGGGAAGGTTCTCAGCCTCAGCCCAACATTAGTGTGTTTATTGGGGGCGGGGGGGGGGTGGAGCTTGCGGTGGTGAGGTCCATGTTGTATTTTATTTTTCTCAAAGGAACACTTTGCTCCTGCTTTGTGGACAGGCTGTAACTATACCAAGAAGTGGGGTACTAGGGTGCTTGCCAGACTCACATAAATACAGAGCTTCACCTTAATTGTATACCCCCAAAGTAAAATTCAGATCATTACATTTTTATAAAAGTGATAGACGCGTATGGCAAAAACCACATTTTCAGAGTCTGGAAGGATATGAGATGAAAAGTAAAAATCCCTCCAATAAGGGCCAGGCCCAATTTCTCTCCCTTCTGTAGCTTTCTCCTCCTTTGCCTGGCTGCCTCAGGTCTGTTCAGAGCAGGAAGAATGGGGCCCATGGTCTGTGTGTCCCGTGACAGTTTATCCTTCTCGCCTCTAGCCCTGGCATCGATGTCACCACAGAGCTGGACAGCTGGATTGACAAATTTTGCCTGGACGCCGATGTGTTCGTGCTGGTGGCCAACTCAGAGTCCACCCTGATGCAGACGGTAACCCCTCCTCCGCCTTTTCCCACACTCCAAGGACCCAGCTGAGTGGGCAGGCTGGCAGGGCCTCGGCTGGCACAGCTCCTCCCCCACTGAGGTCTTCCCCCCCATCCAGGAAAAGCAGTTCTTCCACAAGGTGAGCGAGCGCTTGTCCCGCCCTAACATCTTCATCCTGAACAACCGCTGGGACGCGTCCGCCTCGGAGCCTGAGTACATGGAGGAGGTGGGTGCCTCTTTACCCAGCAGTTTGGGGAATGCTACCCCATGTGTCTACCCAGACCCTCTTTATGCTCTCCCAGGCCACATCCCTGAATGAATTTCAGCACCAAAGAAGTCCCGGGTGTTCCTTGGGGTCACTGATGGCTTTAAAAATACCCCTTCGTGGGAGTTCCCTGGCGGTCCAGTGGTTAGGACTTAGTGCTTTCACTGCTGAGGCCCCAGGTTCAATCCCTGGTCAGGAAACTAAGATCCCACAAGCCGTGCAGTGTGGCAAAAACAAAACCAAACAAAAACAAACTGAAAAAACAAAAACAACTCTTTGGGACTTTCCTGGAGGTCCAGTGGTTAAGAATCCGTGCTTCCAGGGGCTTCCCCAGTGGCGCAGTGGTTGAGAGTCCGCCTGCTGATGCAGGGGACACGGGTTCGTGCCCGAGTCCGGGAAGATCCCACATGCCGCAGAGCGGCTGGGCCCATGAGCCATGGCCGCTGAGCCTGTACGTCCGGAGCCTGTGCTCCGCAACGGGAGAGGCCACAAAAGTGAGAGGCCCGTGTACCGCAAAAAAAAAAAAAGAAAAAAAAGAATCCGTGCTTCCACTGCAGGGAGCACGGGTTCAATCCCTGGTCCGGGAACTAAGATCCTGCCTGCCGCGTGGTGCGGCAAAAAAACCCAGCAGCAACAAAACGCAAACCCTTCACTTCTCCCATTCGCTTTCCCGGACCCCTCTACTCTTCAATAGGTTTTCTTCCAGGTCTGAGAAGCATCCCTACCACGTTAGCTGCTGCACCCTTGCTTGCTCTCTTTATTTAGTTCATAAAGAATTAATCATTATAAAACAGGCTTAGCTTTAGAAAGACATCCAGGAAAGAAATTTAAAAAAGGAGTGAAGAATAATTGGTTCTTACCAACAGCTCAGAATGCTTTACTTTTTATGCGTGAAATGAAAGAAAAAGGAGTAACAGACAGGTGATACGGGGTGATGATAAAGCACGTAGTCAGCAGGCTGACGCTGGGCAGTGTGACTGGTAAATTCCCTAACCCCTCCAGTAAATCCTCACCTGTGAGTTGGATATAATAGAGTTGTTGAGAGGTTAAAATCTGTTAACTTTGAGAAAAGACCTGGCACGTGGCAGGTGTCCACAAGAGGCTGTCATCACTTTTAAGTTCTAGCAGTAGAACCCTAGGGCTTCAGAGCTAGGAGGGATTTTGGGGTGCGGCCACTCATGTAATAAACGAGGCCCAGGGTAGACTCAGCTTGTCAGTACAGAGTCCAGTTGTAGGTTTCTTGACCAATTCCCCCCCATCCAGGTTCCTTACCTTCTGGGGCGCCAAAGTGAGACACTCTGTAGGCTCTAACAAGGCAATTTGGGGCACATGTAAGCATTTCAGCTTGTTGATGCACCAGCTGTCTTTGGCAGGCTGTACCCGAGGGAACCCCTGTGACGTGGGTTCTGGGAAGCCTGGTGGCTGGAGAACAGATGGTGGGAGATGGTCGCTGCATGTGTGTTTGTACCTTTTGAATCCTGAGCTGTGTTAACAGATCATCTGTGTTTTAGAAAAGAAGCAGTTGGGGGCCGCGGGCTCCATCAGGAGGGGCCCACCCGCACCCTGCCTGCTCACGTAACGCCCGTCTGCTTGGGCTCCAGGTACGGCGGCAGCACATGGAGCGCTGTACCAGCTTCCTGGTGGACGAGCTGGGCGTGGTGGATCGAGGCCAGGCTGGAGACCGCATCTTCTTTGTGTCTGCCAAGGAGGTGCTCAACGCCAGGATCCAGAAGGCCCAGGGCATGCCCGAAGGAGGTGACGATGGAACCAGCTTCTTGCTTTTCCCGAACATTTGAGTCTTTAGGTCTCATACTAAGTCAGCCAGTAGAAACAGTTCTGAGAACGAGGTGGTGAGAAGAGCCCTGAGTGAGAAGCTCTGGGCTGCGAGTTATTTCTTGACTAATGTGGTGCAATTCTCCTAGGGGGCGCTCTTGCAGAAGGCTTTCAAGTGAGGATGTTTGAGTTTCAGAATTTTGAGAGGAGATTTGAGGTGAGCACAAGCCTTTGATCCTGGTGTCTGGCGATTCTGTGCCTCCCCGGCTCTTTCCAGCCTGTCCCTGGCAGTGGATGCTAGAGCCCGGCCCTTGGCTGGTGGCCTCTGCCCCCCTCTGTGCCTCTTGTGTGTTCCAGGAGTGCATCTCCCAGTCGGCTGTGAAGACCAAGTTTGAGCAGCACACGGTCCGGGCCAAGCAGATCGCGGAGGCTGTTCGCCTCATCATGGACTCGCTGCACATTGCGGCTCAGGAGCAGCGGTAAGAGCCCCGGAGGTGACAGGAGGGAGCGTGGCAGTGACCGCCTCACCGTGGCCTGGACCCGGCCCAGGGCCAGAGCCTGGCTGCCAGATCGGAGTCTCAGGGTTCCCTCCAGGCCCCGTTCGAGCCACGAGGAGCAGCCTGGTGAGGAGGCCGTGGGGCGTCTGTCCGTCCCACCTGGCCTGTGCAGCGAGGCTCCCCACAAGCCCGCGTTGGCGGCCTTGGGCCAGTGCTGCGCCGAGCACAGCAGCCGTTCTCAGAGCCTGAAGCAGGACATACTTCTTAAAAATACCCTTTTTTGGAGAAATTAAAATATAGGAAAGTACAGAGAATAGCATACTGTGCTTCCATTGCACAGAATTGACAAGATTTGCTATATTTTTAATTTAAAATAAAAGACAGCAGAAACTAACACAACATTGTATAGCAATTATACTCCAATAAAGATGTTAAAAAAAGAAAACACAACAACAACACAAAAAAATGTTGAATACCCTTTGATTCTTCAGCCCCTGTCCCAGTGTCCCTCTGCCCACGCCTCAGAGGCAACTGCAGTCGTGAACTTGGTGTGTAGTCCTGTCATTCATTGAGCAGTACTTTTTATGTAAGTTCTGAAGAATACATAGTGTTGCTCTGCAAGTGCTTTACATGTGCGGGCACGGGATCGTGCTGTACCTGGCTTCTCTGTCCACTCAGCGTCGTTTTTACCCTCTGTCCTTGTTGATACCTGTAGATGGAGTTTAGGACTGTTAGCTGCTGTAGAGTAGTCCATCGTGAATGTGCCTCGTTTTCCCGTAGATTGAGTTTTAGATTTCATTATTTTGCTCTTGCAAACCCTGCTGCAGTGGATGCCAGTCTGTGTGTCCACTTGTGCACATCTGCAAGAGTCTAGCATTAATTCCTGGAGGTGGAAGGTTTCCTCTTAGGGTATATGCATTTCAGTTTTACCCAGTTTTACTTGTGGCTTTCTGAAACATCTGAACCCGTCCAAGGTTCCACCAGCAGTGTATGCTGGGACTCCCATTTCCCTGACCCCATCAGTAATTCAGACTTGGTGAATTTGGCCAGGCTTCTGGGTAGCGTAGTTCCTCTTTTTTCTTTTTCTTGATTATCCTAGTGATTTTTTTCTATATTAATTGGCAGAACTTGTTCTAAAGCCCCTGAAAGCACCCTCCCCTGTCGGTCACCACCACATCTTCCAAATTTGGAAAACTTGAGTGAGTTGTCGGCGCCATCTCTCCCTCATACCTGGGAAGGGGAAGAGCAGGCGTCCGGGGATGTGCGTGGAACTGCCAGGATCACTGCTGGGGCCCACACAGGCTTCCCCGCGTCACCTCTTGCTTCTCTGCTTAGTCGTGTGGGGACCTGCGTCGCGTAACCAGAGCTCTTTCTTTCAGGGTTTACTGCCTGGAAATGCGTGAAGAGCGGCAGGAGCGGCTGCGATTTATTGACAAGCAGCTGGAGCTCTTGGCGCAAGACTACAAACTGCGAATTAAGCAGATTACGGAGGAAGTTGAGAGGCAGGTGAGAGGTGGGAGAGGAAGCACACTGGGGAGATGTGGACTACGAGTAGAGGCTGGGGAGTAGAAAAGTGAAAACACAGACGTCCTATTCCTTGGGGGCTCCTCAGCCTTCCAGGCGGAAGTCGTGGCCCTGATTCAAGAACGTGGCGCCTCCCTGGGTTTGCTCTTCCATCGTGTGACCCTGGGCAAGTCCCCCCTCCTCTGGGCCTTCTCCTCCATATCTTACAGGAGTGTTTGGTCAGCCAGTCTCTCATATCCCCTCTACCTCAAAAACTTTTAATTCCGTAGATCAGCTGAGGACACTGCATGGGTGAGGGGAAAGATATCCAGTGTGCTAGAGTCTGTTAGACTCTCTCCTGGTGCTGCGGAATTGAACCACGTTCCTCCTTGACGCTTACCAGCACGCTGCTTCTGCTGTAGGTGTCCACCGCGATGGCTGAGGAGATCCGACGCCTCTCTGTGCTGGTGGACGAGTACCAGATGGACTTCCACCCTTCCCCAGTGGTCCTCAAGGTTTATAAGAATGTGAGTCATTAAGTGGTAGGTGCTCTGGGCAGGGGCTCCCCTTATTCCCTGTTGGTTACTGGAAGGGATCACCAAGCAGACGACGATTCAGCCCTGCTGCTCTGAGTCAGGGCCCCTCAGCCGGGGACACGAGCCCCGGGCTCCCATGCGGCCTGCCTGCCGCTGTTGCCTAGTGGGCCTGGGCTGACCAGCCTCGGATTTCCCTGTCCCTGGGCTCCCCAAAGGGAACCTCTGGCAGAGGGCGCCGCTTCCCTTCACCTCTCTTCTGGCTGCAGGAGCTGCACCGCCATATAGAGGAAGGACTGGGCCGAAATATGTCGGACCGCTGCTCCACGGCCATCACCAGCTCCCTGCAGACCATGCAGCAGGAGATGATAGGTCAGTGCTGCGGGGGCCTTGGGACCTGGTCCCTGGGCTGCCCAGAAATCAGTTTCAGGCCAGTCTACAGAAGTAACGGCCTTTCCTTGTCTGTCACCTTTTATGATGAGTCAGCTCCATACCTTGGGGTTCTGGGCATGTGTCGTGAGTTCATTCCACACATAGACGTGGGGGGTCGGTTGGGGGGGGTGGGGCGCGTCCTTTTTTTATTTTTTAAATAAATTTATTTATTTTTGGCTGCGTTGGGTCTTTGTTGCTGCACGCGGGCTTTCTCTAGTTGTGGCGAGCGGGGGCCACTCCTCGCTGTGGTACGTGTGCTCCTCATTGCAGTGGCTTCTCCCGCTGTGGAGCACGGGCTCTAGGCATGTGGGCTTCAGTAGTTGTGGCGTGTGGGCTCAGTAGTTGTGGCTCGCGGGCTCTAGAGTGCAGGCTCAGCAGTTGTGGCGCATGGGCTTAGCTGCTCCATGGCACGTGGGATCTTCCCAGAGCAGGGCTCGAACCAGTGTCCCCTGCATTGGCAGGCGGATTCTTAACCACTGTGCCACCAGGGAGGTCCCCGTGGGGGTGTGTTGTGTTACCACCTGGAACTAGCAGAGGCTGAGAGCTCGGCCTGCTCCTTAAATCCGCACGTTAGCTGGTGTGGAGCCTGCATCCCCTCGCCCACTGGCCCGCTCTTCCGGGCCTGGTTTCTGGGCCTCACCGTCAGCACCCTGGGCCGCAGCGAGTGTTCTGAGGCTCCGCCCTGGCGTGGCACGGGGCTGAGCTGCTGTGCTTTCTCCACATTTCTGTTCCTGACAGACGGCTTGAAACCCCTCCTTCCTGTGTCTATGCGGAGTCAGATAGACTTGCTGGTCCCTCGGCAGTGCTTCTCCCTCAGCTACGACCTGAACTGTGACAAGCTGTGTGCCGACTTTCAGGAGGACATCGAGTTTCATTTTTCTCTCGGGTGGACCATGCTGGTGAACAGGTTCCTGGGCCCCAAGAACAGCCGCCGGGCCTTGATGGGCTACAACGACCAGGCAAGCGAAGTCCCGCACCCTCGGGCATCAAGGGAGGTCATTCAGCACCCCAGGCACACAAACTGTTCTGAAAGGGGTGCCCTGAGGTCACAGCCGTGGCATGTGGGCCACCACCACGGTCAGGTTTTTGCCACAAATCAACCTAGCTTCATCCTAAGCACTAATATTTGTGAAATTACAAATGCAAGCTGCATTTTTTTTCTATTACACGTTAAAGTGAGCATGTAACTATTAAATATAGATGACCTATCTGTCCACATACCACCATTTTCATGTTTGGATGTTGAACCCCCCATCTCTGTACCATTGGCGTTACTGCCTGGACTGCTCTCGGGCC
Organism: Phocoena phocoena; assembly: GCF_963924675.1. NCBI lineage: Eukaryota > Metazoa > Chordata > Mammalia > Artiodactyla > Phocoenidae > Phocoena > Phocoena phocoena. The sequence goes on from NC_089219.1 coordinate 9,254,487, forward strand.
ACGTCCCGCACCTGGGGACCTGTGCTGAAGCGTTCCAGGGCGGCCACTGCTCCCGTTCTGTGGTACCCCACGGTGCTCACCTTTGGGCCGGCAGGTCTGTTAGGAGCTTAAATTCTCTACTACATGTGAAGCTCATTTTCCCTTTTGGGAAATTGAAGAGCCACTCCCCGTGCCCCTGTTCTCGACCCTAGAATGAGAGACTGGCCGGTATCTTCTTAGCCCCTCCTCGTTTCTCTCTGCAGGTGCAGCGGCCCATGCCCCTGACCCCAGCCAACCCCAGCATGCCCCCACTGCCCCAGGGCTCCCTCACCCAGGAGGAGCTCATGGTTTCCATGGTCACTGGCCTGGCCTCCCTGACCTCTAGGACCTCCATGGGCATTCTCGTCGTTGGAGGAGTGGTCAGTGACAAGCCCTGCTCGGGAAGGGGGGTGGCAGGTGTGTGGGGACCGAGAGGCACAGTCTGGTGGGTGTCCCCGCATCGGCCCTGCACTTCACATCCGTGATGACTTTTTACTGTGATCTCAGGAGCCGTGTAGCCTTAGCCCTTTAACATACATTTATTGACTTATTTAAGTCTCACTCAACTAACATGACATTTAGGTTCCCGTTTTACAGAAGAACATCTGCAGTTGGCTTGCCAAGTACACACAGCTAGGATTTGAACTCTGGCCCCATCTGACTCCAGGACCATATTCTTTCCCCTGTAGGGCCAGTAGGGTAGGGAAGTGACCTGAGAAATTGACAGACCTGGGTTCTAGAGAGGTGGGTATGACCAGGAGTTTCTCACTGGTAGGTGAGTAAACCGAGAGCAAAACTTGCAAGGGCTTGAGACAGAAAGAGGCCAGGCTGGGCCTTGAACCCTTGTCTCTCCAGCTGCAGTTTTATTGCCCTTTCTTTCTGCCCCAAGGCCTGAGATCACAGGCTGCCTTCTTGATTACTGGGGTACTCCCATGTCTTGACCCAAGACACTGCAGCTAGAGTTATTTATGCCTTGAATTTTCTTGATGATGTGGGAAAGTGCTCTTTGTCATGGTCATTTGAGTTGTGGAGTGGTGGCAGAACGTAACTGTAACAAAACTGCCAGGAATTCCATTCTCAGCTTGTAAGACTAGGGCGGGCTGGAGCTGAGGCCCCCTCCCTCCTGGCCTGTAGACGGTACATGCTCTGGTTTTTTTTTCACAGATGGTGACCTGGCAGAGGGTCATGATCTGAGAAGCTGACACTTGACGGTTATGTAACCCTTTTTACAGTCAGTGTCTCATTTTACCCAAACAACCCTGAGAATTGGGTGGGGGCCGTTATTCCTATTTTGGGAGGAAACAGGTGTAAACAAACTTGCCTGAGGTCACGCAGCCAAGGAAGAGCTTCACATTAGAGCCTTGATGTCTGGCTCCAAGTCCAGTGCTCTTTGACTGTAACTACACTGCCTCCAACCAAAGTGTTACAAACCAGACCAAAAGAAGCCATCTACTGAGGACCGATGTGCAGAATTCTGCTTGTCAGTGTCACCAGAATGGAAGGTCCCTTCAGAGTACTCCAACGTTTATCTTTAAGATTTTTCTGTGCCTGGATCTGTGCTTCTGGTGCTCACAGCCACAGAGGTGGACTTTGCACAAGTCATGTTGTGTGGCCCACACTAAGTTTCCCTCGTCTCCAAACTAGACAAGGTCCCTGCCCTTCTGGCCTCAGTGAGACCAAGGAAGACATTGAAAGGAGTGTTCTGAGTAGAAGCACAGAGGCTCTTTGAGGCTCTTGGGAAAGTCCTGGCTGAGAGGATGGGCGGTGGGATGGCAGAGGGACTGTGCCAGCTGACCACTGTGCCTCTGCAGGTGTGGAAGGCTGTGGGCTGGCGACTCATCGCCCTCTCCCTTGGCCTCTATGGACTCTTGTACGTCTACGAGCGTCTGACCTGGACCGCCAAGGCCAAGGAGAGGGCCTTCAAGCGCCAGTTTGTAGAGTACGCCAGCGAGAAGCTGCAGCTCATCATCAGCTATACCGGCTCCAATTGCAGCCACCAAGTCCAGCAGTGAGTGGACCCGTCAGCCCCGAGGGGCCAGTGCCGGCTCCCGTGGTTCAGGACTGCCCTCTAGGTTTCCTCCTAACCTGGCCTGGAAACCACTGGGCCCTGAGCGCTGTCTGACTCTGGCCTTCAGCTGTGCAGCGCCAGCGTGGAGGCTGGGGATGGGGGAGGGGTCTCCAGGGACACCTTACGTCCTGGGTTGGGACCAAGTAGGCCTCTGGTCTCCCAAGGAAGGAAGACATGGGAAGACGAGGGGTGTTACCTGTAGCCATCTTTTAAAGGTTACCTCGAAGGGCTTGGGTTGTGGGCGTAGCTTTGATGTTCTGAGCCACAGCCCATTCTTCATGGCGTATCTTAGGGCAGGTGGGAATGGATGGCTTGATCTGGGTGGTGGTCAGGAAGGTGCTGGCTGCCTGCCTTTTATTGTTATGTGGCAGGCCCTCTGCTAGGCATTTTGCACCTAACTCTTCCTTTTCTTCCCGAGCCCTTTGAGGTAGACGTTTTTACTGGCACCTTGTTTTTCAAAATGAGGAAATTGAGATGTGAAGAGGAGTCATGTGTGTCCTGCACTCGGCTGATTAGCAGTGGGGCCGGGGTCTGCATCCTGGTCTGTTGTGCCCAAGCCGGGCACCTTGCTCTGTGCTCCGGGTTCTTGCTCTGTGCTGACGCTAGTGCGTGTGGTGGCTGTGATGTCCGCGGCCTCAGCAGCGGGCGGGGACGATTCTGACAGACCAGGACAGGCGCAGGGGACAGATGGGCTGGCTGCTTCACCACCGACGTGGCCTGCTTGATCCTGACTCTCCCCCCTCAGGGAACTGTCTGGGACCTTTGCTCATCTGTGCCAGCAAGTTGATGTCACCCGGGAGAACCTGGAGCAGGAAATTGCCGCCATGAACAAGAAAATTGAGGTTCTTGATTCACTGCAGAGCAAAGCCAAGCTGCTCAGGTGAGGTTGGCCATGTGGCAGCAGAGGAGGTCTGGTCCCTGGGGTTACGGCTCACAGGCACGTCCTTAACCGCGGTGTCTCAGGCACTTGACACGTGCTGTCCCATCTTCAGCGTCCCTTTAGGGACGTATCATCACCTTCACTTTATAAAATGGAAGATCGAGGCCTAGAGAGGTTAAGTAACTTATCTGGGATCCCACAGTAAGCGGTCAAGCCAGGAGGAGAAGAATCCAGGCATGCTAGGCTCCAGCACTCTCTGACACTCCACACGTTGATTGTCCTTTACCGTCGGCGGGAACAGTGGGCTACACCCGGCCCCCGCTTTCTGCCATTTCACGGTGTGGCACAGCAGCTTCCGTGTCCACAGGGGAGCCGGCCAGGTAGCTGGTGACCGGCAGAACCCGGAGCAGGGCCCACGTCTGCGTAGGGTCTCTGTTGAAAGTCAGAGCTTCCAGCAGCAGGTTGCTGGGGAGAGGATGGGTCTCAGGAGTCAGGAGTCCTGGCTTCTGGTCCTGGCACCCCCATTTGGGCAAATCGCTGAGCTTTCCTATGTCTCGTTGCTTTCATCTGTGCAGTGGAGTCAGGTTTCATGACACAGTCACAGAGCTGAGTGTGCGAGCGCTCTGCAGAAGCCCTCGGCCCACTCAGGCCGGGGTAACGTCAGCACACGGGGACTCTGTTCTTCCTGCCCCCGCCCTGACGTCAGCACAGAGGGGAGCTGCATCAGAGGGCATTGGTGGGCCTTGCCCTCCACGCCCACTGCCCTGGGACAGCTGTGTTCTAGAGACACGCTGCTCATCCCCGGGGAAGTCTCACGTGGCGTGTGGCTTCGGGGTGGCGGTGTCTCTGCTGCTCGTCACCTGCAGCGACAGGGTGAACCTGAAAAGGGCTGCGTGTGAGCAGCCCAGCCTCCTGCTGACAGGCAGGAAGACTGTTCTCAACAGTCCAGGGATTTACACGTGGTCCCGGCATGAAGCAAACACAGGGCTTGAGGGTCAGAAAAACCTGCTTTTATTTCCACCACTGGTTGGTCGCGTGACCGTAGGAAGTTATCGAACCTCTCTGGGCCTCATTTTCCTCGTCGGTGAAGTGGAGGTTATTGGAGGGAGAATGCGTGAATGAGTCTGTCTGTACAAGTCAGGTGTCCGGTAGAGCAGCACTTGGCCTTAGCACGTAGTGCTCTCGTTATCAGCTGTTACTGCTACAAGGTAACCGTTTCTCTGCAGGAATAAAGCTGGTTGGTTGGACAGCGAACTCAACATGTTCACGCACCAGTACCTGCAGCCCAGCAGATAGTGGGCAGCCCGGAGCCGGAGCCTGCGTAGGGAGGGGCAGCGCTGCCAGCCGAGAGGGGCCTCCCACCAGGGCCACGTGCAGCTCCTGTCCGTTGCCGCCACCGTGAGAATGAAAGCACCCACTGTCTCCCACCGTTTTGAGCCCTGAGATGCTAGTTATCTTCCCCCTCCTTTGCCTGCTGTTGCAGGAAGATATTCCGGCTCATACCCCTAAAGGAGACTTGTTTTTTTCAATGATGACTCTGGACAGCGTGATACTGAGGAGTTAAGTCGAGTCTTTCTCGGTTTTGTCAGGCTCTGTTGATTGAGAATCGTCTGATTGCTTGATGAGGTCTTGGGATCAGCCAGCATTGCAGAAGACCTGGTTGGGCCTTTAAGGATATCAGGCAGACACCCCCTCCTCCAGCCAACGCTAACACTGACCCACGCGCACCTGCCTACCACGCACCCCAGCGCACCCACAGAGAAAGGCCACCTTAGGGGGTGGTTGCATTTTCTTCCCGGATTGCGCTGGGAACAGTTCCAGGAAGGCCAAGGCCGTCCCAGGATGGTTGTGGCTTGCGTGTCAGTTTGGTCCTTCGGCTTTCGTACCTCATCCCATCTGCAGAGCCTTCCAGACCAGCCCTTCAGTCTTGGTGGCGGGGCTGAGAGTGCAGAGGTAGCTGGAACGCTGAGTGGCGTGTGTGGAGGGCGTGTTCCAGTGCCCCTGCTGTCACAGGCGGCCGGGGCCGTGATGGGGGGAGACTTGCCTCCTTCTCCTCATTCTGTCCCTTGTTCTGGTTTCGGTCCTTAGCCTATCAGTCTGGTTTCTTATTTATGAAAGATAGGTTGGTGCGGATAGTTAAAGGATGTAGTAGAAGGAAAGATGGCGGAAGGAGGGAAACTTGGCGGCAGGCTGAGAGGAGTGGGCCCCTCCCAGGACAGCTAGAGAATCTGGAGTTGATGCCGAACAGGACCTTGCATTTGACCTCGCTCTGTGAGGGGTTCGTGGGGTCTGAGAGCCCACTCTACTAGCTTGATGGTCTATAAGAGACATGTTCCCACCCCTCACCCCACCTCGGCCCAAGCTGCCCTTGGCCACCAGACCTATGGATGAAGTCTCCTGTGCCAGCGATGTTGCACGTGGCCAAGAGACAGTGCGGGGAGCCCAGCACCCAGCCTCCCCCCTTCCCTGATTCCAGAGCCTCCAGGTGACACATGGGGCCTCGTGTTGATTTTGAGAAGTGTTTCCTGTTGTTGAGTTTGGGGATTGTTACCGGTCACAGTCGGGGCAGGTTCCTGTCTCCAAGGTGTTAACTGTCTGGGGCAAACAGCCTTCGGGTGACAGCCTTTGCAGGGCAGGTCAGAGAACTTCCTAGAAGCCAGCAGCACGTCTCTCCCAGAAAGAGGCTCAGGCAGAGAGGTGGGGCTTGTCCTGCTCTCTTGAATCCACCCGCCCTCCGACTTTGGGGAAATGACTTGGTGGCCTCTGCTCACTGGCGGGTGGCATGCAGGTGGCGAGCTCTCCAGGTGCCCGCTTGTCCTTCAAACCCTCAGTCTACCCTGGTGCGTGGAACAAAGCGATGGACTTGGCCGAGGCCGCCGTGCGGCGGGAGGACGCTCTGAGCTTTTTGCCAGCCTGGATGGTGGTTACCTCCCAGTGTGTCTGGAGAAATCAGTGTCACACAATTCCAATGAATCTTGTGCTTTTGGGTGGGGGGGTGGTTATTTAGAATAACTAAACATGAATTTTTTTTGAATGTAGCCTCTGGGCAGTGAATGAGATTTTGAGCTTCTTATACAATAAGTAAAATTGAAATTACACCACTGAGGGCGCGACTCTGAAAGAACTGTGGCAAAAAGCACTTTAATTTAATGCTGCTGACTTCGTTCTCTGTTTTTATGTTCATCTGCTGGAGTTCAGGATGTGCTTGACATGGTGGGTTTTTTCTCTGATGTAATTTAAGGTGATATATTTGCCTGAATTATTCCTGTATCATTGCTGATAATATTGAACACTAGAATAAAACCTAGTTGGAAACCGTTTGTGTTTTGTGCGTCTCCTCAGCTTACTGTTCTATGCAAACTCTCTTTGACGTGACGGAGTCTGCAGGCTGCATTTTGAAATGACCTTAACTTCGTTTAGGGGAAGTCCCCACTGTAATCTGCCCGTGGGCTCGTCCTGACTCTTGGAAGGAATCTGATACTCAGAGGAGCAACAGGCGTAACTGATCTTTGAGAACCAGGAAATCTAGAGTGATTTCTTTACAGATTTCACCATAACTCTAAACCATTCATTTTTCACTTAAAAAGTAATGACTCAGACTGGTTCACCCTAGTTTGTCTTCTGAGAAATTGGTTGTGACCTTTTCTTTCTTCCTTTTTTTTTTTTAAAGGGCCCTCAGCAGTGGCTCGGGCGCGACTAGTCAGTTTCGCTGACCCTGCGCACCTGTCCCCTGGGCTCTGCACTGCCCACTGCCTGCGCTGCTCATCCATTTCAGAGGCCTCCACACCTCAGCGGATGGCATCCTCGTCCCTCCAGATCCCCAGGTCACAAACTTGGGGCGTGATCTGGACTCCCCTGTCACACGTGCTGCGTCCAACCTGTCAGTTTCTGTCTTAAAAACACACCTCACCCCTGACCGTTTCATCCACTCCATTCACAGTCACGGCTCTGACCCATGTTACTGCCTCTCACTCAGCCCCTCCTCCCACCCTGGCCCTCTCACACTTGTTTCAAAGCAGCAGCCAGAGTGACCTGGACGTAGGCTGGAAGTAGAACTCAGCTCGTATTACTTCTCTGCTCAAAATACAGCTCTGGCTCCCTGTCCCACCCAGAGTCGAGGCCCAAGTCTTTGTGGTGGCCTTTCAGGATCCACTGCCCCTGATTGCCCCTCCCTCTTCGGCTCCCTCTGTTTCGGCCACACTGGTCCTTGCTCTCCCTTGAAACTGCTGCCCACACTCTACCGTACGGCCTTTGCCTGGCTGACCCTCTGCCCATGGTCCAGAATGCACCACAGCTGACTAACTCCTTTACCTCCAGGTCTGCTGAGATGTCACCTCACTGAGGTCCATGCACACCCTTCCCTATTAAGATCCCTCTCTCCCCTCTTCCCTGGCACTTTGGAGTACCCTTCTGAGTACCCTCCTACCTAGTCATCATCTGAGCAATATTGTCTGTGTCTGCACCTGCTAGAGCATAAGCTCAAAGAACATAAGCAAAGCATGAGATTTTTACATGTTTTGTTCATTGGTAAAGCACCCAGGGTCTAGACCAGTGACTGGCACAGAATCAGAACTCAGTAAATACTTGCTGAACTAACAGATCCTGCCCTGATAACACAGTCGCACCATTTATCAACCCTCTAGCGCCGGGGGACAGAAGTAACAAATGCTACTGGAAACTTCCGATAGGTAGGCATGGCGCCTAGGGGCTTTCAAGTGTGTTGTATGTTTAGTAATTAACATTTTCCACTCCACTGTGGAAACTGAGGCTCAGAGAGGTTGGGACTAGTTCAGACATCAGCAGCTGGAGGGTGATGGAGGCTGGATTGGAGCCCAAGTCCAAATTCCCCAATGCCCAGTGGCTTTTGAACATTTTTTTACCCTGACCCATTATTAGAAATTCATCACGATTGAGTACACACATATGTGTGTGAGTGAAACCAAAAAAAAGTCAATCATTACCCCTTTTCTGCAGTACACAGGTATTTTCTCATGAAGAAGCTGCTGTTTGCAACCCACGAAATTGCTCACCAGCCACTCCTGGGTCGTGACCAGTCGTTTGAAAAACGGTGTTCTACCCTCTTTGCCTCACTCAACACCTCCTAGTTCTTTATTCCCAGTCAAGGCCAGACGCATTCCTGTGGCTCCTCAGACTACCTCATCTGCCCACTGAGAGTTCTGGGGAATCAAGAGCCTGAGATTTGGGGCCCTTCAGTAACAGTGTCGCAATCTAATCACAGAATATGTAGCCGGGAATGCACCTCCCTATTCCAAGCACTGGGTCCTGCTCACAGATGTCAGCTGGGTTCACTCTGACCTCCAGGACAGGGTTTTCTGTCTCTGAGTCAGACTCAGAGATTAGAACAGGCAACTTTTATAGAGGGCTTGGCTTGTGTCAGACATGCATACGCGCGACTGCCGATCCTCTCAAAAACCTAGTGATCGATTTTCCCCTTTGTACAAACGAAGAATTTTATTCATCAAAATATTTGAGTGCCTGCTGTGTGCTGAGCATGGTTCTGGGCATTGGAGACCCAGCAGTGAATAAGGTGGAAAAAAATCCCTGCCTTTATGGCGCTTACATACTTGCGGGGGAAGGCAGACAGCAGGCAAAGCCGCTGAGTAAAAGAGTATGTCAGAAGATAAGGACTATGGGGGAAAATGGGGCAGGGAAGGTCAGGGAGGGGGTAACAAGAGTGTGGCTGGGGTAGGCCCGGCTGAGAAGATGATGTTTGAAGAAAGCTGAATGAATTCGGTAGGGAATGAAGCCCTGCGGACATCTGGGGCGGGGCATTCCAGGCAGAGCCACGTGTGTAAAGGCCCCGAGGTACTGGCATGCCAGTATCTTCAAGGAACAAAATGAGACTAGCATGGCTGGAGCGGAGCAAGGGAGGTGGAGAGCAGCTGGACTGCAGTTGCGAAAGGAGCCCGGGGAGACTGGGGTCTTGCCGGCCACTGTGCGGACCTCGGCTTCACCGTGAGCGAGGTAGATGCCATGGAGAGTTCCGAGCCAAGGAGTGACGTGAGCTGACTGACTGACACTCGAGCGGTCCCGGGTCCTGCTATAGGGAGAGTAGACAAGAGAGTAAGGATGGAAGCAGGGGGGACCAGGCAGGAGGCAAGTGCAATATTCCAGGGAGGAGAGGATGGTGCCTTGGACCAGGTGGTTGTGATGGAGGCTGTGTAAAGTGGTCAGTTCTGGACACCTTTTGAAGACAGAAACAATGCAATGTGCTGATAGACTGGATGAGTCACGGCTGACTCGGGTTTTGTCCTGGGTCGGTGGCAGGATGGGGAAGCTTCCTGGTGGAGCAGGTGTGGGAGAGAAGATCGGGAGTTTTGTTTTGGACGTGTTGAACTTAGGGTCCCTCTTCGTAGTTGGATATGTGAACTTGGAGTTCAGGTGATGTCTGGTGCACAGACGCGCACTGGGGAGTCAGCATGTGACAGTGGCGATCACAGCTTAGGGTTCCCGGAATGCAGAGCCTAAAGCAGAAGGCTTGTGCGCCCTCGTTTTAATCGGCAGAAGGACCCCAGAGAAACGCAGTGAGGGCGGGGGGCAGTCAGAAGGAGGGAGAGCCAGCAGGAGTGTGCGTGGTGGAGTTGGCCGCCACCAAATGTGACCCTGGGGAGGCATGGAATGAGTCTCGGCGCCCTTTCCTGGTGGAGAGGAAGGGGGCAGAGTTTATTCACTGTCTCCCTCTTCCAGCTGGTGAAGATTTGTCCCATGGGACATTGACTCTGTGCATTTCTGGGTTGCATATTGAAATGCTTGAGCACCAAGTGGGGCCCGCGGGGGGTGGTGGAGGTGAGAGGGCCAGGACTCAGGCAGGGGGTGTGGCCGGGCGAGTTGCGTTTGCATCAGACCACCCAGCCTAGGCAGAGCCGGAACAAAAGGCAGGTAAGGCCAAGGGGGTCTGAAGCGTTCACCCGTCTGATCACTCAGATCTGCTCTTGCCTACCCGCCCTTCTTCCCCGAGAGAGGAGGTCTAAGTCCCATTGAACCGAGTCCCCTTCGAGGTGATACGGTCAGTCCCTCGTCCACCCCCATTCCATGGCCAAAGCTGCAGCCAGTCTGATTATTTCCTGGTGCGGTCATCCAGATCTTCATCCCCGAGGGATCTGAGCCCTTGGCGGTTTGCCCTGGGTGGGCTGTGATCGCCACAATTGCCAATTACTATTTTCAGTGGGTGTGGAGACACCGAGAGACACCAGAGGAGGTTCTGGGAAAACCTCTGCCTCATTTTGTACACGCTGTCCTGACTCCTCATGGGGATGGGAATGTATTACCCCAGCAGTACAGTAATTCTCTTTGCCTGCTGGTCCACCAGCAGAGAGGCCCGAAGACCAGGTGATGGTCACGTCTTCAAGTTCATTGGGACTGTGGGACCCTATCGTGTCCCCTGGCAGAAGTTTCCCAGCCCCGGGCACTGGGACTTCCAACGGGGCAGAGCCAACGTTTGCAGGGATAGGAAACGCAAGTTCCACAAGTGCTTCACTGAGAGCAGTAGGGAGAGGGTCCACCCTCTGCTTCCTGTCCCCATGTAATCTAGCCTCAGGGGACACAGCTGCATATGTCAACTTCCTGGAGAACACAGCTGTAGCGTATGGTCCCTGAGCTATGTCTTTAGCAGGCCATGCCACTCGGGTGTTGGGGTCCCTGGTAAGATCAGTGGATCCTTTAGTCAGATGCCCATTGTCCCACCTGTTCTGCCAAAAAATGGGTCCCTTGGTGTGAGACAATGTGGTGTGGCATACCACGTCACTACATCAGGCAGCCTTAAGCCCTCAGGTGGTGGTGCGGGCAATAACCCTGAAGGCAGGTCAGGCGAACCCTTACATGGAGTAGCATCAATTTCAATAAGTACAAACCGCTCCCTTTAGGGTCAAAGGGGACCTGATGTAATTGATCTGCCACCAGATCAATGGCTGGCTGGTCTCTTGGAGATGTCGTATCAAGGGCTCAGCTTTGGTCCTGCAGACTAGGGGTCCAGCAGCAGCAGGACCGAGCCTTTAGGAAAGGAGCCCAGGCTACTTCACCCCGTCATCTTGGCTGCTCTGTCCCTGGGCCCATCGCACCTGCACTGGGGTGGCTGAGCAGAGAGGGGGGCTGACGTTTACCAGCTGCATCGTCCGTTCCAGCTGGCCGTGGGCCGTCTCCCAGGCAGCAGACGTCCTCTGGTGGATTTGAAACACGAGACACCGAGATGTGATCCCATGCACCCCCATGTGCCGGACATCATTGGTTCATCTTCCCCCTTTCCCCAGTTCTTGGCGCTAGTGTTCTGATCTCTTTCTCCTGAGCTCTGACCTCCAGTCACACCATTTGCCACCACCCAGGAGATTGTGTATCATCTCTTCCTTAGATTGTTCATCCCTCCTCATGAATGGATGACCAAGTGTACAGCTCACAGCTCTGACCACCAGGAGGATTAGCCTTCATCCCTGAGGCGGCATCATGGCATAAGAGTGGAAGTGGTCTATTTCCAGTGAGGGCAAACATACTGCGCCCAGCTAGGCCAAGTTCTTTATTGTTTGCTTACTTGCTTCATACCTTTTAATAGCTTTATTGAGATATAGTTGACATACAATAACGGCCCATGTTTTTTTTTTTTTTTTTTTTTTTTTTTTTTTTTTTTTTTTTTTTTTTTGCGATATGCGGGCCTCACTGCCATGGCCTCTCCCATTGCGGAGCACAGGCTCCGGACGCACAGGCTTAGCGGCAATGGCTCACGGGCCCAGCTGCTCCGCGGCATGTGGGATCTTCCCGGACCGGGGCACGAACCCGTGTCCCCTGCATCGGCAGGTGGACTCTCAACCACTGCGCCTCCAGGGAAGCCCTGCCCATGTTTAAAGTGTACAATTTGATAAGTTTGGGCAGATGTATGCACCTATGAAAACATCACCACAATCAGGACAGTGAACAAACCCATCATGCCCCAAGTTTCCTCGTGCTCCATCATCATCCCTCCCGCCCACCCCATCTCCAAGCAACCCCTCATCTTTCTGTCACTATAGATGAGTTTACATCTTCTCAAGTTTTATATAGATTGAAGATTCAGTGTGTACTCTTTTCCCACTCAGCAAAACTTTGGTTTTTTACTTTTTTTTTTTTGGCCGCGCAGCTTGCGGGATCCTAGTTCCCTCACCATGGATTCAACCCACGCCCTCAGCAGTAAAAGTGCAGAGTCCTAACCGCTGGACCGCCAGGGAATTCCCAGCATAATTATTTTGAGATGCATCCATATTGTGTGTGGACCAGTAGTTTGTTCATTTTTATTGCTGAGTTGTATCCATCGTATGGATGGATGTACCACAATTTGTTTATCCATTCCCCCCTTGATGGACATTTGGATTTACAATATAGCTGCTATGAACATTCATATACAAAATATAGATTATATTTTTTCCCTTAGATAAATGCTTAGAAGTAGAACAAATGGGTCACGTATGTTTAACTTTAAAAAAAAAACAGCTTTACTGAGGTACAATATATGTATACAATATATACAATATATGTATCATAAAATTCACTCTTTTTGTTTGTTTTTTGTTTTGTTTTCTTTTTGCGGTACGCGGGCCTCTCACTGTTGTGGCCTCTCCCGTTGCGGAGCACAGGCTCCAGACGCACAGGCTCAGCGGCCGTGGCTCACGGGCCCAGCCGCTCCGCGGCATGTGAGATCTTCCCGGACCGGGGCACGAACCCGTGTCCCCTGCATTGGCAGGCGGACTCTCAACAACTGCGCCACCAGGGAAGCCCCTAAATTCACTCTTTTTAAATGTACAATTCAATCATTTCAGCAAATTTACAAAGTTCTGCAGCCCTCATCACCACAATCCAATTTTAGGATATTTTCATTACCTCACAATGATCCCTCCTGCCCATTTGCAGTAAGTCTCTGTTCCCACTCAGACACATGGAACCACTAATCTTATTTTCTGTCTCCATAGATTTGCCTTTTCTGGACATTTCATATAATTGGAGTCATCAATATGTGGTCTTTTTTGTATGGCTTCTTTCACTTAACATAACATTGATGAGGTTCGTCCATGGTGTAGCATGTGTCAGTACTTCATTTCTTTTTATTGCCATTTCCTATTGTATGGATACCACATTTAGTTTGTCCATTTATGGGTTGATGGACATTTGGATTATTTCCCCTTTTTTGTGGCTATAAAGAATAATGCTGCCAGGAACATTCTTGTACAAGTCTTTGCATGGACATGTTTTCATTTCTCTTGGGTAGATACCTAGCATTGGAATTTCTGGGTCATATGGTAAATTTTTTTTTTTTTTTTTTTGCGGTACACGGGCCTCTCACTGTTGTGGCCTCTCCCACTGCGGAGCACAGGCTCTGGATGCGCAGGCTCAGCGGCCATGGCTCACGGGCCCAGCCGCTCCGCGGCATGTGGGATCTTCCCGGACCGGGGCACGAACCCGCGTCCCCTGCATCGGCAGGCGGACTCTCAACCACTGCGCCACCAGGGAAGCCCCATATGGTAAATTTATATTTAACTTTTTAAGATACTGTCAAACTATTTTCTGAAGTGATTGTACCATTTTACATTCCCACCAGCAGAGCACATGGGTTCCAGTTTTTCCCTGTCCTCGCCAACACTGGTATAGTGAGTCTTTGATTTTACATGCCATCATTTTAGACATGGAAATAGTTATGCGGTGGTGTCTCATTCTGGTTTTATTTTACATTTGCCTAGCAAATGGAGCCTAGAGCAAGAGAAGACTTTAGAAAGACAGATTGGGATAAAAGCTGGTGCTAGGTGTATTCATGGTGGGTAAGGATGCTGAGCTGAGACTTCTGTGATGTGGAGCATCTTTCTTGTGCTTATTCACCATCTGTATGTATCTCTTCTTTGGTGTTCAATTCTTTTAATCATTTAAAAAATTGGGTTGTTTGTTAGCCAAGACATGGAAGCAACCTAAGTATCCACCAACAGATGAATGGTTGCCAATGAGGAAAGCAAGCATCCTGTCTTACCCCTGTTCTAGCCCCAGAGCCTGTAATGGTGAGCCCACTGGAGCTAACTGGGAGACAGGATGAGAACTTGTTCCATAAGGAACTGTCTAAGATACAGCAAATGTCTGTGGATAGCATTCGCTTAGCTTTTCTTGGCTATTCATAGCGAGAATAGTTTTGGCTATTTTAGATACTTTGCTAATTACATGATGTTCTCATTCTCGAGCAGCTTGTTCCTTGTTCCTGTATCACTCCTGGAAAGCCTCCCGAGTTAAAAGGTACCATTGCCACTTACCTGCTTGTTCACCCAAAGGTCCAGCCCCTTGTCTGGAGCCTGAGAATGATTTGAGGGGAAAGGAGTAAGCCATATTTCTGCTCAACTCCAGTCTGAAGTTAAGAGGTCTGAAGAAAGAACAAAGCACACATAATGGAACCCAATTCTTGGAAGACATCAAAAATGGAATATTCTTGGGAATTCCCTGGTGGTCCAGTGGTTAGGACTCTGTGCTTTCACAGCTGAGGCCTGGGTTCAATCCCTGGTCAGGGAACTAGGAGCCCACAAGCCGTGAGGCGCAGCCGAAAAAAAAAAAAGGAACTTTCTTATACAACCTACCTGTGCAAATTAGCATACAATCATTTCAGCCTTTCTAAATAAAAGTTTTGGTTTTTTTAACCTTAAAACAAACAAAAAACCAGATGAATGGATAAAGAATATGTGAGATATATATATATATATATATATATATATACACACAATGGAATATTACTCAGCCATAAAAAGAATGAAATATTGCCATTTGCAGCAACATGGATGGATCTAGAGATTATCATACTAAGTGAAGTAAGGCAGACAGAGAAAGACAAACATTATATGTGGAATCTAAAAAATAATACAAATGGACTGGTTTACAAAACAAACAGACTCAGAGACACAGAAAACAAACTTATGGTTCGGGGGGAGGGATAAATTAGGAGTATGGGATTAACAGATATACACTACTATATATAAAACAGATAAACAACAAGGATTTACTGTATAGGGAACTATAGTCAATATCTTGTAATAACCTATAATGGAAAATAATATGAAAAATACGTATATTTAACTAAATCACTCTGCTATACACCTGAAAATAACACAATATTATAAATAAACTATACTTCAATAAAAATAATTGGGTTGTTTTCTTATGAGTTGGGAGAGTTATTTATATAATCTGGATACAAATTCTTTATTAGACATGTGATCTGCAATTATTTTCTCCAATCTTGTGGCTTGTATTTCCACTCTCTTAACAATGTCTTTCAAAGAGCAGAAGTTATTAATTTTGACAAAGTCCAATTTATCCATTCTTCTTTTAGAGATTGTACTTTTGGTGTCGTATCTAAGAAATTTCTCCTTAATGCAAGGTCACAAAGATTTTATTCTCGGTTTTCTTCTACAAGTTTTATAGTTTTAGGTTTTACAATTAGGTATACGATACATTTTGAGTTAATTTTTACATATGGTACAGATATGGTACAGATAGAGGGTTTTAAAAATTGTGTTTTGTTTTGTGGTGTGTGTGTCTTTAGCATATGAACATCCAATTGTTCTTGTACCATTTGCTGAAAAAGCTGTCCTTTCTCCACTGAGTTGCCTCTGCATCTTTGTCAAAAATTAATTGATCATGTATGTGTGAGACAATTTCTGGACTTTCTATTCTATTTCATTCATTTATTTGTCTACCTTGATGCCAATACTACACTCTCTTGATTACTGTAGCTTTATAATAAATCTTTTTTTTTTTATTTATAATAAATCTTAAAGAAGGTAACGTAGGTCATCTGAATTTGTTCTTTGCTTTCAAAATTGTTTTGGCTCTCTAAGTCCTTTGCATTTCCATATGAATTTTAGAAATTGTCAGTTCATACAAAGAAATACTGGGATTTTATTTGGGACTGTATTGAGTCTATAGGTCAATTTGGGGAGAATTGATATCTTAAATATTTGAGTTTTTCAAGCCATGAACACAGTATATCTCTCCAATTATTTAATCTCCTTTAATTTCTCTCAACACTGTTTTTTATAACTTTAATGTACAGGTCTTGTATTTTTGGGGTCAGATTTATCCTTAAGTATTTAATTTTTATATTTCTTGATGTATTTTAAATGTTTTTTTAAAAATTTCAGTTTCTGACTGTTTATTGCTAATATATAGAAATAAGACTGATTTTTGTATATTGATCTTGTATCTTGTAACTGCAAAACCCATTAACGATTCTAGTAGCTTTTTTGTAGAGTCCATGAGATTTTCTGTTATCATGCTGTCTGTGAATAAAGAGAGTTTTACTTCTTCCTCTCCATTCCAGATGTCTTTGATTTTTCTTATTACACTGGCTAGAACTCTAGTGTAATATTGAATTGAACAAGTGATAGCAGACATCCTTATCTTTTCCTAATTGTAGGGAGAAAGTATTTAGTCTTTTATTATGAAATATGCTGTTAAATGTAGGTGTTTCATAGATGCCTTTTATCAAGA
Source organism: Phocoena phocoena (assembly GCF_963924675.1). Classification (NCBI taxonomy): domain Eukaryota; kingdom Metazoa; phylum Chordata; class Mammalia; order Artiodactyla; family Phocoenidae; genus Phocoena; species Phocoena phocoena. The sequence goes on from NC_089219.1 coordinate 9,270,950, forward strand.
TGAGAAAGTTCCCTTCCAGTCCTAGTTTGCTGGAAGATTTTTTTTTAATTTTTATTTTTTATAAATTTATTTATTTTTGGCTGCGTTGGGTCTTCGTTGCTGTGTGCAGGCTTTCTCTAGTTGTGGTGAGCGGGGGCCACTCTTCGTTGCGGTGCGCGGGCTTCTCATTGCGGTGACTTCTCTTGTTGCAGAGCACAGGCTCTAGGTGCGTGGGCTTCAGTAGTTGTGGCACATGGGCTCAGTAGTTGTGGCTCATGGGCTCTAGAGCGCAGGCTCAGTAGTTGTGGCACATAGACTCAGTTGCTCCGAGGCATGTGGGATCCTGCCGGACCAGGGCTCGAACCTGTGTCCCCTGCATTGGCTGGTGGACTCTTAACCACTGCGCCACCAGGGAAACCCCAAGATTTTTATTTTTAAAGATTTTTATTAATTTAGTTAAACTAAAAAAAACCCCACTTCACCCATTTCTCCTACTCCGTGCCTCTTGCAGCCACCAATCTGTTTTCTGTATCTATGAGCTTGCTTTTTGTTTTTTTAGATTCCACATATAAGAGAGAAATATAGTATTTGTCTTTCTCTATCTGACTTATTTCACTTAGCATAATGCCTGCAAGTTCCATCCGTGTTATTGAAAATGGCAAGATCTCCCCCCCCCCTTTTTTTTTTTTTTTTTTTGCGGTACGCGGGCCTCTCACTGTTGTGGCCTCTCCCGTTGCAGAGCACAGGCTCCGGATACGCAGGCTCAGCGGCCATGGCTCACGGGCCCAGCTGCTTCGCGGCACGTGGGATCTTCCCGGACCGGGGCACGAACCCGTGTCCCCTGCATCGGCAGGCGGACTCTCAACCACTGCGCCACCAGGGAAGCCCAGATCTCCCCTTTTTTACGGCTGAATCATAGTCCATTATATATATATACCACACTTTCTGTATCCATTCATCCATTGCTGGACACTTCGGTTGTTTCCATATCTTGGCTATTATAAATAATGCTGCAATGAACATGGGGGCGCATCTAGCTTTTCAAATCAGTGTTTTTGCTTTCTTCAGATAAATACCCAAAAGTGGAATTGCTGGATAATAAGGTAGTTCTATTTTTAAATTCTGAGGAAATCTCAAAGCTCCATACTCTTTTCCATAGTGGTTGCGCCGATTTACATTCCCACCAACAGTGCACAAATGTTCCCTTTTCTCCACATCCTTCCAACACTTGTTATTTCTTGCCTTTTTAGTAATAGTCATTCTAACACATGAGGTGATAACTCATTGTGGTTTTGATTTGCATTTCCCTGATAATTATTGATATTGAGCATCTTTTCATGTACCTATTGGCCATCTGTCTTCTTTGGGAAAATGTCTATTTAGATCCTCTGCCCATTTTTAAGTTGGATTGTTTGGGGTCTTTTTTGCTATTAAGTTGTATGAAGCTGGAAGATTTTTTTTAAAAATCAGAAATGAGTGTTGGATTTTGTCAAATGCTGGAACATCTCTTTAAAAGACTGTGGCACTCCAAGTGCAGCTACTAAGAAAAAGGGACAGTGCTTGGTGGATTTTTCTGTACCTATTGAGATGGCTTTTCTTTCTTTCCTTTCGTCTGTTAATTTGGGAATTATACTGACTGCCTCTAAAAGGTTCTGGTCAAGTCACTTCATCTCTCATGACCTCGATTTTTGCTTTGTCTGTAAAACGGGACAATAATATTCATCTTAAAGCACACTTATGAGGCTGGCATGCGTTGGCATATAGAAAATAGATGGCGCAAAGTAGGCACTCCATATAAACTTGCCCATATTTTACAGACTGGATCACAGCTACATGTGTTCATAGCTTACCCGCTGCCTCTCCCCCTCCTCCAGGAAAGGACCCTTCTCAATTCTTTCCTGCCTCCCAACGCTTAGTATAGTGCCTCTTGGCACAAAGTAGGCCTAAGTACTCGAAAGAAAGTATGAAAGCGTGGGTCACTGGCCGCCGCCTACCCACAGCTGCATCCTTTGGCTCTGCGGAAGCATCAGGTCCAGACTCTGACACTGCCGTCACCAAAAGCGAAATAGCCCGCGGCCTTGTCCTGACCAATCGGAGCCCGTCTTCTGGGGTCCCGCCCTATTCCGACTATCGACCGCTAGACCTGGGAAGTTGACCAATCAGATGTTGAGCACCGTCGTTATCCCCGCCTCAGTGTTGAAAAGGCAGCTTCTGAAGGCGAAGTAAAGCACGCAAGAGCGTCCCGGCTCCGCCCCACGTCTGACCAATCAGGGCTCCCGAATAAGGCCCCGCCCCCTGCCGCCGAACCGTAGGGTGGCCTGTGCGGAACTACCGGCGGCGCAGGCGGCGGTGGGCTGCGCGGCTCTGGGGCTTCCTGGAGGTGAGTGAGGCAGTGGTGGGGCCGGGTATGGAGAGGAGGGGCACGACGGGTTGCCTCACGTACGCCCCCACGGAGGGTCCGGGGCCCGCGAAGGGAAAGAAGAGGGAGGCTGAGTCTCCCTTTCCCGGGGGTCCCGCCCTTTTGTTCCGCGGCACCGCAGCTGGTACTCTTGCTGCCCCAGTTTCTCTTTTGAACGTCGCCTTCCCGTTACCTTGGTGCGGCTTTAACTTTCCAGAGCGCCGCCGGAGCCGGAGGTGTTCTCTTTAACACCGTGCGAAAACGGAGATCCTCGAACTGTAGGTCTGGCCCAGAGTCAGATAAGGACGGGGGCCGGGAGTCCCTGTCCTGCGGATGAGGCTTTTTACCCCGCTTGTCTGCCCCACCCCCCGCACAGTCGTCTGTACTCGCATCTCCGCTGCCCACCTTCCCTGCATGGGTATATGTGGGGATGGCTCCAGGGTAGCCTGGCTTCTCTCTGCTTTAGCCTCTGCAACCGGGCCCTGAGGAGGGGGCCTGGGTGTGGGCAGTCCACACGTGAGGAGTGTGGGTGGGAGGGCTGGGGTTCTGAGAGTAGGGTGTCTGTCTGGACGCAGTGTTAGAAAGGGATCGTGTGTACTGGGGGAGACTCAGTTTCTGGTTGGAGGCATCTGGGCTTGGGACTCTGAGGGAAGAGGAAGCCTCTTCCCCTAGTCTGCAGAAATCCGTTCCAGCGGCATCAGTGTGTCCCTGAGCCTGGATCCCTGCGGCACCAAAGGCTGGGAGAAGGAGGAGGCAGCTTCCCAGGCCCCCCTCCACACTGTTTGGGGAAAGGCTGGCATAACCATGTACCCCGGAGCCCGGTTTGGGTTCAAATCCTGGCTTTGCCACCTACAAGCTGTGTGACTTGGGGCTAGTAGCTTAACTTCTCTGAACTTTGGTTTCTTCATTTGTAAAAGGGAAGGAGGGAGGGCAGGAGAGAGGGAGAAGACCCTTCACAAATCTGATTTGTGTTGAATTTGAAAGTTATCATGCTTTACATCTGTGGACTTGCCCTAGTTGTCTTCTACAAATTAATCTAGTAATTTCATAGTTAAGGTTGTTAAAGAGGGATTTTTTTTTAAGATGTTGGGGGTAGGAGTTTATTCATTTATTCATTTAGTTTTGCTGTGTTGGGTCTTCGTTTCTGTGCGAGGGCTTTCTCTAGTTGTGGCAAGCGGGGGCCACTCTTCATCGTGGTGCGAGGGCCTCTCACTATCGCGGCCTCTCTCGTTGCGGAGCACAGGCTCCAGACGCGCAGGCTCAGTAGTTGTGGCTCACAGGCCTAGTTGCTCCGCGGCATGTGAGATCTTCCCAGACCAGGGCTCAAACCCGTGTCCCCTGCATTAGCAGGCAGACTCCCAACCACTGCGCCACCAGGGAAGCCCCGTTAAAGAGGGATTGATCTCTTTTGACATGTTAGGAAACACACTGTGGCCAGTGTAATAATAATAGGCATTTATTGAGTGCGTGCTGTGTGTGCCAGGCACTGTACTAGCATTTAATGTACATTATCTCCTTTAATCCTTACAACAGTCTTATGAGGTCAATGCTGTTATCATCTGTTTGGCAGATGAGGAAACTGAGGCACAGAGAGGTTAAATAACTTGTCTGAGGCTGCACAGTTAGGGAGTATCAAAGTGGGGATTTGAACCCCGGCCTCTGGCTCTGCAGGGCAGCCTCCTCAGCGCTATGTCGTGCTGTCTGTCTTGGCTTCAGGTAGGAGAACTTGGCCGTGAGGGCACTCTATGGCCCGGGAGTTGGTGACACCTGTCGTGGGAAGCCAGTGGATACGCCTGGGATGGTGGAGACCAGAGATCTGGCACAGCTACGGCAGCTCAACCTGGAGCTCCTGAGGCAGCTGTGGGTCGGACAGGATGCCGTGCGGCGGTCCGTGGCCAAGGCAGCCTCAGAGGTAAGCGCCTTGGCCGAGTCCCCGGAGTGAGGGAGGGGCTGCCTAACCCTCAGGTCAGAATCCAGGGCTTCCGGGTCCTCTCGTGCAGCATGCCCATTTTACTGATGATGAGAAAACTGAGTGAGGCCCAGCGTGGGAAGGGACTGGCCTGGGACATGCAGAGGCTGGAGCAAGGGTGAGGTCCAGGCCTTCATGCCCAGTGCAGGCCAGCTGGGTAGATGGCTGGGTGAACTGGCCTCTCTGTTCCAGTCAAGCCTGGGCTCCAGCAGCAGCTACAACTCAGAGATGCCGTCATCCCAAGAGACGTCCTCAGTGGCCTCGAGAGCCTCCCCACAGGATGCCCACCAAGGTGACCCCTGTGATAGGGACGGGGCCAGCTCCGGGGTGGTCTCTCTTCCACCTGCCAAGTGCCTCCACCAGGAGTCCCCGGGCCCACTGAGGCCCCGCTCGGCTCCCTTGCTGGCCACCTCAGACTCGAGCGACCCAGAGCTTTCAGCAGAGCTGGAGAGTCTAGACACCCAGGAGGCACAGGCCCTGAAGTCCCTCCTGGCTCAACGGAGCAAGCTGTCCGAGGTAATGTGGGCGAGTGGAGCATCCACTGATGGGCACTTCCTTGAGCCTCAGTTTCCCCCCTGACAGATGCACTCATGGGCAGCCTCCCTTCCAGGGTGAGGCTCCTGGGAGGTACCGTGAGTCAAGTCCAGCTCAGCCTAAGTGCTTGATAACTTGTGGCCATTAGTTTCTCAGACAGCACTTTGGGAAGAAGGTGACCAGCCCCATTATGCAGATGGGAAGACGGGCGTTCAGAAGACAGACTTGTTCAAAGTCACACGTGGAGCAGGGTGGGGGCCAAACTCTTGTCCTCCAGCCCCCAAGCCCTCGGCTGAGCCCTGGGGCCCATGTCAGGGTATGAGTTAAGACACAGCCCTTTTCCTCCCTGCAAGGTGGGACCTCCTTTGGGCCAGGCCTGCTGGCCTAGCCCTTGCCCCTCTTTGCCTCCCTCCTCAGCCGAGAGTGACCAACAAGGAGTCTCCAGTGCCTGAGAAGAGCTGGCGCCTCAGACCGTGCCTGGGCTACGACTGGATTGCAGGTGTGGCTGGCCCCCGTGCCCAGGGACGCGGGTGGAGGCCCCAGCTTGCTTCTGCACCTGCCTGCGCCCCCAGCGGGCGCTGCTGCTCTTTCTCCGACTGTTTCACCCCCCTCGATGAGCACCTTCAGTACCGCGTCTCCTGTCTCGGCCCTTGGCACAGTGACAGGCACAGAGATGGTGCTCACCGAGTGTTTGTTGAATGAATGAACGAATCAGAGCTGCCATATTTTTTTGGCA